>NC_064888.1:33335039-33641706 GCF_929443795.1 Astur gentilis
TCCTTTTTTCTTTGTGATAAAGTTACTGTTCTTCGGGAAAACATCATCCAGGTCTAGCTGTGAGAAGCTGAATCGTTTGGCCATGAATACCATAAAAAAACCCAACCAAACAAAACAACCTAAATGACATGTCTTTGCAAATACAACTCATTTTTTTCCTGTATCTTTTGTGTGTGTTGCAAGCCCTGTTGCTGTTCACCGGCTCTGGGGCCTAAATGTCATGCATGTTGGCTAAAGATTACTTTGTGCTTATTCTCCTTTTACGTATTTGTATTGTGTTCTTGCTTTTTTTTGAGTATGCAGTGACTCATAAAAACACAAATTTTTAGAGATGACTTAGAGGGTAGTGTGAGAGAACAAGTTTGGGCAAGGTGTGCTCTGGATGAAAGAGATTGATTAATCCATCATATGAGTATTAAAAATAAAACACAAAACAGGGGTACATTAACAAGACAGTTAAAAATGCAAACCCACGTACTTGAAGGAAGATCAGTTCTGTACCTGTTTTTCCACACTAAGAGCTCTATTTCTCCGCAGCTAGCCATGCTCTCCTAAGCTCCTGGCCGCCCAGATGCCCATTTCAACTGCCCCATCCACTCCGATTCTAAGGCAATCAGGGAAAAGGGGAGCTCTGGATATGCTTGACACCACTCCTCAATTGCCTTTCTTCCAGAAAAAGAAGATGAAAGGGGGCAGGATTGGAGAGATTGTCATTACAAGTGGCTGATGTTGCAGCCAGCCACCAAGTGTTAGAACCTTCTCTCAGAAGGACACTGGGTCCATCAGCCTCCCACTCCACTGGAGCCAGAGGCACAGCTCTGCTACACCCACAGGGAAAGACTTTCTGTGGGATTCCCACAGCAGCTGCCAGAGCCAGGCTCAGTTGAGGGAGCATCTGTTTCAGTCCACCACTTTCTTCCTGACATAGTTGGTCCTTTCCACAAAATAAGATGAGGAAATATATGGCAACCAGCAAGAGTCTAAAACCAGATAGGAGCACCTAATGAGATGGCTTACTGTACTTAATCTTGCCAGAAATAGCAGCCAAGGACATTAATAACCTCTCAGCCTTTTTTTTTTTCCTTATGCAAGGAGAAACACTTTTGTCACTTCTCACTGGATAGGGACCTTTTTCTCTATGACTACTCAAATCTCCCACATCACCTCTAAACATCAGTCACTTGTGAGAGTGGGTCATTGATGAGGGAAGAGCCATAACTAAAAGCAATAAATTCCCACTAAGAGAATTTGGACCTTTTGAGATGGAGCTTTAACCATAAGACTCCTGGAAGTGATATGAAATACTGCAATTCAGGGATCTGGAGCACTAGATGACTACTGCTTATTGGGGGGCTAGTTCACCACTTCCCATGATCAGGGAATGCTGGTGTTTAACTCAGATTGTCAAAGCTGACAAGTGACAATAGAAGAACTCAATTAACTAAAACCCACAAACTTTCATCCCTACATAGGTTCATGCTATCTATCGTATAGTTAACCACTGACTATTTTAGCCCTAGACACACTGGAGATACTTGTCTCTTTCACAGAAGACAGGGAGGGGACAGAGATTTCCAGAAACAGACTTTGCCTGCTACTTTTTTTAAGGTACTTCTTTTTTCACAGCTCCCTCAAAAATCTTCTAGTTCAGTTTCCAGCATAAGAAAGATGAGTGTAAAAGTTTGCCCAGAAGGAACTTCTAAACAAGAACTGTACATCCAGAGGACAACCCAAGCCTCTTGAAGGTGAAGAGTCTCTGTCTATCAACTAAATCAAATATATATGGCAATGTCTACTGCCAGATACCAAAATCACAGACTGCAGCCAAATACCTCTGAGTTCTCACTGCTCAAGGCCTAAAAGCACATTTTTGAAAACCTATCTTGTCCTGGAGCTCATAATTATACATACCTGCTGTGAAAGCTGAATGAGCAGAGCTTTTAGGAAAAAGAATCCAGGAGTATAGCTCTTCACTGATGGAAAATTGAAATGATGAGGCATTACCCCTGCAAAAAATAAACATTATAGCAAGGAAACCTGGATGAAGGCTGGAACAGAGAGGTTACTTCAGAAATTACAGGCAGGGCAGGAATCAGTAATGACATAAAGAGTCTAGAGGCATGAGGGGATCTTTCTCTGAACTTTGCTTGTTTTCTGTAATGATATTTTCCTTGAATGTACAGTAGAGCTTTCGTTTTGGCAATTGCTAATATCTCTGGATGAACCTTGGTGTCCAGTACTCCTCAGGCATTCTGTGGCCTTTTCTATTAGCATACTACATTTAAGAGACATATAGTGCTCACCACATTATCTGTTGAGCTATAAAAAGCTCTCACTGGTCTAGAACCAAAAGCTGTGTTCCCTAGGTCTAGAACCAAAAGCTGTGTTCCCTACGTCAGGGACTTGATTAAAATAATAAACAAAGGCAGTCTTTGAAAAAGGTTAATCATGAAGTAAGCCACTTGCTGGCTTCAACTAATGTGTATTTTATGGAAAGGGAAGATGCCTCACAGAACAACAAGTCATGTTTTCCCTTTGGGGTAAGTTGAAAAACAAAATTTACAATTTTTTTTTACTTTGAGTAGAAATAGAGAAGTATCAGAAAACCTGTTTTGGTGAGATTTTTAGCTCAGTTTTAAAGAAACATAAAGAACAACATGAAAGCTATACTCTGTACATTTAACCAGCCACTATGACCAAACCATATCTAGCTGCCTCTTGTTCAGGGGAAGCATTTCTTTGAAAATCTGTTAGAACAGGTAGTTCATAAGCTTGAATGCACAAGGTTTCAAAATGGCATATTTTGTTTTCTTCTCTTAATCCTTTCAGGGGAATGAAGGACATCAAGTTCCAAAGAAAAACACCCCTCACATCCTAGGAAGGATTAAAGTAACTCCTGCTTAAGAGCAGAGAACACTGGCTCTGACACAGCAGATAAACACTTCTTTCTCCTTCTCTGGGTCTTTCATAGCTGAAGGATTGTTTGTGAACACATACAGACATGTGGGACCACATAACAACAGGAGGAGCTGAAGGAAAAAGAAAAAACCTACACTACTGTCATCCTACACTAGATAGGAAATAGGCTCTATGGATCCACATCTAACCTTAGGTTCCTTACTATTAGGGGTTTTTTTTCTCCTCAGACTAAGAAAAACAAATTTCCTTTGCTAGTTAGAAGGAATGCAACATCTGTCTACATTCAACCTGTTAGAAATATTTTTTTTTTCAACAAGAGAATATTTGCATAACACTGTTTTCCTTGTCAGGTTCACAACAGCTGTGGGACTTATTAGACTGACTTTGTCTTGAATATTCAACAGTAACTTGCTAGTCATCTGAAAGGCCTCATAGGAGTCAAAATGTACATGAGCTAAGACAGATGATTTAAAAATATATCCCTGTCCAGATTTTGAAAACAAAATGCACTTTGAGAAGGAGAGTAAAGGCTGGTGAGTAGGCGAATTGTCAAAAAGCCTGCAATGGCTTATTATTCGTGTATATGGAATTTTTCCGGTTTGAAATAGAGACTGTTGGGGGCTTGCAAAGGCTGATGCACTTCTCGACCTGGCGTTATAAATCCTTCCCTTCTTGACCAAGCCACTGCAGGCAGCTCCATGGCCCACTTGTCGTTGCTTATACCTTTCCCTTCTATAGAGAGTAAGAGACTTTGCATTAAAAATGAAGGCAAACATTTACAAAGACAACTATGAGAGAAAAAGGCTCTGTGTACTTTTCCTGTTACTGTGCATTGTCAGACGCAGCTGGAGCAAGCAGCTTGGCTGCATGCAGACATAGCAGGACAGAGACAATGCAATACAATGCTACGATTTTCTATAGAGCAAAAGTTCATAACTACAATTTAGAGGAACACAGCTTTTACGTAGTGGGAACAAAAGGAGCCTTTGACAGGACAAAAGCGCTGGGCTCCAAGGAGAGAGTTTGCCAGAGGGTGGAAAAGGCCTATCAGACTTAGACATGCTCCAGTGAAATCAGATTAGATGTATCCTCTCCATTATAGGCAAAGCCTACAGCAAGGGCCTCAAGAAAGGAGGCACCTAAAAAGGAAAACGAGCTGAGTGACAAGCAAGAGACTTCCCCCAAAAGGCTGGACAGGACTTAGAGGCTAAGGGCGGAGAGAGCACCCAAGGAGAGGTTTGGAGACAGCAATGCCCTGCTGAAAGCTGAGCTCTGGGCAATACTAGGAGGAACGAGGAGCAAGGAAAGGATGAGAGATTTACACTGTTCTCTGGGGAAGAAAATAATTCCAGCTATCCAGGGATCTGACTAAATAGTTTAATAACTTCTAAGACCTTTCCAAAGCATAGCCTCTGCCCACTCCCCTTGTTCCCCATGAGGTAGGGTGATGAGACCAACTCCTCTTTCCGCAGCTGTTTGCGCTTCCCTTGACCCAAGGGTTGTCTCTCCACAGCTCTGTCTGTAACCCACTGCACTGGAACGGGATCAAGCGCACACATTTGTGTCCAAATTATACATTTTATCAGCCACAAAGTCTATCCAGATGGAAGTCATCTACTGCCAGTAATCCACTTCACCACAGCAAATTGATGACAAGTCATCTCAGCAGCTTTTTAAAAGTAAAAGGGAACAAGGATATACAGATGTTGGGGTTTTTGTTTAAATAACAAGCCATCCAGGGAAAAAAATTAAAAATTAAAGCCTGTAGTGCTGCTACAGAGCAGAGTCATTTAGTTTAAGATCACGCTATTTGCAAGTACTTTCATTTCTGACAAATGGCAAATGCAGCCAGCTATGGCTGCTTGCCAGGCCAGCCCACTCTTTCTTACCTGCTGTGAGCTGAAGTCTTTGCAGACTTTCCTCTTGCCTTCTCATGACTCCTTCCAGCCTGGTACTGGAGTACTTACGGAGTTTATAAACATCCCTCCCTTCTCTCTCCCCCTTAGCAGAGGAATGTCCTCTGCTCCTGGAGAAGAGCTTTTCTAGGTATGTCCCTGACTGACTTCTAGCTCCTGTAACCCCCTCACCTCTTCTCCTTTAAGCGAACTTTTAAGCCAAAAGTGAGTTCAAGGAAATCCAGTTTTGGCAAGGTAAAGTAATTTTAGAGTTGGTGAAACAGTTCCCTGCAGAAGATCGGAGTTCATATCAAGATATGAACAAGAAGTAACAGTGGACAATTTTCACAGCTGTACACCATTGTGGTGTACTGGTTTTCTGATCTCCCACTCTGGCACAGCAGCTACAAGATTCTTAACTTATGTTGAACTCCAGCAACAAGGTAAATGGCTCAGGTAGATGAAATAAGATGTAATTTCCCACCTTTTTTTTTTTACTCCTGTGAAGTCGAAGAGTATGAAATCCCTTTCTTCCTTGCTAGTTTAAAAGCTTTGATGTTCACATACTGCTTCATGTAGAAGGACCCACAACATTGCTAGATATTCAAGTGTGTAAACACCTGCACTAAACCACCTCCTCTGGTATTTTTTGATATTGAGAGGCTAACTGAGAATATGACTATCCATCTCTTGCTTCTCCATGAATCCCAAAGCAGCCAATGGGAAAAAGACTGCAGGTAGCAAAGGGGGATCTGCAGAACCAGTAGTAGTGTGTTGGCACACATACCTCAATACAAGCACCAAACAGGGCAGAGAAGTAAGACCTCTGAGTAATTCAAGGGTCTGAACGTGAGGATCTCACCCATGAATGCTTTGAGTCTTACTGATTGGTTGGAATTCTCCCATAAATAAACAGCAAATCATGCTAGATGGCCTTGCATCTGACAGCTTGACCTGAGATTGGATTCTTCATAATAGCATTTTCTGTTCCCAAGTCCTTTAATACAAGCAGAAAACGCACAGACAGAAAAACAATACAAACATGATAATGTGTGTTAATCAACTTAATGCTCAGGAGTTATAAGTGTGATTTAAATAAAAACAGAAGTAGAATCAGAAAAATTACAGCAGCAGATACTTTTCTTTTTCCTTTCAGTTTTGGCAAAACTAAAGATCATTGCATTTCTTACTGGAGTTTACTGAAAATAATAAATCCTCTCTATTTTGTGGTTGAATTCATGAACCTGACACTCCCACACCAAAAATTTATTCTCAGTACAATAGCAATAGGTAATCCAGAAGTCTCACCAAACCCAAATATCAAATTTGTTGACATTTGCCTGCCTAGTACAATGTTTTCATTTAAATCTAGAAAAAATAAGAATTAGGAGATGGGAAACCTCTCAAGAAGTTGGGGCTTTTTACTTCTGCTGTTGTTTATTTTTGTGTCTGTGACAGTATTTCAGGTTACGGGTGCAACAATTGCTAAGGGAATAAGCGCCCAGAAGTTCAACTCTCTATGAAAGCAATCTGAAATCCAGAAAGTGATGGGAGCAGCATTGGAAACAGAGCCAGAAAGACTATCCCCAAAGGTCTCGTTATACCTGCTAGATAGCCCAGAAAACAGAAGGGTGTGCTGTGGTAAGACACAGAAGCAGGACTATGGTCAATTCACGCCTTCCAGTTTGCAACAGCACACACGTCTCTGACCAGCTTTAAATATTCATCCAGATGTAGTCTGCACTTGTGAAACAGGAGTGCTCTCTTCACACACACACACACACACACCCCCACCCCAAATGGTTTGATAGCAGCTGCTCCTGCTCTGCTTTTTTGGCACCTGGGCACAAGGGGACACACCTGGGAAGCTGCCACCCCTCCTCACCCAGCCCAGCCTCTGCACCAGGCTCCTCTGCACTCTCCTACTCCAGTGTCTGTTTGGCCTCTGGAAGCTTTGTAGGCGTTTTCTGACTTTCATGTTTAATTCAGGAGTGTATTTCAATAATTGTTCTTTTCTAGACAGGAGCCTTGAAACAGCAAGTCTGGTAGTTTTTAATTCAGTATAAACTGTCTTGATACATTTCTGAATCTCTTAATATTAGAGGAGGCTTCAGTTAACAAATTGCTGGAGAATATACAGATTTTCAGTCTTCTCCAGTAGCACAAACTTTAAGATTTGATGAATGGGATAAAGTTTACTTACAGAGGTATATTTGAAAACAGTAGTATTCATACCCATTTCTGAGGAAGAAGTGAGGTCTCGAGAGACAACTAATAGTTGCAGAAAAAAAAGAAAAAAATCCCATGAAAGCTGCTTAGGTCAAAAAGGTACAGAAGTTCTTAATTTCTGCTCCCACACATTTCCTATCCAGACCCTAAATTGCCTTCATTTGTGTAATCACTGAGGAGTTTGCCTTGCAGGCTCCCGTAATGCTCCCCAGGCACAGAAGTATGCAAAACACAGGGAGAAAAGGTTACTTACTACGAGTTTGTCAGAGCCTGCTTAATTCACTGGAAAAAAAAAGCATTTTCTGGAAAATCCAGACAATGTATGGATAACACAACAATGCAATCTGAAAGGGACTGTAGTATATAGATGGGCTCAAATGAATGTCACCAACTTCACCACCTGGTTCCTGGCAGGCATGAGCCACAGCTGACAGTAGAAATCAGTATCACACCATGCCACATTTCCTACTTTTAAACCACAAGAGCCATTAAAAGCAGCCAGACCTTTTTTTTGAGCATCCATTTATGATCAGGCTATGACGTCTCTATACCTATGAGGAATAAATCTCCCTGTGAGATTCTCAAAAACCCTAAGTCTTCACTAATGGCACTTAAAATGTGGAATGTGTGCATTTAGTTCCCAGATTTTACCTGAGGTCACAATGCTTTACCTCTCCTGGTAACTTCTGTAAGGCACATTCTACTTTGGCCCATGACTTTTTATCTTAAAAATTACACTCAACATTTATTTTCTACAGGTGTTTTCTACAGAAGAAATTTTCAACTACTCAGGCTCAGGTTTCTGCTTAATTAGTTTTAAAGCTAATACCTGGGGGAAAAAGGGAAGAAGCATATTTATTTCCTGATTAAATTTTGCAGTGATGAGAACTCTTCAAGCCTTAACTTCATGGCTCTTAGAGCAGTTCAGTCTTTTAGAAACAACCTAAATAATCAAAATAAACACTCTAAGATCATGAAAATCCAGGCTTTTGCATCTTTCAGAATAAATCATATTACTCTGTACATAAAGACAGACAGATAACCTTCCCACAAACAATAGAGACAAAAACCCTACAAAATTTAATGGAGCATTTCAAATGCTTGGTTAGAAGGCATGCTTAGAAAACTAATTTTCAGACTAGCAGGCCACAAGTGGTAAACAAATTCCCAATACAAAAATGTTTCAGATGGAAATTGCATAAAATGAATGATGCTTATTCATGGCCACAGCAGGCTGAGGAAAAAAAATTAATTTAAAAAGTTTTTTTTTTCAACCCAGCCCAAGAACATCTGATTTCTAAATCAATAGCTGTCTCTAGCCAAACTGAAGTGCTTGTACAACTTCAGACAGGTAATTACTTACAGGGATTGGATGAGGAACAGGCACATCGAGGGATATTGCTACGTCAATCTCTCTTCTTTTATATTTTATTGTAGCCTTTTGGTTGTTTCAGAGATCAGCTCTGAGAACTGATTTTGTCCCCTAGCAGGTACAATGTAAAGAAGAACTAATACACTAAGCACACATCTTTGATAGCTGCTTTTTCAAACCATTTAGTGTCACAGCTGAGGGGCAAAGTTTACAGGGAAGAGGCAGTTTTAACAGAGATTTAGTTTGGTTTTGGTGTTGGGTTTTTTTTTTTAGACTAATCAGTGCAAATTGAACTAGGGTCCCTGGAAAGGGAATAATGAAGATGATGTCATGAGATGCAAAAATTTCTTAATTCCAAGAAGAAACACATTTGTAAGACCCTTCACATATGAATAGAAATACAATAATGTTGCATTACATTAAAATATATTAACATGACACAGTAACCAAACACCATTTACCTCTCCATTGAGGAGGACCCATATTATACCTATTCAGCCTAAACAACAGCTGATATGACCACTTAACTTTTTTTTTTGCTAAAATATTATTAGAGTATTTGAGGGATTGACTTTTAAGTTGTCCTCTTAAGTTTTATGGCTTTTATTAAAAAGATTATTTTTAGCTGAAAACCTAAAATTTTCAGTTTTTGAAAACATCTTAAAATCCAAAAGATTTACTTTACTTCCTTTTATCAAAGGTACAACTTTCTCTAAATATATATATACACACACATGCGTGCGTGTGTGTGTGTAAGTGCACATGCATCTATTGCTAAATCCATCAGAATTTTCTTGGGGAAAACCTGTTCTATGCAGATCTAATTTTCAGTATTAGAGTTTTGAGGTTTTTAAGATTGAGAAAGCTTCTGTCTCCAAAGTCCATTTTTGTCAGCAACAACAGCAAGTAAAAATAACGTTTATTTTGCCAGTTAAAATAACTTCCTAAAAGTCACCCCCTAGGATACTTACTGCAATAAGAATGAGGTAGTACATGAAGTATTATTTAAGTCCTAAAGGGTCTAAGCTTGTATAAGATCTGCAAGTCTTCCTCCAGTTTCCTTTGATACAGCTACAATCTCTTGGCAAGTCTTTCTTCAGAGAAGCAAGCTCAGATATACAACCCTCCTGAGACAGTGGTACTTTTTATTAGAAAAGGATGTATTTTAATGAACTGGATACATTTAGTTGCCTCTAGTGTTTTCTCTGGTGTTCACTACTCTCCCAGGTGAGGAGTCAAAATTTGCATTTTAACAGAAGTTGAGTACCCTATTGGAAAGGCATCATGCTCAAAAGCTCATAAGTAGATTTTTGTCTATTATTTAGTTTATTTAAATTTATCACCATCTTTATAGTCTCTTGTTTAAGGAATACACAATGCTCCTGTTAATTGAACTAAATTAACACCTCTATTTTTGCACTCAGTTGTAAGATTACTATACTAGAACATAAACATGATGATCAGCTTTGCAGGGCAATTACTCCATCTGTTTTGCACTGCTCTTGGAGAACAAAACAGGTAGAAACCTCGTGATCCCCTGGAAACTGTGCTTGTGTGATGTGGCTTTGACTCTGCAAGACTTTTTCTTACAGAAGGTTTCAGCAACGTCCAGCTAATAGCAGCTGTAAGGCAGTGATTAGGCATGCCACCCTGACAGCCAAGGCAATGCTCCTTGACCCGGTGGTCAATGAAGGGAATGGAAGAGCACAGAGGACAGTCTCTGTATACAACTGCACATATGGTTGGTCCCCAATGGTAATTTGCTAGATAAACATTTCTCACATTTGACGTTATGTATTTTTAGTTTCTTTCTACCTGACCCAGATCATTCTAACAGAACTGGGACGGAGGATGCAGCTGTGCTTGCAGGTGTGCGAGGACTTCTCTGGTGCCAGGCACAACCCTCTTTGCCCAGCTCAGCTGCAGCTAAGAGAAGGCACCTGTCCAGAGCCAAAATTATTCTGATGGTCAAAAGGGCAGCCAGCCAAACCCAGAGACATGAAGAACACTTGCTGTGTCTTCCTGTTGAACAAATCCTTTCCCCCGACAAAACACTTCATGTGAGTTTTCTAGTAATTAATCAACATAAAACCCAAGGAAGGACTTTGCGACACAACACGGCAAAGCTCTCATGAGATGTATGCCTTTGTTGTATTCTCAAGCCATTTACGCTTTTATTGTTTATTTTCTCTATGGAGTACATAACAGAACTTCACCTTAAAACTAAAGCAATAGAAATTTGACGGTCCTGACTGAGCATGAGAAAACTGGGGGGAGGGTAAAACCAAAGCTTGCACATGGTGCCAGGTTGTTGGAGAAAGCAGAAATGTCTTGGCCCCATGGTCCTGACCCAGTGCCACTGAGAAGAGGAAGCACCCAGGAACCCCAGGACTGTGGAGCAGACAAAACATCTGCTCACCTTAGTAGCCCCTTGTGCTATTCATGACCTTCTATTCCTTACATAAACCCCCTTCCTCCATCCCAGCTATCTTTTGAAAAAGTGTTTTTCTACATACAGTTTCTTCCGTCTTAAACTGTTCTCCCTTAGATCTCTGCCAAACGCATCCACAAGCACAGAAGAAAGACTTCCTTTTCCACAACAAAGCCCTTTTTTACTTGGACAATAAGTAATCTTACTTATTTACTGCCACTTTAATCCTAGCGACCTGGAGGGCAGCACTGGAGCCCTGTGGTCTGCTGCAACCTGCTGCAAAGGGACACACATCAGGGTAAAAAGTTTTACAGTGAGATTCCCCTCCCCCCCCCCCCCCCAAGAAAAGAAATTTCTGATAGAGAGGAAAAAAATAAATAAATTGCCTTCCCACCCTGACCAGGGAGAGTTTTCTGTTTCCAGAGCAAAGGGTTTCAGATTGTATCACCAGATATAAACTGGGGAGACCAAGACAGCTGCAGTTTTACAGGGCCATTACATCCTTCATTTCTGAACTCCCACGTGATTTTGTGTGCTATTACAGGAGCCACCTGCTGTTTCACAAGTGTTTATACTTCAGTATATATAAATATACATTTAAACAGGGAGGCCACACCTTGATAAGTAATTTGCTTAACTCTATATTCTTATAAAATGACACGTTTCAAAACAGTCAAGAATCCAAAAGTGGTCTGGTACTAAAAAGCTATAGTAGTTCAAGTATATTGGGAAAAAACTGAGGTTTTCAGCTTTCAACAATTTAGAGAGCTAAGTATTGAGAACCTACCCCAAAAAGTTCTTAGCCATTCTATGTGTTAACTGTTCGAAATTAATCACTACAGTGAAGAGCTGGTAACAAGGTCCCGGCATCCCCACTATAGGCATTTGAGGACCAAGTTCTAAGCTTGGACCGGTTCTAGTCTGGTCACACAGACTAGACAACCACTGCTGGTTCCGTTACATAAGATGCACTGCCAGAGTATATCTATTACTTTAACTCCATCAGAAAGGAAGACGAGTCACAGCCTTGAAGTAGTTCTGGGATGTCGATATGTGGGGACAGCCCCACAATTCACTTCAGAAACGTTCTCCTGATCCAAAGCAAAAGGCTAATACAGGAGTACCTCTAGGCACCTTGCTTTACACAATAGTGAGACAAGGCAATAGGAGAGAAGGGGGGGGGGGGGGAAAGAGAGAAGAGAGAAGAGGGGGGGAAAAAAGAGAGAAGGGGGGGGGAAGAGAGAAGACGGGGGGAAAAAAAGAGAGAAGACGGGGGGAAAAAAAGAGAGAAGAGGGGGGAAAAAAAGAGAGAAGAGGGGGGAAAAAAAGAGAGAAGAGGGGGGAAAAAAAGAGAGAAGAGGGGGGAAAAAAGAGAGAAGAGGGGGGAAAAAAGAGAGAAGAGGGGGGAAAAAAAGAGAGAAGAGGGGGGAAAAAAAGAGAGAAGAGGGGGGAAAAAAAGAGAGAAGAGGGGGGAAAAAAAGAGAGAAGAGAAAAGAAAATCAAAAGGGCTTTTAGAGTTCCCACAGCCAAAAACCCTTTCAAGATACATAGTTCGCCATCAGGAGAAAGCAAAAGTATATTAGAACTGTACTGAAGCAATGAGGTTATTTCTGTGGGCTCCAATATATTACATCCATTACAGATCTGCCAAGCTGATGCTCTAAAACCTAACAAGGCTTTGATGAAGAGCTCACACAAACTTACTAGAAGAGTCAGCTGCTTTCTGCAGGGGTTTGGTGCCACAGCAGTGAGTGGAAGCCTGGGCTCGTCAGGATAGCAAGCAGCAGATATCAGTGTCACAGCCTTCAGCAGGCCCTTTCCAGGGGCTGGATGAGGGTGCAAGGAAAGAGGAGTTGGGAAAAAGAGATAAAAATGCTCTCCAAGACAGCTAACCTGTAAGAGTCCTAGCTGAACCACAGGGAAGGTTACAACCCCACAGCAAAGTCATCTGGGCAATGGGGACGGAACAACTTCTTGCATCTCCTACTGGAGTCACCAAGGAGGAAAAAGTGCCTGGTCTGGTAAGAGAGAAGCCATGGCAATGTCCATTACCGGGCTTTGGATGCTCTCACTGCTTTCTAGAAGCAGGGAGGTTTTCTCGGCTTCTTCAGCAGCACAGCCAGCTGCGGCTCGCTCATAGCATCTGACCGATCTTTTAAGATAGAGAAAAAAACCTTCCCAAAGAAAATCATCATCTACCCAGCAATCATTTCGAGTTTAACCTGAACAGCTATTGAAATCCCCTCTCCCTGACTGGGGAGAGATCAGCTAACAAACCTCCCCCTTGTCCTTCCAGGCCCCGGGGCTGCGTGAGGCGCAGGCAGGGGAAACAAGACCTTCTCCCGTCTCAGCCTGGCTGCCCAGGAAAACAAAGCCTGCAAGGAGGACTAACGAGTTTCCCGCCACGTGCCCTGGAGACAAGCTCAACCTTCAATTACGGCAAGCATGGATGGTTTTTATAGGGCCGCCATCACTCTCCAGCATCTGCAGCAGGTAGCACTCAGCGTCCCCGCGCTGTTTGTCGCTGCGTGAAGACATACAGCCCACGCTGATCATAAGGACGAGCTGCCATCTCACTTGTGCTCCACCATCCCACCACCTGCTAGAGGGACCACGGCCTCCTTGCCGGCACAGCACCCCAGGGCTGGCACAGCACCACGCAGCCGGGAGCCCGCTCCCTTCCTTTCTCCCCTGGGATCCAGCCCTGGCCGCCTGCTTCCAGCACTCGCGTTTCTGATCTCCGTAGCATCAGCCATGCTTGCCCTTCTACCCGCTTTCATCTCTTATAGAGGAATGTGCTTGTTTTCCTCACAAATCTGTTTTTCATGCAAGGAAAATGAGCACTGTTTGCAACTGGGACTGAGTATTCGCAGGCTAAAACTGGGAGGGAGGCAAGCGTACAGCAAGAGGCAACTCTCACGCAGCTGTGGTTTGCATATGCAAGTCCAGAGGCATTGGTTCACTGTACAAATGAACCTGACCCACAATTAGCAGCTGATCTAATAAAAGAAAAAAAAAAAACTCACTTGTCTAAAGCAAAGCTTCACTTACTGAATTATCCTGCTGTGACTATACAAGCACTTTGGCTGTTATAATGGTTCATTTTTTATTAATGGTATGAAAGGGGACCAATTCTGAAGGCTCTGAAATCCTTCGCTCTGGTGCTGAAGTCTCTCATGCATTATTTACATCCAAGAATTCTCCCTTGAACCAAGACACATATGTTTCATTTCCCTTTTTAATTCAAAACTTCTTTAACTACAGCTGCAAGACAAAATATAAATACAATATATAAAAGTACAGCTTATGAATGAAACATTGAATAACTGACAATTTTTAATTTATGAAAGAGGGTCTCTTCCTCTTATGCTGCTTTTTGAATTAGGAGATGTTTCACTTCCAAATCCACTTAAGATACAAAGTCTACTGAACTGAGACGTTATAATCATATTTGCTGATTGCTTCGCAATTGTTTCCTGCAATCTTCTAAACCAGTCATTAGACTCCCACTGACTGTGTCCAGGATAGAAAAAGATGACATGAACATCCAACAATTATTATGTTTTCAGTCCAGCTATACTCACATCCCACATTCACACATATTTAGGTCTGAACACACTCTAGGCTGCTATTGCTATGCAAGGCAAAAAGATAATGACCTGAAGGAGCTAAGGCTGTTTTTTTGAGCTTTTTACATCACCATGAGCCAGACATCCCCAAAACTGTGTGTCCATGGGAGGAAAACAGAAACTATACCCTCCAGGAGCCGCAGGTCTAATCATTGTCCTCATCTCCCAGCTCCTCCTCAAGCTCTGCAGAACAGCTCAGCATTGGCAGCTGTGTTGCAGAAGGGGTATCATGTCCTCAGGGGTGCACCTCCTCCAGGAAAACAACAGGGCAAAATTCACCCCCCTCTCTCTATTAGGAAAGTCAGGTTGATAAGGATTGCTTCTGATTGATAAGGATACCTCACAACTGCATGCAGCAAATGTAAGGGCTAAGTTAGCCATAGACAGTTTACCTTCAGAGCTGTAGTGCTACCAGGTTAGGGTGTTGGGTTTTTTTGTGGTTTTATGTTTGGGGGGGGGGCGGGGGGTGAGGTGGTGTTGTTGGTTGGTTGGTTTGTTTGTTTTTTTATTAAAGCAAGTTAGTTCATGCACAGCTCTGCAAAGAAATTCCAGGATTTGCTGCAATACAGCAACAAAATGGACTAACATTATTGACTGTTATTCCACTGGGCGGATAGGTTAAAGACCAATAACTGGACAACCAGATTGACAGAAAACCTGGTTTGGAAGGATGAGGAATATCCTCTGAGATTTCTTACCATCTTATCTCAATTTTACAAGCTTCCTTAGTTAGAACTGGCAAATACTGTTAACTCTCAGTGCTTTGTTCTCTACCCTTCTACATGACCCCTATTACCTAGTCTAATACAACGGTGTTCTAGCTGTTTCTAAGTTGTGATAGAAAGCAAATTCTTGTGTCTCTTTAAATTGTAGCATCTATTAGCATGATGGTTAAGTCTTAATTAGATCTTATTCTTATTGATTTACTAGCTTGTTAGCATCTGACCTTCTTTTCCCACCTGCCTCTGGGAGACTGAAGCCAGCTTGTGTACATTAGAACTACAGCCTAGTCAAAGTTATTCCTTATCACATTTAATGATTTCCTCCCACCCCAACATAGCAGTACAACACAACCCAAAAGGGAGCTGGACCAACACAGGCAACATTGGCCACCTTTCCCCACAAGAGTGACTGTCCAGGGGTTCACCCTCCTCTCCGTGGTCAAAAAGCAGCCACCCCTGGGTTGCCTCTAAAGCAGTATGGCACAGAAAATGCAGATCTGGAGGCATATGGAAAAGTATGCTAGTAGTAAGGACTGCTAATAACAAGCAGTACTGAACATTGAAATAAGCTGTTGGTAGAGAGGGAATTAAATATCCATCACAGATGACTTTTTAAAATAAATAATGCAAACAGTGGCTAGGGAAGTGCATGCGATTGCTCCTGTTGATGACAGACTGACAACCACTTGATATTCCTCCCTGGTCTTTCCCCCCACCCCCAACTCTAGGCAGAAACCCCAAACTCTCCCTCCGCAGTTCCTCCCGCTTGCTCTCTGGGATGAGATACCCGAGAGCCATTTCTACAGCCATGCAGCATAGCAAGGGACAGGGCAGGAGAGCCCTTCTCAGCCGATAAGACCACCCTGGAGGGCACATCCGAGGAAGCAGGGCGCTTACATGGCTCCACTAGCAGAACTCCAAATAGACCAGGTTTTCCTCTGTTATTCCTTTCCCCTCCAACGGCTTGGCCTAATCCGCCTCCAGTAGTTTGACTCCCACCCACTCTTGGTCAGAGTTTAGCAGGCACTATGAGCTGTCATAGCAATTTACTAGAAGGGCAGAAGGAAATAATAAATCAGTCTCAACACGCACAAAAAAAGTCCGTTCTTCATTGCTCACCAGTGAAATGGCTTCTCTGTCAGGGCAAGAGGCAATTGCTCTTCTACGTGCCAGGGTCAGCATCAGCAACCATTCGTATATTTGTTTAGCATCAACCAGGCTTGGCAATTAGCACTTAGCACTGCTGTTTAGTTACAGAGAAATAAGTGACTGTCATTTCACTCCCAGTACTGGCAGAGGGAAAAATTCAGCCTGCAGCGTAGTTGGGGATGTTCCTGGCAGCAAGACCACTGTGGGTTTTTTTTTTTCCTCATGGTTTAGCTTTGCCGCATAATTGCTAGACACCACGCAGATTGCTTAGTAGCCTATGGAATAACCTAGGCAACAGAGCAGGAGGACCCCTCTGCTTACCTTTTTTTTCTTTTATAAACAAAAGTAAGAAAAAAAAAGAAATAGTTGCCACAGTGTGCCCATCCCCGTTTACGCAGTGGGGTGTGGAGGTGGAGGAGAGAATGTCCCACTGCTGAGAATAGCTTTTAAGTATATACCATGCATTCACTAGCTTTGTTTACCCAGGAAAATGGCCATGTAAGTTACCGGTAGTGTAATTGGATGGTTAATACAAATATGTTCTTTAGTTCAAAGGCCCAACAAGAAGGGGAAAAATAATGGTTCACACTGAGAGTTTATTTATTTTTCCAGCAAAATAGAAAACCTGACAAAAAGAAGTTGTTTTCATTTTTGACTATTTACTACTTATTTGTAGGTTTTTACTTTTCTTAAGCACAGGCCAACTTTTACCCAAACTGTGTCTGTCCAAAACAAGTCAACACTTCAATTTTATAATAATCAAAAAAAGTTGTCCTTATAAACATAGCTTGATTTTAAGAAACAAGGAAATCAAACATGCCAACGTTTTCTCTATTTTTCTGACACCAACTTAAAGGAAATAATTTCCAGTTCAACTTTCAGCTTGCTGGAAACCAGGTAACCGTGGAACCCTGGGCAAGGACAACAGGCAAAGCTCAGAAGAGACTGAGCAGAGATGTCGCTACCTCTGTTGATGTTATTGGAAGAGGAGTTTTTGCAGGTGTCAGCGACCACTCTCTGCCCAGCACACCTCATTGCTGTCTCTGCCAGGCCAGCTGTGAGCCACCATCCCAAAAAGGTACGACCCTGCCGGCTGCACCGTGGGATTCCCCTTCCCACATGCCAACCTCCACCCTGCGTGCAGACACGACAGGCCACCCGCCGTCATACGCAGTGGCTTTTTCAGACCCCCTGCCACACGCACTTAGGTAAGTCTCACACAGCGAGTTAGCTACAAACCTAAGAAAAGAGCCCTGAAGTCTGCTCAACTTCACTTATCTTTGGTTGTCCACGGTTCTGAAAGCAAAATTTTCGTTCCTCTAGAAACAGATCATGATCTATACCTAATATCTCAGCAGAGACAGTTCAAGCAGCCCATTATAACTCTGCCAGCACACATTGGTTCTCTCTTGCAGTCCCTGCACCCCTTCCAAGGCAAGAAAAAACCCCAATTGTGTAAATAACAATTTACGTTCAGCTGTCAACTAGAAGGGAAATACATACCCCTTAGTGACAAAAATGTTGCCTCTTTCACCCAGACCTCACCGACAGTGCTCTCATTCTTATGCACAGCTAACCATAATAAGCATACTGCAAACAGCTAAAAACCATGATCTTAGGTCTGCAGTCAGAGCAGATGCTGAGTGTTCACTTTGAGTAAGAGCAAAAACATAAACAGAATTTGAGGCGGTTTATTACAATATTAACTGTCCAGGAAAAGACACCCAGTGACCACAGTTCAGGTTTTTCTATTAAAACATCACCCTAATGCATCTCCAGAATCCCAAATTATATGAAATTAGAAAATTTAATTCTAAACTATTCAAATGTAGAAATTAGAAATTATTACTGGAGAAGAGTAAACATCAGCTCTAGAATAGCTATGAAGACTTAAACCTTTCTAGCCTCACTAATTACAGGCAAACCCCTAAACATTAACAAGAGAAATATTTAAAACTCAAGAACACAGTGTTGCCTATTAGCAGTACTAATACTACAGCTTATAATATTGAAGATTTCAGTTTAAGAAGTCTGATGAAAAGTAATCTTAAGTATTATCCAAGCCTTTTTTTTAATTCACAGCTTTATTCAGTAGCTTTCATGATTTTTTTACCCTGCTTTAAATTTTAATTTGTGAAAGGTCAGTTCCTGAGCAGGACAATTTCTGCTATCATTAAATTTATCAAGGCTCCAGGTACATGTTCAGGCAGGTGAGCTGTGACCTTACTGGGAAGCTCAAGACCACTGTGTTACAGGATTTTTTGGCAAGGAGTAGCAGAATAAATGACTTTCAGGGTTTCTTGTTGGCAGCGTTACTGGCTGCGCAAGAATGCAGGATGGTTTTCTAAGTTAGGGCAGTTGTTTTAAGAAAACAAACTCTCTACCTGGTTTCAGTCTTTCCAACAAATCTCACAATGGTCTAATGGTGTTGCTCAGTATAACCTCAGTAAAGTGCTTTCTTAGGATTTTTAAACAAAGACACAGACTTTCAAACTTATTTTAAAGCAAGTCAGCAACCTACCAGCACAATGGGTCACTGACTTTTCAAAACCCTTTCTTCCTGAAATAAGGGAGAACATAAGAGATGGCAGAAGGGTTTGCAGGGTCAAGTAACTTCAAAGAAAAAAGCCAGATGAGATTAGACCAGAAGAGATTCAGCAACTCTGCCATTTATAGCTATTAAAATGCAAGGTATTATTTAGAACTTTATTTATCAAAAGGAGATGATTAGGAGGAGAAATCATGACTTCTGCCCTAGTCAAACAGATTGAGATAGAGTTAGCTGAAACTTTCCAGTAGAAAAGTTTACTTTTGGCAAAGATTTCCTTTCCTCTCTCCCTGCCTCAAAACAAACAAACAAACAAAAAAAAAAACCCAAAAAAACCCACCACCAAACAACCAAACCCAAGTTAAACCATTGTACTGGAGAAGTTTCTGAAATTCCTCCAAAAATTGTTTGAAATATTTCATTAGAGATGAGCAGTAAGGTTTTTCCAGTAGACATTTACACTTTGGCTTCATTCTATGATGTGGGATGTACAAAAGCACAGTGTGTTCTATAATGCACCAGTGGCACTATGATACACCTTTTATTATTAAAAATGCTTTGGTTTTCAAGTATTTTCAAAGAAACTTTGTTCCTTGAAATAAATTCTCCCTTTTCCGTTATTCTAAAAATTCTAAGCAGCTCTTATGCTGACTAGATTCCTGATCTCCCACACATGCCCAACACCTACAAATGATTAAATATGTTTTTATTTACTCTAGCTTGCTAATTAAATAACTCTTTCTTGCATCTGAAGGCAGAAAGCCAGCAATAGTCCTTGCTGTGTTTTGCAGCAAGGAGGTAGCGTAATCCACTCAACCTGGCCACGATTTGAAGCAATAATCTGCTTAGACCCTAGACCAGACTCTGAAATTCAAACACCATATGTTTACATAGCCTACAAGTGCTATATTTCCATATTTTGGTTATTTGGACAGCAGCTAAGGACAGTGCTTGGATTTCCCACTCCAGATATATCCTAGGCCCTGTACAGGCATAGAGGTAAGGACAGCATTCACCACTCAACTTTCATTTAAAAAAATAAGAAGCAAAAATCCTTGGCCAGCAGTAGGTAACGGCAGTAAGCTGGTTACACAGTATTTTTCATGCTGCTTTGCAAAGGAACAGTCAGGAATGGCATTGGCATTATCATCCTGACATTAGAGGAATGAATGAGAAATAGGGAGCTGAAGGAATTAGTCTAAATGAGAAGTTCTTGCACAATCAGGAAGAGCCAGGACATTCTCTTACTGTTCAGTCCATATTCTCAGATTGTTTCACTACCAGTATAATTTATTCAGACTAAAAATAAAAGTACATTTTTCTTTCCACCAACAAAAAAAGATAATTAATCTTGGGTGAACAGTTTCAACATCCATAGTCATTTCTACATCAAAGAATATATTTAGAATCAGAGTGGACATTTTTCCCATCAAATAAGATGCTCCGATTCAAGCAGGAATTAGTACTTGGAAAACCCTTACGTCATACTGCTCAGGAGGTTCAGAGAGCCTTGAACTCTGGGCCACAAAGCTTGAGGTGGGGGGAGTGCAGAAAACAGTGGAACCTTGTCCTGTGTTTTAAACAAGTTAAAGCTTTGAGAAATACTCTACTCACAGGGCAAAACACCTATTTTATCATCATGTTGATTATGTCTTTTTTAACTGACCGTACTGCAAAAGGTGTTTTCTGCTGACATCTGACAGAATAGAAGAGATAATTTTGAGTAAAGGAAAAAAGTCAGTAAATGGCTTCCCTATTCCTTTGCAGACAACATCTTTCTGTCACTCAGCAAGCCATTTTCCATTATTGCTACCACAGTAATGTAAAATCTTTTCTACTCCTCACAAAGATTATTCATCTTTTATAGATAACATCTCAGTTGTTTCTCTTCATCTCTTACTAACAAGATTCCCTCCAAATCTCCATTTATCTTGGGATTCATGAAACTTTCACATCATTCTTTCTTGTGCAGAAAGACATCTGTTAACTTTCTGTATCAAAGTGACAGAGAATGAGGAAAGTTCCTCCTGAAATGAGTTTCCTCAGTTCTTCAGCTCTGGCCTTTTAAACTATGAAGTTCTTTACCCGTGATGTATTCACAGTATCAACCATTTCAGTTAATACATTCCTACTACTATCCTCTGTACAGAATCATAGTAAAAAGCCTGCCAGTCTGTGCCAGGTGTCATTGGGAACTGAAAGCAGCCCTTCTCTAACTTTGCCTTACGGCACTGAAAAGGTGCTCACATAGTGGTCATAGCAAAGCTCATTGGACAAGTCATTAGGCGAAACAGTGATGCTGAAGATTTGTCCTTCCTTTGTTGCACTGATCTTACCAAAGAACTTTCACATGTCAGCTTGTAAAAAACCCCACACAGACTGTTTCCCATTTCCCAGAGACCCCCTGCATGAAGAAGTATAAATTTGGCTGTCTTTTTGCAAACAAAGGAGGGTCTTAACCTTTTAGCAGTCACTTGTAGCAAACTAGAATGTTTTGTTGAGTACCAGACTCCCAGTGGCAGGCAGCACATGCTTAAAACAGACATAGCATTATACCTCCTGGTATATGACCTACACTCCCAGCAAACCTTGTTTGGGAAAATCTGAGAGCAGGAGTTTGCATTGCCATCCTCTGTTGAAGAACTCTTGATGGATCTTACTTCCATAACCATCTGCCTTTTGAAACCATCTATATTTCTGGCCTTCAAAACACATTCTATGCAGCAGGTAATTAATTACATTGCTGACACTGCCATCAAATTATTTGTGTTCAGACCTTCTGCATTATTACATTTGGCCTTCAAGTTCTTGTCCTGACCAAGAATATAATTCACAGATTTCTTCCCTGAATGACAATATTTAATTCCAAGCCCATCAGTGTGCACATGCAGTTAGGGGAATATTCTTCCCTGTGTTCATTACTTTGCTTTTACTAACATAGAATTATTTTGTCACTTTCTTACTCAAACTCAGAATGGTAAAATCCTTCTGCAACAGTTTTAATTTTATGTCTTTGTATCAAGTCTCAATTCTCTCTTTTCACTCACCCCTTTTCCATGTTATGAACATAAAGCTTTCCTCGTTGTACAAACTGATTATTTTTTTTTAAATCATCTTTCACAATGCGTCACATGAACATCAGTGATAGCTCAGTTACTACAAAAACCTCTGGCTGAAACTAACCAAAAGCTTTTTTTTTAGGAAACTATCTATAACCACAGTATCCAGATCATTTTGCTTCAAACCTTCATTAGCTCATATAAAACTTAAAAATTGTAACTTCTCACCGAAAGACACATTAAAATCAACACACGTAATTTTGAATACAAGTAGCAGCTCTTTTCTACTGGCTTGTGTTTTTAACACTGCAATCAGTGGTTCAATAATTTTATATTTTCTTTGTTTTAGAAATCTTGATCGAGCATCCCCAATATAGGCACTTGCCACTCACCCTCTTTTTAGAGCTTTATTGGTTCCCTTTTGGGAAGGGAGGAGTAGACCTTCTTTTACCTCCCTTTTCCAGTAAAAGAGCCTGTTTTTTCCAGTTCCAGTAAGAACAGCCTGTTCTTTATCAAATTATAAAAAACAGCATAGGGGAGAAAAAAAGCAAAAATAAAGGGAGGACACAGTGAATTAAAAGCAGCTAAGGAGGCATGCCATAGAAAAGCAAAGCAACACAGGTTTAAATGACCTCCTTGTACTTTGATACTGACTTTTGACAAGCTTTATGTAGAAATCTACTGTTTTAGTTTGGATTTCTGATGGATTTTCTTGTGCTTACTCTGGCTCTGATGTTTGACAAGGAGTCAGCCATTTGCACTGTTTCAGAAAGGATTGGTGGGCTCCACACCGTCTTGAGAAAGAAAAGGAAAAAAAACCATAAATATATCATCATGTCCTTGTAGTGCTCATAACAAAGATAAGGAGTTTTAAACAGAGTCAACCTCTAACCCCTGGCAGGGTAAGCATCCAGCTCAGTTCCAGCTGCTAGGTTGCAGTGGGAAGATTGAGCACTGCTACCATCACAAAGACCCTAATACCCTTAGACCTGTTATCAGCACAAATCTACATCCAAATATGTTATCACTGATTACATTTAGTTTCTTTTTCTCTCATTTCATATGCTTTTTTCTAATGCTTGGGTAAATTTGTGAAATGATGACCAAGCTATATGAAAAGCAATGCAAATTGTTAGCCCAGCTGTTGCCATCAGAAGCTGGTCCACCCATTGATGAGATCTGGGATCCAGTCAAACAGAAGCAGAATGTTACATGTGGCGTAGAGAAGGTAACACATCTCACTAACACAAAAACAATCCCACCACAGTTCCCAAGGGTGATATTGTAGCATAAGGGAAAAGAAATACACAAAACTAGGAAGTTGTTCCCTTGGAACGATTCTTACTAGCTATCTACCAGATGCAAATACATTTCTTTACTAAGCACATTAATCTTTGAAATGAACAAAGCTAAAGTTATAGGATCTGTATTAGCTAAAAGGGCAAGACATTGCTTGTTTGTAGTTAACCGGATAACAATTGCGAACAGGACAAATCCAGAACCTGAGATCTGAGCCTGGTTACTGCTGTCTTCTTACATATTTTCCACACTACTCCTTTAAATGCACTAGTTCTGTTATGTGTTACCCTCAGATAACCTGAATGAATGCTTAGCACAAGGGCTTTGAGGTAATCTTTCTGTTACAGGCTGATAATGGAGTGCTATAAAGTTTGGGGTGGGGTGGGTGGGAAGACATGTTTGTTCGGGATTTTTTTTTTGAGGGGGAGGGCATGGAGGGATGTGGGTTTTTTCCCCAACAGGGGCAGCTTACAGATTTTTAGGTGGGAAAAATACAGCTGTTTGACTCTAGCAGTAGACACAAGTCTGGATTAAAATTGTTAAGGTCACTAAACTGCAGACATCTGTAAGCATCGCTGTATTTAGATTAGTACAAGTATATATAAACCTCCTTTCTCCTCAGAACACGAAAGAGGTATTAGCTAGCTCTATGAGCATAGCTACGTGAAAGACAAAGGCAAGGAAGCAAAAGGAAATCTTTGGGGTTTGTTGTGTGTCCACTCCTTGAACGCTTTGTAGCTCACAGAACAGTAACTGAAGTGAACGGTACAGGCTTCTGGCTCTCCAATCACCAGAGAAAAAGATGAACATTTAAGAGAAACACATTATACAAGCAATAAGAGCGTGTGTAAAGTGATTTGGGAAAGGGCAGCTTTCTCTCTAGCCATTGCTGATGAAAGCTGGCAGTTGGCAGCTAGAAGCTCTAGGCACTGCCTGGCAGATTTCAGAGCTGCACCTTTGAAGAAACTGTAAACCTGTACTGAGTGACAACAGTGATCTGTCAGAAGAGAACATGTATTACACCTTATCAAATCAGAGTGTGCTAATGGTTCCAGAGACAACCACTAAAATAAAAAAAAAAATATCCAAAGCATTAAGCTAAATAGCTCAAAAAGCATTAATGATAGTTATTAAAATTACTTGTAGCACACAGAGTCATTTGCTATAGACACAGGCTGCAATGAGACATTTAAGATGAAACAAACTTCAGAAAAAAATATGGATATGTTGAGCATCTAAGGATCTTTGGCAGAATATTTCTGGTCTTGGAGGCAGCGACAGAAGCACTAGTGACAGACAACATCCACCAGATTGTAAGGATCTCCGCTTTTTCATCAGGGACCCACATCAGGTTCCATCAGAAGTCAGCAGTGAGCTGAGAGCAGCTGAGCTCAGCACCTCTTCATATTTTGGAGTGCATTCAAGGCAATGAGGTGGAGCCAGGCAAGCAGTATAAATCAAGGGTTTGTATTCCTGACGCCATGTCCAAAGGGCTAATTTCAGAAACAGTTATTTAGTTCTTAAAGAACAAGTACATGCTCTTGCAAATGCTCTGGGAAGCCAGGAGATGCATTTTTGTCAGAGGTAAGGAAGAACACTGCTACAGCGACCTGTTGTTTTAATTATGGTTTCTTCTTCAATTTCCAGATATCTTGGAAATTCAACTTTAGATAGAATAGAATCATAGAATAGTTTGGGTTGGAAGGGACCTTTAAAGGTTATCTAGTCCAACCCCCTGCAATAAGCAGGGACATCTTCAACTAGATCAGGTTGCTCAGAGCCCCGTCCAGCCTGACCTTGAATGTTCCCAGGGATGGGGCATCTACCACCTCTCTGGGCAACCTGTGCCAGTGTTTCACCACCCTCACAGTGAAAAATTTCTTCCTTATATCTCATCTGAATCTACCCTCCTTTAGTTTAAAACCATTACCACTTGTCCTATCACAACAGGCCCTACTAAAAAGTTCGTGCCCATCTTTCTTGTAAGCCCCCTTTGAGTACTGAAAAGCTGCAATAAGGTCTCCCTGGAGCCTTCTCTTCTCCAGGCTGAACAACTCTAACTCTCTCAGCCTTTCCTCACAGGAGAGGTGTTCTATCCCTCTGATCACTTTTGTGGCCCTACTCTGGACCTGCTCCAACAAGTCCATGTCTTTCCTCTGCTGAGGACCCCAGAGCTGGACGCAGTACTGCAGGTGGGGTCTCAGCAGAGCAGAGAAGAGGGGCAGAATCACCTCCCAGGATACAGTTGGCCTTCTCGGCCGTGAGTGTACATTGCCAGCTCATGTCCAGCTTTTCATCCACCAGTACCCCCAAAGTCCTTCTTGGCAGTGCTGCTCTCAGTCCCTTCATCCCCCAGCCTGTATTGATACTAGGGGTTGCCTCAACCCAGGTGCAGGACCTCAGACTTGGTCTTGTTGAACTTCACTGAGGTTCACATGGGCCCATTTCTCAAGCTTGTCCAAATTTGCTGAGGGTGCACTTGGTCCCACTGTCTATGTAATTGATGAAGATATTAAACAGTACTGGTCCCAATACAGAGCCCTGAAGGTCACCACTTGTCACTGAATGATAATGACGTGATTTCCCCAGGCTCAGAGAACATGTTGTAGGGAACAGATCTGAGCAGCCCAGAGAGCTCCTGCTCAGCAAATGTGGATTCTATCCAAGAAAAAGGGAACGAGTAAACACTAGGCAGGGTCTCTTCAATCACTCTGCAACAAGGCTATATCCTTTCCCATTTCTTTCTACTTGGGTTTGGTGGGTTTTGGGTCTTTCTGTAAATAATTCATAGAGGTCAATCATGTTTCTAAAGTTTTTCTAGCCATCTTATGTACTGTATATGTTACTGCAGTACCTCAGGGGAAAAAAAAAAAAAGGTCAAATTTGGAATGCAGCATAGGGGAAGAGGAAAAAGCAAATACAGTTTGGAGGAAGGATGAATGTAGGACACACCATATGAATAATGGATACCAAGAGGCATAAACTGGAGACCAGAGACTTACACGACTCTCCTGGAAAGTTCAGCAATTTCCTTTCTTTCTTTTTACAGCAGTTGTAATAAATGCCTCCTGTTCAAATATACATTAAAATAACTTATCTTTCTTTGCTTGAAACCATCTCTTCAAACAGTTGCTTAGCAAAATCACAATCCCAGAAAATCTGCCTTTAAGCTGGGAGCCAAGAAGCAATAGCAATACTCATCAGCACATTTCCCATTCAGTGGGGATGCAACAGGAACATAAAACATATCCTGATTGATTTTCTTATTCCCTTATAATCTCAGCAGATTTATTCTACATAACTATAATCGCCAGAAACAACCTTTCAATATAAGTGCTACTATACAAAGTTGTTTGAAGGTAAAAGAGTGAGGGTGGAAAGTAGAGGTGTTTAGTCAAAGGAACATTAATTTGAAAATAATTACATTCTCTCCCATACTGATAAGGTGACTTACATGCAAAGAAGGTAGGTCTGTGCAGGCAACACCCCACATTTCTGTGCGTTTATCAGCCAAGTTAAGCAGCTGTATTCCTAATGACAAAGGTGTGTTTATTCATGCTCTAAGAGCAAGCCAACTGTCCTATCTCATGGTAAGGCACATTATGTCCTGTGTTAAGCAACAAAATATTCCTCTGTTCATGATTTCCACTGCTTAAATTCAGAAGCATATGAGGAGAGACAAACACCACCAAGGGCTAGAATAATCCCCTTAAAGAAGAAAATCCACTGAATTCAGCAGCTAAGCTAAGCAATTCCCTCCTATACTCTCTGCTGCAGAAAGATTTTGGAACCTGCTGTCAACGGAGAGCAGTCCAAGCTGGGGTGTCAGGGATTTACCCTTTTCATCTGTGCACCCAGCACGTATCAGATGAGCACAACAGTGATGCAGATGAGAAGTGCTGCCACAAATGCTTCTAGGACAGCCTGTCCACCCTGCGTTGTTGCTCGCTACCATGCAGAGTTGCTGCCCCATCCATGGGACTGCTGGTCTGGTCAGCCCCAGCCCAAACCAGCTCTTGCTCGGTTCATTCCAGCGTTTCTGTTGCAGGGGTGCTGGCACGGGGAGCAAGGCCAGCAAATGCAAGTGGGTGGACGTCTCCCCTGATCCAAGCCCTAACCTAGGGGGAGACAGTTGGTCAAGGCACCTCGCTTATTGGCACAAACTCAGCAGCTTCTCACCACTTAACTCGCTTCCAGGGTCCTCTCGCACACCAGGATCACCACATCAGGGCAGGAGCTTTGGGATTACATCTGCACAGCTGGAGAATTAAGTCCTCCCTTCCCCATGAGTATCTTGCTACAAATACCAACTCTTTTTGGAATACAAGAAAGGTCAGACTGCAGCTGGCAGTACAGTCCTATCAGTATTGATTTCTCAGACTGCATTAGAACAAGAGATAAGAGGAGGGGTTTTCAGCTGAGCTTTTTGCCATTTTGTAATCCTTAACACTAATGTCTAGCTGTGCTGGAGATAGTCAGGACTCCCACAGCTTTTACTGGGTCTGATATTGCAAAAGCTGTGTATTTCTTAGAGTTCTAAGATCAGGAGATATAGGAGTATAAAAGTCAACTTTATGGGAGAATGGAACATGAACATTTAGAGGCATTTCAGGAAGACCAGGTTTTCAACATGGCATAAACTAATAAGAAAAGTAAAATTAGTTACAATTTGTTTGTGTACTTTCCATTCTTCTATGACATGAGAGCTTTCCCATCTATACTGTTTACCTTTCTATTACCATACCTACACTCTGAAAATTTCTTTACATTTAAGTGGAGAAAGAGTGGCCTCCTTGGCCCAGAGGTCCTCAAAAATCTCTGCAGCTTCATGGTCCTTCTCACACGGGTACAAACTCTCTGCTTCACAGCTAGTGGCTGATTTTTCTGTGCCTGATGATACACCTGTGACACAACTAAATTCCACAACTACACATAAGAAATAGCTAAAACACACAGGTAAGTCTCACAAAAATTCATCTTGGTTTTTAATTCCAAGTCCCACATCCCTGCCACGCTTTAAACAATCACTTTAGAAAAGAAAAAGATAGAGACATGTGGCACTTCATACAGCTTCTATAAAGCTCCTATTGACATTCCTGTGCACTACTCCAGTCTGGATTTCATTGTCAGTTTGCAGCCATTTTTTCGCTTTCTCCCCCTCTTGCCTCCAAACTTTGCTATAGGGAGTGACCTCTCTTTCTTGCTTCATCTAATCACCCAATCCCACCCCGTCCCAATACCTTTTCTGTTTCTCCAGCAAGAAAATACTGCACTCATCCACTCTCACCAGACTCCTGCAGTATTAGTGAACAACACTGGTGCAGAGCAATGACAGTTTTCCCCCTTAAGCCAGATTTTCAGTCCCTGTTCCCTCAACACTCAAAGGTGTGATTAAAGCTACCAGAAAAAGCAGTACTTTTCTTAGTACTCTGTGCTGAGGGCACACTAATTTCTTCCTGTAGAAATGGACTCTGTGCTCTCTGCACCTCAACACTTAACTACTTTCTAGCATCGACAGATGAGTTGGATACCTACACAGTCGCAATTTCCACCCAAACACATGGTCAGTTATTCATTAGTGAACACGTTTAAAGAGAACAGAGCATAAATTGAGTTCTGTTTAAAACCATGCCATATAACTCTCAGTTTAGCGAGGATTTGATTCAAACAGCTTTCCAGTTGTTAGCTCTCCGTATGAGCTTTCAAGGCTTCCACAGTATCTGAAGTTCAGCTGAACAGGTCTGCGACTGAACTACCTCCTGCACAACATCCAGCATAGTACCACCTTACATTTGACCTCTAGGTTTATGTTAATCTTATAAAAGAGCTTTTTAAGCTCAAAAAACTGATTTAGAACCTGCTGTACCAAGTGCTGACTGGTGAATAAAATAAGTTGCTCGTATTAAACAGTACTCTGAAGACACATCTAGAAACAAACATGAAAATATCAAAGCTATACCTAGATATGCAATTGCAAAATTTGTTCCTAAAAGTTATTAGCTGCTTGTTGACTTTTTGCTACTATTTATGAAACGCACACTGCACCAGAATTAAGGCTGCATGGTCCTAGATCTTAATGGTTAATGCATTAATATAAATTATGTGGCTACTTATGAGCTGGATGTGATCTTTGTGGATAAAAACTGTTAGAAACCAATTTTTAAAATATTTCAGCTTCATCTGTACTGAATTTAATGACAGAAATTTGTTGGGGGATCGCACAGGGACAAGTGACAAACACAGCCCCTAACACTGTTTAGCCCTAATCCCCAGCCAGAATTCCTGCCAGATAGCCTGAAAGGAAGGTTTGCGAACCCAGAATGGCTTCACTGCAGGGACCACTTAAGAGTCAGTGTCTCTAAATTAATTCCCCTCCAGACTACCCTTAAAGCGGGATTTGTAGGGCGCAGGACTTGAGGGCAACTTTGTCAGATAGCAAGCCATGGAACGCACCACGTTACTGCCTGGTAACTGTCTCATCTTTCAGGCACAAGAAGAAAAAACTTTGCAGTAGCCATGTCCAGCCCTGACCTTACAAACTTAAATTTCTGTCCAGCTGCCTACAGTCCCATCTGCAGCCTAGACTCAGTATTGTTGCAAGGACTTCTTCACTTCGTGGTTTTTGTCCTGGTTTCAGCCAAGGTGGAGTTAATTTTCTTTCTAGTAGCTGGTATAGTGTTATGTTTTGAATTTAGTAGGAGAAGAATGTTGATAACACACTGATGTTTTCAGTTGTTGCTAAGCAGTGTTTATACCAAGTCAAGCATTTTTTCCAGCTTCTCACCCCACCAGCAAGAAGGCTGGAGGGGCACAAGAAGTTGGGAGGGGACACAGCCAGGGCAGCTGACCCAAACTGGCCAAAGGGGTATTCCATACCATGGGATGTCATGCCCAGTATATAACCTGGGGGGAGTTGGCCAGGGAGAGATTCCTGCTTAGGAGCTAACTAGGCATCTGTCTGTGAGTGGTGAGCAATTGCATTGTATTGGGACATACAAAACAAGTGATGCACTTTTATTATTATTATTTTCTTCCTTTCTGTCCTTTTAAACTGTCTTTATCTCAACCCACAAGTTTTACTTTTTCCTGATTCTCTCCCCCATCTCACTGGGGCCAGGGGCAGTGAGCGAGCAGCTCTGTGGTGCTTAATTGCCAGCTAGGGTTAAACCGCAACACTTTTATATAAGGTTTTCTTTTACCTTGTTGTATCTCTTGGAGCTTCCACTCTCCCATCCCTTCTGCCAGCCTTCAGTCATGTATTTATCTGCCTTTTAGACAAATGTCCTTGAAAATTGCCCCTTCAGGTTAACTCTAGGCACTGGTTTGCCCTGACCATAGTATCTAAGCCCAGCCTGGGAAGTCACTGTCACTACACACTGATCTTGGTCAGAGTTTTCCAACAATGCTGACATTGAATTAACCTGTCCTTGATCATGTTTCTCATCTCCCTTAAAGTTTTGAAACTTAGAGTTGTAAAGTACTGAAATAAAGCAAGGCAACAGAAAATGTGGTGCTGCGAGCAGAGGGAGGATGAATTCACATTAGAAGAAATTAGCAACTAATAATTAATTCCAATTTGCAAAGCCATTCAGGAAGATGCACTATAATAAATAGCCCTTGTTCCATCTACAGAGCATAGAGACAAAAGTGGCTAATGAAATCTTCAGTCACTGTTGAGTAATGCCCTAGTATTAACATATTAAATATATTATCCTGATCAACTCACAATAGGCTTGCAATACTAACCATTGCAAAGTCATTCATTACAACCTATATCAGACATGTTTCGGCTTATGTTAGCATTCCCTTTTGAGAACACTAAGCCATTCCAGTATATTAAACCTCTTAGCTAATGTCAAAGTTAAAGCCCTGCAATTGACTGTCAACTCAAGACAGTTTTCCTGATCACACAGAACACTTTGGCCACTCAAAAGGTTGGGTTTAGGCTATGCAACAAAGTTGTACCTAGAATACATGATTGGGAATCTTCTAGACTAGCCTTAACACCGTTTAGGAAATTTACACTAATTGAAAAACATTTATTTGATGTTTACATGGAACAATGCAGTAAACAGGCAGAAAAAGAGCTGCCATAAACTCCAGGTAGTTTTGTACTGCTAGTGGGAGAGCAATTTAGCCCATGCAATGCATCAAGCAGAACCAACTATACTGCTTACAGTAACTGCTGTACTTCCCTTAGAACTAGATTAAGTCCCCCTGCTTGTTTCTCTGTACTTTCAACTCTGGAAACTCCAGTGAAAGTGAGGACATGGTGTATAACCAAGACTTGGAGTCTTCAGCACAGAAGCATTTACCTTAATCCTAGCAGAGTCAAAGCACTGCATTTTTTTACACCGATGTAGTCAGCTGAGATCAAACTTATTTGAGCTATATAGCCATCAGTCACCAGGAATGATGTTTAACTTTACTTCCTCAAGACACTATTTCATAGGGGTCATTACTGAAGTGAGAGGGACCTAAAATCCACAGTGTATTTGCTACTCCTCGGCTGATCTATTGTGCATGGAAAAGGCAGAGTAGAATTCCTTTCACCTCTGAAAGTTAGGCAGTTTGTCTAACCTTACCATCTAAATTCCTCTAACCACCTATAAAACACACCTCCAAAAACAGGTCACCCTATATACCTTTACAGTGCTAGAGTTTGGGTGCGCTTCATCTCACTTAAGCATCAGTGCTTACAATACTTCCAAAGCTTCACCACAAGCAGCACTGGATTAAAATAAAACAAGTAAAACCCTTGTATGAGTACAAGGAAGCTTAGTATTTAGAAGCAGGTGCTTTTTTTTTTTTTTCCATTGCATATCTGTTATTACTTTCTTTTAGATTGGACAATAAAAACAGGCTGTTCAAGTTATGCTTTTCATCCTGCTTCATACTTTGGCCTTCACAAGCACAGATACAATAGCTAGAAACAGCATAATATTCAGTGACATTTAAAAGTGTCTTTGTGAGTATTAGGCAGTTTAAGGGTTGGAAGTATAAGTTGTTTAAAACAGATATTTTCACTTTTCCCCAGGAAAGCTTTCCAAATTACAATAAGTGTAAAACAAATAGGCACTACAGAAGCGTAACAGATCCTAAAGGAACAGTTATAACAACCTGCAGAATTTGTAGATAGTATAATCTTATTTCTATTTTCCTTAAACCACCAAGTAGAGTTGAGGGAATAATTATATCCCAGAGATTTTCAGTGTTGGAAGCAGACGTCTGTTAAATTTTACATGACAGCATGAAACCTATTATAAATTAACATATTTCACCAACTCTAACTGGACTTTTCCATAAGAACAGGTAAGCTTAGGAGTAATTGATTTTTCAGCTTTTCTAAAGAGACCAAAGACATTATCATAACCAAGTACAATATTGGTTGAACTTACCTGTGTTTGACTTTCTGGTACTAAAAGTCAGCCCATTATACAATCCATACAATTACAGTTGAATACAGCTTTATGTTCTGAAGCATGTTTGTGACTACTACTGCAAAAGTATTAGCTCACACAGACAAGCAAGTAGCCTATGATACATAGTAAGACATTGCATAATGAATCAATTAGGGCATTGAGGCATGAGGCTATTACCAAAGAGAGAAATTAAGATGCAGAGCAAGGGACACAAAGCTATATCATGTGATCAGATTTGAAGATACAGAAAGCTAATGAAGCAGAGACACAGAAGAAAGCCAGAATGTTTTTAGTACTATGGTGTTGATTACATACTGTACTGAACATAAGAGCAATTTGGTACTTTTCTTTTTCCTGGATGGCATTCCCATCGCAATTAAGCTGAAAGGATAAATGCTCCAGTGCTTTGGAGATGTGAGGTGTTGCTCACCCAGTGAATTACTCTGACTAGGGAAAGCAAAGCTCTGCTTCACATGAGGTACCACAGGGTTGAACAGTCAAAACTCTTGGCATTAGCAAAACATCAGTGATGCCAGTAGGATCCTAGGAGAAAACCGATTTCTCATACAGGCACAACTATGTGCTTCCAGTAGGGAAAGTATCTTCTGACACAGCCCAGTCTAAATACTTGACTCAATATGCTGTAAAATCTACTGTCATGGTTTAACCCCTGCTGACAACTAAGCCCCACACAGCTGCTCACTCACTCTCCCCCGGTGGGATGGGGGAGGGAATCAGAAGAGTAAAAGTGAGAAAACTCCTGGGCTGAGATAAAGACAGTTTAATTGGTAAAGCAAAAGCCGCGTGCACAAGCAAAGCAAACCAAGGAATTCATTCACCACTTCCCATCGGCAGGCAGGTGTTTGCCATCTCTAGGAAAGCAGGGCTCCATCATGCATAACGGTGACTTGGGAAGACAAACACCATCATTCCAAATGTCCCCCCCTTCTTCTTCCCGCAGCTTTACATGCTGCCCATGATATCATATGGTCTGGAATATCCCTTGGGTCAGTTGGGGTCAGCTGTCCCAGCTGTGTCCCCTCCCAGCTTCTTGTGCCCCCCAGCCTACTTGCTGGTGGAATGACACAAGAAGCAGAAAAGGCCTTGACTCTGGGTCAGCACTGCTCAGCAATAGTGAAAACATCCCTGCCTTACCAACACTGTTATCAGCACAAATCCAAAACATAGCCCCATACCAACTACTATGAAGAAATTAACTCTATCCCAGCCAAAACCAGCACAACTATAAAGAAGTGATGCATTAAGTTTTTGGTTTGGCTTTGGTTAGAAGATCAGTGACATGCAAACCCAAAATAATTTCTTACACAAGTTGAGAACAACTGCTGAAGTGTTCTGCCACTCAAAAGTAGAAAGCCAAGCTGATTCCAGTCAAACAGATACCTACTCTGTTCTCTATGGGTTATTTTCATTACCTTCATTAAAAAAAAAAAAAACAAAAAAAACCAAAACAAACAAAACCCAACACTTCCTGCTAGTGAATTACATGATGTAGTTAATATGTTACGTATAAAGAAGGGGGAGGTGGTTCTTCCTTCTTTTTGGGATCCCCCTCCCTCCCAGAGAAACCCAAACTTAGTTCTGCACTGATAGGAACTTACGAGCAAGAAAAGGTATAAACAAATCCTCCAGTGCTTTCAAAGGTGTCCCTGTTAGGGGACACTCAACTCTACAAAGCATCTTTCATAACATGCACTGGATACACAGCGACACCAAAAAACCTTCAGCCAGGAAGAAAGAAACAATGCTAGGAAGAGCATGAGGCAACCCTCCCTTAAAGGAGCATCAACTCCCATAGGCTTTAGGTTAGTGAGTTTCAGGGGAGCAAAAAGAAGCATCTGATGTAAAATTTTAATCCTGTTATCTTTAACGTCCTGCTTCCATTTTAATCTATACCCAGCTGCCTAACCTGTTAGTCAGACAGACAACCTTCATTCAGAGGTTTTGGTATCTCCTGTCCTTTAAGGACATTACTTAGCTTGATTTCAGGCATTCCGCTTTCAGTGAAAAGGTCAGAGCCTCCAGTGATATAATTACTTCAGGTATGTAGAGATACACATGCTTCACTGGCAATATTTCAGTGAAGTGAAGTAGACATAATAGCAATTATATGCCTAGTAAGTCCACAACTAAGCTTCCCAAACTATGTATCTCTGGTGCAGCCATTGGCAGTAGCAGCAAACACAAATGCTGACTGCTCAAACAGCACGTGCATGCTGCATGCCTTTAACTTTCACAAGCTGATCACTCTTAGTACATGTACGCTCTTAGGCCCAGTACAAGCTGGGGAATTCCATGCTCTAAAAGCTAACAGTTTAAACAGTAATTTTTCAAGAACTACTTGGAGAAAAGTGCTTGATCTGAACGACCAAGTGTTTGGTATGACATCCCCCATAATGTCTCAAGAATGTGTAAATCAAGTACTGACAGCTGTTGGGATGCTTCAACAGTCACTGAGGCTCTACCATTAGTTTACACCATCCCAAGACTTGAAGCTCCCACCATAAACCAGGTCTTTTGCAGTCCCTTGGAGAGAAGCCTAGGAAGACCACATATTAATATAGTTTCAGCTGGGTCTCGCTGCATCAGTTTCTACATAAAACAAGGAAAGACATTGTATGCAGCAAGTATCATTGGCTCAAAGCTTCAGGTAGGAGCTGCTCAGCTGTGGTCTTTGCTCAGGGGAACATCCTCCCCAAAACATATACAGCAAGTCTTGCCAGGTGAAAACAGGCAGAAGTTCATCTGTTGTGATATGTACACAATCAAATTCCAGGTACAAGGCTTTTAGACTTAAGTGGGGAGAAAAAAAAAAAAAGAAGAAAAAAGATGCTTTTATCTGAAAGAGAAGTAACAGATCAAAAGTAGAATACAATATTTCAGCTGGAAATGACCTACAACAGTCATCTAGTCCAACTGCCTGGCCACTTCAGGGCTGACTAGAAGTTAAAGCATGTTACTAAGGGCATTGTCCAAATGCCTTGAGCACTGACAGGCTTGGGACATCGATCACCTCTCTAGGAAGCTTGTTCCAGTGTACCACAGGTCTGCTTTTATTCCTCATCTGTAACAGTTTTTAACCCAGCATTTGTCAGTGAGCTCATATTTCCTATAGAAACACAGATAGCTAATGCTCATTCAGCCTGATTTGGCTCTTCCTAGGGAGATTTCTCCCGCTTCAGCATAAAGCAGAGCTGTACCAACACGGGGCTGGTCCTTTTTGACTTTCCTCCAAACGGTGTCCGAGTAGGTCAAAAGCACCACCTTTCAGAGTGATATAGAGGCCTTGCAAAGCACGGTTTCTGGATCACACAAAGCCTCTCATTTATGTCCCTCATTTCCACAAGCCCTGCCTTGCTGCCCTATATATTTGTGTTAATTCACACAGATATCTGAAATGCTTCTGACTTGAGGCACATGCACCTGAGCAAAATTAACTGTGGCAGCAGGAAAGTAGTAGATGAGCAGCAGTTTACAGAGTCCATGAACCAGCAAATCGCTGTCTGATGAGGAGTTGCTTTCCTTTGCCCATTATGGATACCACAGCTTCATTAGGAAGCCACACACTCCAGCCTCATTTCTCAGCCCACAGATGTTCTGCTTGAACCCTAATTACCTCCCATCAATCTGCAGTTTAAACAGCTGTGGTAAATAGGTTTGTTGCTCAAGTTACCAGGCTTCTGCTGGCTACAGAACTCTCCTCAGAAAGCTCCCCCCTCCCTTCTTAAATGCTTAATAGTTCCTGACATTTTTTTTTGCTTGTTAAGATCTTAGAGGAATAATACTTCAGAAGACTGGGGGGTTCATTGCACAGCAAATTCATATGGGCAGAACCTCAAAGAGTTTCCCAAAACAGAACTGCTACTTCCTAGTAAGCTCCGAGTCCATGTTTTACACCTTCTGTTGATCTTCTCAGGGCCATCCCCTGTGATAAAAGTGTAGGCACCTAACACAACATTAGCTAGCAATAGCTGACAAGTAATGAGAGAAATGCACTGACTTCCACCTGCAGTGTGAGGTTCGGGCCCTCAACGTGAGGGGAGAAGGATGCAAGTGTGCAGATCGCTCTTGCGCAGCAGCCTGAACAAGCAGATATAGCCAGAAAATGACAGTTGTCCACCCGAGATCACTGTGAACAGTACAATGCTATGATGCCATTTACCCTTCCCAGTTGCTATTAAAAAAATCCAATCCAGAAGAGGGGGTTTGCATTTATGCCATCTCATCAGGGTCTCCCACAAGCAAGCGATCCTGCCTGCTGTTACCACCTCTGGTCTGGTGCTCCCCAGCAAGACACACACACAAGCAAAGTACTTCCCAGCAGTGGTCCCATTAAACACGAGGGTGACTCATCCTGGGAAGTCTCTCATATGGCACGTATCAAAGCTGCATTGCTAGTGGTCTCCAGGCTTCACAGGATCACGAACACTGCTGTGTTCTACACACTTTTGTGCAAGTTTCCTGTGTCTGGAAGCAACAGAAGGCCTGCAAGACCTTTACTGGACAACCAGTAAAACCAGTAACATAGAATATGATCCGGACGGTCATGGCTGCTTTCATTGGTTTGTTAGGTCAGCAGCCTTTGTTTCCTTCAATGTTTCCTTTCTTGGCAATTCTGAAGTAATTGGAAGTAGTTTAGAGAGCTGTAGAAATAATGCATAATATTTCAGCTCATCCCTGGGGATGTTATAACATGCTTTTCTGTAGCAGTACTAACATAGCAAGTGCAAGCCAACAACTGTCAGTTTTAGTTTCAGTGAAATTGTGCAGGGTTTAGAAAATCAGGGTTGCAGACCCTGATCTGCAATCAGAGCTTGTATAAGAGTCAGGCACTCACTTGAAAATAATATTTAATTAATCACACAAATAAGAGATAATTTTGAGAAATATCTCTTTCCAAACAAGCCAATGTATCTTATGTCATAAAGAATATAATTTTCTTTACTATCTTTGCCATTTTCTCTGGCAGAGGCAATAGAGGGGGCTGCTCAGAGAAAGGAGAGCTGTCACTCAATATTGCACAAACAAAAAAGATAAACCCTGCTCTGAAAAGAGCATGCTGTACTTGACAAAAAGACAAAAGAACAAGGTAACTACTCAAAAAGCAGAACTTAAACATGTGAAACAAGCTCATTTATTAGACCAGTAATTATTAGACCAATAAGAGTATTTCATGAATTGCACTGCCCTGTGACTGTACAATTTGCTTCTAAATTATAAGGTCTGTGGTGAGGGCATGTTTGCCTAGTCCTTTCCCACTTATTGAGCAGTGTTGTATACACTTTTGATGATTTACAAAGGAATAAATAATAGTGATAAAGCCACTCTCATTACCTACTCTCATTAGGATAGAGAAAGCAGGGAAAATAAAGAGATTTTTATTCTGTCTCCCAATCCCAAACTCCTGCCATCTACTTGATTGTCACTCCAGAGGCTGTAGTTGTGTCCACTAGAAGGAAAAAAATCCACATAAGACATCATAACCAACTCTAAAAGAGTAATTAATATACTTGGAGTCTGATTATACAATTCCTTCTCACCCATTAGATGTCTTTGGAAGAGAGCTAAATTAGATGGGACTAATTTAGTTTAAAAAATACAAGCATACAGAATCAGATCAGGAGTGAAATGTTAGTTTCCATCTATGATTACTCAAAGTGCTCATAAAAGCACATATGCATTAATAGCTGTAGATTATGTTTGCTAGCAATTGCTGTAATGGTGGTGGGGAAACAGGCACTAATCTACATGCTTATAGTGGAATCAATAATGACATGCAACATTGTCATAGTAATATTGCAGCAGGAAGCTGGAACCTTCACAGTTCCTATGTGAATATACACACTCCATAGCACCTATGGGTTTATAGCATAGAAAAGGCAAATCATGTACTTCAGGTAGAGTGCACAGGAACAAAAGCCTTTTTTCCAAAGAATATAGTTCATGTAGGCTCTACACTTCCATTTAGCTGCTTTTTCAAGCATCTTGAAGTGCTTAACACTGAAGTAAATTAGGACATCATGTTTTGATAAGACCAAAATGTTTTATTCAAATACCATTTTATTAAAAACAAAAGGTCACTTTGGAGAAAGAGTTTGAATCTTTCCCAAGTGGAAGTTCACCAAAGAGATGTTTCTCTGTGTTACTTTTCCCTCAGAATGGCCTTTGGCAACACAAATTCTTTCTCTCCAAGAGCTTCCAGCTAGCTCATGCTTCAAGGATTTTTTTTTTTTTTCCAATGTCACCAGGTGAATGATTTTCTAGTAAGGTCCAGCCACCAACACAGCCACAGGCTAGGCAGGTACTCCACAGTCCCAGTAGCTTTGCAGTCAGCCATTTCTAGGAATTTTCTAGGAGTAAAGTTAAACTTCAGAAATTCTTGGGGTCTTCCTTTGTCATCCGTCATGTCCATCCCATTCCCCCCCAGTCCACAAGACAGGAATTTTAGCAGCATAGGAGATTTTTCAGAAATCAGACTGAACATCTTCCAGTAACTTCTCTGCAGACCCATAAGCCTAAGATGAGTGAAACACCCAGACACTTTGCCAAGCAACAGCCTTGGAAAACAGACTTGAGTAAAATCTCTGAACTGTTGAAACAGTCAAAAAGCATAGAAAGAATTTTGCTTGTAAACATTTTAATCATGCCATAGAAGTCTACTCAAGTATCTTTATTGGAGTCTGAGGTCAACTAATACAAGCACAGTTCTGTGCATTACTATCCCCACAAGTCTGGCACAGCCCATTAACTGTCTAATACCTTAGAAACACTTTTCTTGTACCCAGCTAGAGCTGCAACATGATTTGCTAGCAATCAGTTTGCCATGTGCTCACTTTTAAACATACCAAAAGACTGAGGGAGCTCTGAGCAAAGTGGTAATTTTACTACAGCTACTCAGTAACAGTACTACCAAAATTAAATGTCCTTACCAGAAATTTTTGCTACACTCATGTGAAGGCATCAAGTAATTTCTATATCACCACCATTAATTTTGTATCGCCTTATCCTGCTGGTCACAATTTGTATTTAGCAGTAAGGCCACACTGTCAGCACAAGCAGCATGAGCCCTGGGAGGCACAGCAAGCCCTCAGTAAGTACCTTATTGCGAGGCATAACCTCTGCAGGGTTTTGTACCACTACGTTCCTCCGAGGCAAACCCTCACGATTTTCAAGAATTTGTTTTTCTGTAGATTGTGCAAGCTATTTGCTACCCAGAACTATCCCTTAATAAAATACAAGGAGCATTCCAATACTGTGACCAAATCTCTAGCCTCTGTACAAGCCTCCCAGGAACAACCACTCATTAACATCTTCATCCTAACCTTCAACAGGTCAGATGTGCAAAGATACTTTAGTGCTTTTAGTGGGACACTTGCCTATAAAGCAAACACTTCCAGGTCTCTTAGGCCTTGCAATGTCTTTGCATCTCACAAGGTGACAGCACCAAGTAGGAAGATTCACGTTCATAGGCCATGAGTGACAAGTGTGATCAAAAGCTCACAAAAATTCACTTGTCATTCTAATGCACATTATCAACTCTTCCAGTTCCATTACTTTGGCTTTTAAAGAACCTCACCAAAATTTCTGCATCTAGAAGCCCATATTCTCTGGTTGGACCACATGCTAGAAGAAAAAAAAAATCCACCTCGGAATTAATGACCCTTCTCTCTTGAAGTCCTTATCACAATAGTTTGAATTCCAAAGGCATTTTGTTGCTGAGGGTACAGGTATGTATTGATAGGAGTTCTCATAAGAAAATTTGCAGTCTTCAGCTATATAATCACAAAATCTGACCTTTTAGATTACTGAGTTTTCCTAGGAAGTTGTTTGAATCATTACTATCAAAAAGTTATGCCTTATTCTCAGTCTGATAAACAAGCAATCTGTAAAGTATAAGTTACAGAGATCCAGTGTTGGTAAACAGAAAGACAGGATGTTTATTTACACCTTTTCATTTCAATGCACTAAACAATACCACTTCAGAGAGGAAACACTGGACAGCAGCATTACTAAGTTGGAACTTTTTGACATAAGAGATAACTTCAAATAGATACTAGTGCAAATGTTGTCTGCAGCTTTCAGCTGAAGGAGCACCAAAGTAATTCCTGTCTGTTTTCACAACATGCAGAGAAAAGTAGCATTAAGCTATGAACATGCAAACTGCAGATAAGATGGATTAACTTGTAAAAGGCTCATTTCTGCAAAATCCTGTTGCTTGTTGTTGAACTCTTGGTGTGCCTGTCAAGTCTAGTCTCACCTTCAGACCTAACACTTTAGCTTTTCCCTCCCTGCAGCAGAGGAAGACAGCACAATAGTTTTGACCTTACGTTATTCACTTCTGCATCTATGACTGAGGCATCTATTCACTTCTGCATCTATGACTGAGGCATCTATTCACTTCTGCATCTATGACTGAGGCATCTATTCACTTCTGCATCTATGACTGAGGCATCTATTACTAAGCCAAATTTATTCCTTGTCTTTTTACTGCAGCTTCAAAGCACATCACAGCTACTGAAAATATACCATTTTGCAAAAACCACCACAGAACTGATGAAGCAGTTACAAGTTGTAGGAACTAGAAACTGAAACCAGATGTCCTAGATCACTACCCAGTATTTTGCTTCTAAGAATACTTCTGTTTTCCTTTACATCTCTGTTCTCATCATGATTAGAACTGCAATCTTGCCATCTTCTCTTTAAATTTACCGTATGTGAGAGAAGAATGGGCTCCAGGATCAGGCATCTGTTTTAACATTCCAGGGAGAACTGCAGCCAGTCTTTACAGCAACATTAAGACACAGCTGCTGCAAGGTTAGAGTCCAGAAAGCAATAGAGTTGAAGTGACACAAAAATTTTGGCATAACAAGGACTCAACAGCTCAACATCTTCTAGCAACCACTGTACAGCAGCTTTATCATATCAACCAAGAAATGCAACATGGACTGACAGCTCTGAGTAATAAGATGAAGCAGTACACAGTTCATCCACTTCCCTAAAAAGCTGCAGCAGGAGTACAAGTTGAAACACTCCAGTTTCAAAAACACCCAGAAAAGTCACATGCCTTCTGGTGACTACCGGTAGAATTAAGAACTAGAGCTCACAGTCAAAGGTGCAAAAGTTTTCAGACCTAGAGAAGGCAAAGAAAGCTCATAGGACTTTTACTAAGCCTGAGCATATTCCACTTCAGAGCTCCAATGCCAGCACAGAAACCAAAAATCAGTGATCCTAATGCTACCTACTCTTATTTTGAGAGCGCTCTGGTGTTCTTCCAGTTACCCAGTTTTGTTTAATAAAACTTACTCTCTCTGCCACTGCAAGCTTATCATGCACAAGATGAGTGTTCCCCTGAACCACTTCTGATGACAAATATTTCACAACTGTTTCCAATTTGGGGAGGAACAAACTGAATGAAGAGATCCATTGCCATTCTCTTCCTAGAAAATCTGATTGAAAAGGACTAATGCAGTGTTGCTCTGTCTGTTCCTAGTGACATCCATGTTACCTGTCTCCAGCCCATCACATAGTTATGCCGCCTTCTACAGTTGTGAATCTATTTGCTCCACAGCACCAAATTTCTACATTACTTTAAACTCCTAGGAGAATCACCCACTGCACCTCCTGAATAAGCAGGCCTTCCTCAATATCTCAAGCATCTCAGAGGCTGAAACTGCATTTGCAAAACTTTCACATTTGGAACCAATACAACCATGAACTGGTTTCTGTATCAAGATTTCCCACTACTCAACACTGGTGATTCAGTAGGAGGTTTCAATACAGACTTAACTTTGTTTTCCCCACAACAATTTGATATGAACAGTGTCTTACAAAGAACACTTATATAATAAAAAAAAATAAATCAGGAAGTGGTAGCTTTCCACTAAGCCTGCAACTCCAGTAGTTGTGGAGGATGGCACAGCCCAGACCAGAGAAAGTTACAATAATAAAGCTAAAGGTAAACTAGAAAAATCAAGTTGGTTTGGACTTTAAGCATACCTAGATACCAAGAAACCACTATTTTCAGCTCATGATAGCTGCTCAGAATTAAGTATATCTGTTTATACTTTGCAAGTTATTACAGGTAAGACCATAAAAATGTTTTTTCTTGATTTCGAGTGTACATTGCATTAGAGCAGATGCAAAAAAGAAGCAGCTTACAAGAGCAGTACAAGAATAGAACTGTAGTCAGAGCTGTGTACACCCTCTCCACTCCGTGGTATAGGTGCCAGGCTCTCTAGGCACAGAGATGTCCCCCACCCCTGTAACACATGCTCAGGCGTGACCTCCAGAGGAGCAGTCCTGCTTAGCTTTGCTGATTCTCTAACCGAAGAGAGTAGTTATGTATCTTTGTGCGGCATAGCATGTAGGTTCACTGGGTTTCTTCCCATCGCTATTCATGCCAGCTTCTGCACAAGGCGTTCTAAAGATTGACTGTAATGGTTAACAGAGCAGAGTAAGGACATGTTGGGTACAGGTTGGGGACCCAAAAGTGATATAGCCCTTAGCTTATTATTATTAGAATACGATGAAAACTAGTAGTGAAAGCCTCACCTGGGAGAGGGAGGGCCTTCCAAGCACAAAGCACATTGATGCAGGGAACCCTAGGCTAACTCCAGCTGACCTGGATCCAGACTGGGAAGCAGCAGGCTAGTGTTGGTGCCAGGCTGCAGAGGAAACATATGGGCATCATCTCACCAGTGCCAGAGAAGCAATTTGGCAGGCTACCATTACCATGCATTCATTACCATCCACCACCTGCAGATCATCCCTCCCTTCCATTTACACCACAGTGATCCTCATTAAAAGTTTTTCTAGTTGTTATCATTACAACTAGCTTACTAATACTGCTGCTGACAGTAGTTTGAGCTAAATTAGCTGGCTTAGCTCTATTCAGTCTTCAGCATGAGTCTTACCAGCTGTGGAGATGATAGTTGCTCCAAGACCATTGGTAAGGATACTTTTTTTTGGTGACATGCTAAAGAATAAGGAAGTTGCAGAGTTTTGACTAGTTAGCTGTCATTTATTCTTCTTTTAATATCTGAACTCAATGTCTCTCTCCTTCCAAGACACTCACGCCAATTTGGCCTCCACTGAAACACAATGCTTTTAAGAGTCCTCTTTGCATCTCCTGGCCTGATTAGAATTACTCCTTATAACAAAAGCACAAATTTTTCTGCCAAAACTTTTCCAAAAAGTTTGTGATCACCAAATTCCACCTACCTCAAATTATTAAAGCGTACATTACAGGCCCAATAACATTAAAAATACTTCCCTCCCCCCGTTTGTCTCTGTAGTAGGCTTACCACTATTGATAAAACAAGAACAATGGGGCATACACAATTCAGAACTGCATAGTAAGAGTCAGAAAGGGGGAAAAAAATCAAAACTAAGATCATAACCCATAAAAACCTCTTAGGAAGGGAATGAACAAGTCAACTAAACTGGAGCTTGGTTCCTGGGGCTTTCAACTGAGAACTGTGGAGGAGGGAAGAGTTACCAGAAGCCCTGTAAGGGAGAGAGAGACAGGGTTGGCAAGCAAAGGGCTTGGGGTGACAGGAATGAAATGGAACACTAAACAAAACAGGTCTTAAGTGTTGTTACCTCATACATTTGCATATAAGCAAGGAAGTGCTTCTATAACTACGTAAGTAGCAAAATAAGTAGTTGGGTAAATTTGGTCTCTGCTGAATGGGGCAGGGGACCTGTTGATACAGGACGTGGAAAATGCTTTCTTTACTTCACTATTGAGTGACTATCATGACAGTACTCCTGAGTACCTATGTTAATTGAATGGTTAAAAAATAATCTAATTTTTAAAAATCCCTCTTTGGAAAGCCCAGAAACATAGAATCATAAGATCAGATTTTGTTCAGTAAGAACACTGCCATTGATCTCCGAGGGATGATTTTGTTCTCTAGGTTACCTGGGAGAAACAACTAGTGAACACCAGAAGTCATCTCCTCAAAACACTCGTGGGCTCTCTACATCCATTGGTTCCGAGAGGAGGGCATGGTCAGCTTCCTGACATGTTCTCATTTCACAGGCTTTTGTACAATTGAGACTTACCGGGCACATTTCAAATATCAACAAGATGGCAGAACTAGAATACCCTTGTGTCTATAATAGAGACTCTCAATTACCTATAAACATTCATGGCACAGTTCTGGTAATTAGTTTGAAAAAGTTGTGATATAGCTGTGGATGTTCCAGGAACAGAAGTAGAGCGCCAGGACTGCCAGATGGATTATTTTCTGCAAGTTATTTGTTCAGCATACCATTGCAGAAAATTCAGACAGAGTGTAACACAATAGGACTATATAACAGTTATTCTAAATCTCTGTATAGTTTAGAAGAAATGGCTTCCCTTTCATAGCTCTACTGAGCCATCCATATGCTTTTATAACCAAGTTATGGGAAAATTTACTTTTTTACTTCTCTAGCAAATTGTCAGACAATCCCCTTCAGCAAAAAGCAGTAGGAAGTTTCAGAATTCTAAAGCTCATTCAATTCTCTTAAAATTTTCTTTAAGGAGTCAGAAAGAAAAATACATTACATTCACATTCTAAGTACAGCTTCTTTTAAAATAGCTCGCCTTTACCTACTAAGCAAATGAGATAGGAAAGGTTTTATATGCTGGCATAGCCACACGGTACACAAATCTAGCAGTGAAAGTTCCATCAAATCCATCAGTTCCTAAAATGAATGGATATTTTTAATCCAGTGCATTGCCTTGTACCTCCAGACATCAGTCCTGGGGCCAAATTTCCACTCAGAATAGAGCAAAGTGGTGTCCTGGTTTCAGCTGGGATAGAGTTAACTGTCTTCCTAGTAGCTGGTACAGTGCTATGGTTTGAGTTCAGTATGCAAAGAATGTTGATAATGCTGATGTTTTCAGTTGTTGCTCAGTAGTGTTTAGACTAAAGTCAAGGGTTTTTCAGCTTCTCATGCCCAGCCAGGGCACAAGAAGTTGGCACAGGACACAACCAGGGCACCTGACCCAAACTGGCCAACGGTCTATTCCATACCATGGGACGTACCATCCAGTATAGGAACTGGGAAGTGGGGGCAGGGAATCGCCGCTCGGGGACTGGCTGGGTGTCGGTCGGCGGGTGGTGAGCAATTGCCCTGCGCATCATTTGTACATTCTAATCCTTTTATTACTTACTACTGTTGTCATTTTATTAGTGTTATCATTATCATAGTTTCTTCTTTTCTGTTCTGTTAAACCATTCTTATCTCAACCCATGAATTTTACTTCTTTTTCCTGATTTTCTCCCCCATCCCACTGGATTGGGGGGGAGTGAGTGAGTGGCTGCGTGGTGCTTAGCTGCTGGCTGGGGTTAAACCATGACAAGTGGTCTTCGAGTCACCACTGCATATCATCCAGAATCTTAAAACATTGCAGTCCTAAGACAAAGAAAACTCTTCTTATAAGGGAGGTAAATCAAGAGACAAGTTCATCTTACACACATGGTCAATATAAGAAAGTGAAGTCCTACCTTACTGTTTTAATGGTCTAGCAGCTATTGTGCATTATCATTAAGGAACAGGAGTCTCATCTTTACCAGTTATTCTTCAATTATTACAAATGCAGTATGGTATATTAAGTAATACGGCCAGAGACCTAAATGCAGTGGTATCCTCAGCGTGATAAATTATCCAACGGCACTACTAAACCAGACTTAGGGACGTGACTTCTACACTATTGCACTGATAGACAGCCAGCTGTCGTGACCTGAACTCATACCTCTACTTTGCGATACCTCACTGCTGTATGTGAATCCAAATCCTAGATAGCCACAGCTCTTCATGCAGGAAGATTGAAAGAGAAAGCTCACAAAGCATTTAGACTGCAGACTACACACAAGCCACCTTCAGAGGAACTGAGGCCATGCTCTTACCTCGAGTGCCTGCTACATGAATGTGGCTCAGTGGTTGTCTAGCAATCTCAGTATTTCTTATAAAATAGAAAGCAAGTATTTTGCTTTCAGGACTGTGCGTGGGGGGAAGCTTAAAAGATACCTCAAAGAAGAAAGCAAGAATATTTAAAGTATAAAGACTAAACATTAGCTACATTCCCAAATGTTTTAGATCAACAGTATTGCAGTTATACCACTCACATTTTTAAACGTTGGTCCTGTTTGCAATATCTTTTGCAGGTTTTATAGGACAAGGCCAGTCTGCAGTATCTGAAGTTACCTTGATATAAAAATTCAGGCCAATCACCATTTCCAGGAGCACTGCATTTCAGAGTAGTGACATTCAAGACCTCAAAAGTTTGCAAAAAAAAAAATAATGAAAACAAGTCACAACTGATTCTAAACAAGTAGCACTTACACTGTCTTGCCCCCCCCTCAGTGTGCTGTGATACATTTTTAAAGGTTTAGAACAAATTGCTGGTTTTGAAAAAAGCTAGGTGCAAACTTAAAAAGCAATGCATGTGGAATACCTTGAGGTAACAGTAAAAGATGATGTTGGAGACTCTTTTCGGTGCAGTTTAAATCTAGTATTTTATAAGATACCAACAGCCCATTAATTTCCTGCCTTGATTTTTTTGAGTGAGGTTCAGCATACCTTAGAGTGAGGTAAAGGATAGAATAACCTTATTTCTGCTGAACAGGTCCCTAGTTACTCATTTGAAAGAATTCCACCATAGTAGAACTGAATCCCAGACAACGTTACCACTGCAAACTTATGTAACTGAACTCGGTGCACATTGACTTTTAGAGCAGCAAGAAATACTCTTCAGTTCTTTAGGATTCAATTAATCTTCTAGGTTAATTTGACAGGTATTTAATCTAAAAAAACCTCATCCAGATTCTTTCCATAACCTATGGAAGTAGAAAAACATCTCTAAAGAGCAATTTGTTCCATTCTAAGTCTTTCCGGAGGTGTCACCTAGCCTCCATTGACTATAGAGGGAGCCTAGAAGCTTAGCTTGGGCTCTATGTCTAAATAAAATAGACGTCAGCATCTGAAGTTTCTTGATATTTGCATCAGTGGTGCAATTTCTTTTAACTAATTTTAGCTACCAATATGAAAATAAGTTGCTTGGTATACACAGACAATGTGTACAAGAATGATTTCGTTCATATGACTAAGTTAGTGGGTGTATTACCAATAAATCTCCAAAGCGGGGAGGAGGGATGCAACTCTAAAAAAAGTTATCATACTCTAAAAATCATGTCTTCAAAGGCTGACATTAGATTGCTTCCCTACAGTTTCCTATTAGCATGCTGCTAATGAAAAACTGCAAGTCCTCTCTTTTGTTGGGCATCTAATGAACCTGATCTGTTTCAGTCTGCAGGCTATGGCTCTACACAATTTTATCCCACAACACCGAATGTCAAGTGCCACTCCCATCCCTCCCTGTGTTCCTAAAAACCTAGCCAACTCATCCTCTGGGAGAAAGGAAAATGGTAACAACCAAAATTACAAATACTTCATTGTCTTATTACAATATGCTTATTTACATAAATGCCCTCTATTCATCTTATTGGATCAGCCTAACCAAAACAAAATTTGCATTTAAATAGTATCACTATAATTGACATCAAGTACCTGGACTTATTTTCATACTCTTATTTCCACACATGAGAGGCAGGGAAAAGCTTTCTCTACTCAGAGAACAAAAGATCAATATGAGATAATAAGCAGAATAATTTTTCAGATTTTATTTTTATTTTTTAAGTTCTCCAGGGACCCTTCACTTTTCCCCACTTTAAAATATGTGGTAAAGAAAGAAACAGCAGACAAAAAAGTCAGACTTGATCTAGTCAAGAGAAGATCGAATCTGTTTACATGATCTTGTATAAAAGACGAGAGCTGCTTATAGATAGCAACCCTAAGTAGTAGCTTTTGGCTGTGATGCTTCAACAAATGGAGAGCATTGGCTGTTGTTTGGGGGGTTGGTTGATTTGTTTTAATCAGGACAACTATCATACTGGCAACCATACAATGGGAAGCAGAAACACAGGTTCAAGGTAAAAAGGTTTTCTTATCAGAGACTAGACTTTCACTGGAAGGAACGGTTGTCACTTCAGAACTGAAAAAGATTGCCAGAACTTCTCTGAGTGCCACTCTGCTCCAGAAAGGGGACTGGTTTACATTTTAGAGATAAGATACAAGAAGCGATAGTCTTGTTCTCCACTGGGGGACAGTGGCCATAGAGAGACAAGGGGAACAAGTAATTAAACTCCACCAGCTACCAGAAGTGGAATAGGTTCAGAGCAGCTTTCTGCTTTCAGGCAATTCAGGGACAGTAACCCCCTCTGAATACCGGCTTACAGTAACTTAGTACCCCTACTACCTGAAAGCATCCCATAGACCTACATTTTGCTATGGGAAGGATACCAGTTCAAAATTTCTTTATCACCTCAAAACAAAGTCCAAAACAGAAGGAGATAGTGAAAGCTTCATTTCCTGCAGCTCTAGAATACAACAGAAATTATTGCTTGGATGAAGAATAGGAGGTACAGTAATAATTATAGGATAATTATTATGTTTTTATGTGGGGTGGTTGTTGGCTTTTTCCCTATGATCCTCTTCTCCACTACATTTCTCATCTATAAAGCCACAGAAATGTGTCATTGCCACGACAGAGCTTCCAAATGAAACATTTAAGTGAGATGAAGATTTGTTAGTTCCAAAAGAGGGCAAAAAATGTAGCAATAGTCAAAGGATAAAGCCTTGAAGCAAAGAGTTGTATGAACACCGCTGAACTGCTCCAGCTAAAGCAGCATTTCTCAAAGCATAGACCATAAAGCACCAGAAGGTTTGCAAAGGACATCCCTCTTCAGACAAGAGGATGGCAGCTCACTGCCCCAAGGGATGAGACCGAGCACTGCAGTTCTGATTGCATGCTGCCAGGAGTATCACAAGGAAGGGAAGGCTTAGTTACTTTCTAATCCATTCTAACCACTAACATTCCATGTCACATCAGATTTTAAACATTTCAAAAGTGTTTGGGGTGGGGAGGACAACCTCTGGGAACAGAGTATACAGCCCTACACAGATGGACTGATGTATATGACCTTTACAAAGCCCTCCTTTCTGTTAGCCTCAGTGTTGCCTGAGCATGGGTTTATTGAACTGAGTTAGTGATTTGTTTGCTCAAATACTTTGTGGCTCAATGACAGAAAGAGGCTCTGTGACATTTAAATAAATTCACCTCACCCCTTGCAATATCAGCAGCATATGTTTTGTGTTTGATTTCTCATTTTTCTATCCTAATAATTAAAGCACTTTTTTTGAAAAAAAGGCAAGACAAAATTCACAACTAAAACCCAGGTGGAAAAAAAATGTTTCCAAATATCATCCAAAACTAACATTTATATTTTTGCAAGGTACTTTTTAAATAATCAAGATTTGATGAAGATCAAGTTCAGACAAATAAAATATTTGCAAGGCTTCATCCTCTGATTAACATCGTCCAGCCACTTTGCCAATGCCAACAGCATCCTTCTCCCCCAGTGCAATAGGAGCTACTGCAAGGCGGGTCTAAGACCTGCCAATCTGTAAGGGCCATTTGGGAGTTGCTACCTCAGTGGAGTTCATTGGATCACACTACCTGCCCATCCCAACACACTCCCTGAGACAAACTTTTAAAAGGCATTATTTGCTCATCATTTCACTCTTGCCAGGGCAATCAGCTGCACAGGTAGTACAGTTTCAGGGTGCCAGTTCAAGAAATTAGGTGTACTTCAATAGGAAGCAGAGCAACTGAAAGCTAATCAAAGGATCCTGCTCCTGCACAAGTCTGCTCCAGTAAGAGCTAAAACATCCTGGTATAGTGCTGTTACTTTTATTACAAACCCAACAATAAACAGGTCCAAGATGGTAGTCCTAGACATCCAAAATTCAACTCCTTAAGTGTTACTGGGAATCTTACTCCAGTTCGTTGGACACAAAGGACCTGTCACGTCCCAGCATAAAGTTATCTTTATCAAGAACAACGTTATGCTCCATTTATTGTTACTCATTTATACAGCAGGGCAAGTCCTTTCTTCCCAAACCAGAGACTTACTGTGCTGAACAGCAAAGCAAGAGTCCATTTCTGGATAAAGTTGTTGTCCAGCTCCTTTTACATACCATCTTGTCACAAGCATTGTGGCATAAATAATTTCCCAGTGGAATAATTGTCACAGCAGCTCAGGCAACATCTTATCCACACAAGCATGCTTTAAAAAGGTTTTGTTGTTGGTGGTTGTTTGTTTTTTAAACAAATTGACTTCTGATGGGTTTGCATCCATGAAGAGAACAGTTATACAGGCACTGACAAAGTCTTGCAAATGGAAAACTATAGGAACGCAAATACTTAGTATTGCCTGAACTGTTCTGCAGAATACAAGTTTCTATACAAAAGCAACCTTACACTCTAAAGTGCAGTCAGTAAAGGCATTTTCAGCTTCTTTCCAACCCCTCTGTAGATAATTAAAATGAATATACAGTTAATCACAAGCCTTTTCATCCTAATCAAGACTTCCACTGGTTTCAGACTTTCAGTACCAGGAAAACCCCAAAATATTCAAGTAGGTTATACCTTATTTCCAGCAGAAAACACTGGTCTTAGAGGACATTACAATAACAGACACAGGTCTCAGTTACAGAAATTTGGTTGACCATTTGTCTGCTTTAAGTGTGCTGTGTTCTGGAAGCTTTGGGGCAGTCTTCTCTGGAGCCCCAAGCCTGTATTATTTCATGCTGTTTACCTCCAATACCTTCATTCAAGGTCTTAATCCTACAAGACATTGCTCACACTTGTGAGGATCAAGTAGGACGAATACAGTTTCTCAGGGCCTGGCCCCAGTCTCTAAAGCACACCACATAAGAATTCATAAGCCTACATCCACCACTGCATGAATCCCATCCCAGACAGCCTCAAAATACAAGTAAAACATTATGCATATTGCCACCAGATATTTTAGTGTTCATACAAGCCTGATCTCTGAAAGCATACTGCTTGATCTCAGAATTGCTCAGGTACTTGGCTTACATACCTACCTTGCTAGATTCACATCTACTTTTGATTTTTGCATTGTGCCTCAAAACTTCAGGCAAAAGACACTTCAGCTAGGAAAAAAACCTAAAAAAAAAGCTTGCATTGCAGAAGATTACCAGTTCCATGTGTAGGCTTTGGAAAGTGTGCACACATGGAAGGGAAAAGGAAATGCCTCAAGTCCAGAGCACTTTGGAAGTTATACAAATTACTTCTAAGAACTTCAGATATGCTCAAAACTGATCTGATTATGATCAAAGACATACAAGAACTGATTTGTTAACCTGGTATCCAGATTCTTACTTCTTTAGAATCTGGCATACAGATATTAGCTCAAGAATTTGCACAGAGGCGTGGTTTGCAGCACACCATACAAACTAAAGGGACTGTTTCAATGCAACTGGGCTAATTAATCTCATTCCTCATGAAGAAATAGTGCCCAAGACTCCAGTAACAGTAACTCAGTCTCATTGAAGTGCCATATGAAAAATTTTAGTGGTAAAACACTTAACTGAAATTTAAAGTCTACTAGTGAAAGTGTCAACATTTCCCCTTGCTTCTGCATGAGCATCTGCTGCAGTTTTCCATTGCTAACTTTACCAAGAACTTGAGCCAAAAGAGTGTGTTAATTCCATGTCACCTTAGTTCAAAACCAGCTTCAGTAAATGTTTCAGGTCTTTTATTGATACTCTAATTTGTCAGGCACTGTATGTCTTAAGGTATCACTTAAACTGATGCAATTTCTACCAAAGTCAAAATGGCCACTTACCACTTTCCATTGCCTACAAGCCTCAGTCAGCCCAATGACCTGCTAAAAATTATGAAAAAAAATGAACATTCTCCTTTCCTTTATATGATTTGAGTTTTTACATGTCTTTTACAAAGCCTTTTATCTTCCAGCCGAGCTATTAATGGGTACAGGAAAACAATCTGCCTTGTTTCCCTGAGTTATTGCAGGCCAATGTACTTGTCAGTTCTGACAAAAACAGCAATGATTATTTTTTTTTCTCCTGCTGAAATATGGAATCCAGTTACAAGTTGAATTGTTGCTTTTTAAAGTCAATTCCACATCCTCATACTAGTCAGAATGAAGTGATCACTAATATACTCAACTATTTCAGGTTATAGATAGTAGAGTTCTCAGTTCCCAGTGCTGTAAATGGGCATATCAAGAGCCTGTCTGAGAGATCAAAAGTCAACACATATATATTTTAAGAAGTTGATGATTTTCACTTCTTCCAGTAAAGGAGTCAAGTTCTCTACAGACTGATGACTCCATTCACTTGAAGACCTTTACAAGTCACCATTACCTATTAGCTGTTTTTTAAAATTATTTTTGTCACAGGTTGACCCTGGCTGGACACCAGGTGCCCACCAAAGCCATTCTATCACTCCCCCTCCTCAGCTGGACAGGGGAGAGAAAATATAACAAAGAACTTGTGGGTTGAGATAAGGACAGGAGAGACCACTCACCAATTACCATCACAGGCAAAACAGACTCAGCTTGGGGAAAGTTAACTCAATTTATTACAAATCAACCAGAGTAGGGTAATGAGAAATAAAACCAAATCTCAGAACACCTTCCCTCCACCCCTCCCTTCTTCCCAGGCACAACTTCACTCCCAGATTCTCTACCAAGCCCCCCCAGCAGCATAGGGGGATGGGGATGAGGTTCACAGTCATTTCATCACATATTATTTTCTTCCACTTCATCATCCTCAGGGGCAGGACTCATCACACTCTTCCCCTGCTCCACCATGGGGTCCCACCCACAGGAGGCAGTGCTCCATGAACTTCTCCAACATGGGCCATTCCCACGGGCTGCAGTTCTTCACGAACTGCTCCAGCATGGGTCCTTTCCACGGGCTGCAGTCCTTCAGGAGCACACTGCTCCAGCGTGGGTCCCCCACGGGGTCACAAGTCCTGCCAGAAAACCTGCTCCAGTGTGGGCTCCTCTCTCCACGGGGCCACGGGTCCTGCCAGGAGCCTGCTCCAGCGCAGGCTTCCCACGCAGTCACAGACTCCTTCGGGCATCCACCTGCTCCAGCGTGGGGTCCCCCCCGGGCTGCAGGTGGAGATCTGCTCCACCGTGGACCTCCCCGGGCTGCAGGGGGACAGCCTGCCTCACCAGGGTCTTCCCCACGGGCTGCAGGGGTATCTTCGCTCTGGCACCGGGAGCATCTCCTCCCCTCCTTCTGCACTGATCTGGGGGTCTGCAGGGTTGTTTCTCTTACATGTTCTCACTCCTCTCTCCAGCTGCCATTTTCTGTCTGTCCCAACTTTTTTTCCCTTAAAAATGTTATCGCAGAGGCGTTACCACCATCACTGAGTGTCTCGGCCTTGGCCGGCAGCAGGTCCGTCTTAGAGCCGGCTGGTATGGGCTCTCTCGAACACAGGGGAAGCTTCCAGCAGCTTCTAACATAAGCCACCCCTGTAACTGCTCCCCCCTCCCCCCCCCCCGCCGTTACCAAAGCCTTGCCATGAAAAGTCAATACAATTTTTAAATAAAACAGTTGGTCTGCTCTCCTTCATCCACATATCAAAATTAATTTCAGATTTGTCTTCATGACCCAGTCAAATCAAGTGACAGACATTTGGCTTTGAGCACTCAGCTTTGTCACATCATGAGTTAAAACTGTGCAACCACGAAACTTCACACAAACGTCATTGCATCAGGTAGCTGACCTGCCACTTCCTGTGTCTCCTTATTTGACATTTATCCAGTTAGGTCATCCGAATCCAGACATAAACCTGGTGGCCAAGTCACATTTCAGTCACCCAGTTTTTCCCCCCTGCGCATCCCACTCCGCATGCAAGGTGGCTCCTCACGCCTTTTCATGCTGGAGGAGTCCCAAAAACATTCAATCAAATGCAATTGAATATCTCCATCCTGAGGACAGCAGGACACTGTACTGCTAGCACCAGCTGTTTTGCTCATCTCTTCTATAAGGCACATCAGTTTCAGCCTGATGAAGGCCAAACTCCAGCTCTAACTCATTAATCCCACAGAAGTAAATATCTTTTCACCTGTTCAGGTGAGTCAGTTGAAGCACATCTAAAATTCACAAAGAAACACCTCATGCTAGTCTGTATGACCCTATGGGCATGAACTTTGAATATCCATAACTAAGGATTAAACCATTAGCAGTATTCTATAGCACTTTAATCCACTCCTTTTCTCACTCTCCCTCCTTCTGCATTTTTTTATTTCCTTAATGTCTAAAGGACATGGTGTTTTCCCCAGGGAATAGCAGATTCTTAATGTTACTCTGTTCCTTTTGCAAGTCATCTTGTCCTTTCCCTTCACCTGGCATATCACCATCAATTATCTTACTTTTTTGTATTCTACTAAGTAATTTCTCTGTTATTTTGTACCCTTCAGGTCCCTTTTTTTTTAATCTCTTATCTCCTACTTGTCAACAACACCCCCCAACTATTTCAGATTCACTAGGGAACACCACATCTCTTTCCTCCAATGTCCTAAGTCACCACAAGCTGTGACAAATACCTCACAGAAACACAAGAGGCTTTAGGTAAGAACTGTGGGTAAAAGCTCTAGTAAAGATGTTGAAAGACCTCCTAAAAATATATCCAGGGAGGTCCAGGCTGTAGTTCTTCCGAAACAAATATCAACCAACACACCATGTCCAGGCCTTGGCAGCAGTGTCCAGATCAACACATTTGGATCAGCTATTTATCACCTGCTGTGCAGACAAGGGATCAAGACTCTGGGGGGGGAGTTCACCTCTACTGGGGCCTTTGGGGTGAAGTGCTATGCCCACAAGATATATATCCACAGCTTTGTGAGGAACAGTGAGGCTGGACCCTGGATGCAAGATGCCCAGTGCTGTGCCAGGCTGAGAAAGGCAGCCTCTTTTTCCATAAGGCAATTATAAAAGCTGAGAAGCAGCCAAGGTTCCCCTTCACTGCACCTGTCCAGGTATTTGAGCACTCCCTGACCTGTTTTCATGCAAAAAAATCAGTTGACTTGCTTTAAAAGTCTGAGCCCAGAGATCTTCACTCAGGGCAAAGAGATTCCCCAGGAATTTTGATATCCAGGTCTTGCGAACTTACTGTCCAAACGGCAAGCTTTCTTGAAAAGCCTCAAGTCTTTCAGGTGAATCAGCCTCATACCTGGGAGAGCAGAGTTGACCAAAATCCACTGGACTGTTGAGCAAACATAAGTTTCTGTAGCTCTGGAATAACATAGTATTTTCTTATGTAGAAGCAAGAACAGTATCACATTTCCTGTAGAAGCTGTCAGAACTCACGCATTCCCAAATCTCACCCTGCAACTTTGTTTTGTTTCCTAAACACTTAAGGGGACTAAGCAACTCAAGAAGGTGACACAGACCTGGCAAAACCAACTCATGAGCACAGCAAGTCCAGCCAGTTACAAGAGGAGAGCACAGCAGAACATGCATCATAACAGATCTACCACACCATGGTCCCCAGGCTTAGCTAAAGAGCAGCAATGTACTTCAGTTCTCATTTACACAGGGGCTGTACACATGAACCTTGCAGTAAGAATTCAGTTGTGGTACAAAGGAGTACCAAGTTTGAGACTAAAAACCCTAAAACTTGCGTTGAGCTACTACTAGCAGTGACAAGTATGAGCATGAACATGATTGCAGATGATAACATTTAGAAGTGTAGCACTCCAAAGGGAAAAGCTCTAGAAAGCACAGCTCTTGCATCAAACTAAGGTCAATTGAAACTGAACTGGTAGAAAGTTAAAATGGGCTACTGCTGAAAATCATGATTGCTTTTGCTGTCATTGGTAGAGTGAAACCATCTGGAAGAACGTTTCCTGAAGACTTATGTTGACCAGCTTTATGCTCTTACAGTCCCATTGGCAACAATGACAGAAAGTGCCCTGAAGTTGTGCAATTACTACTGCTAGAACAACGAGTAGTAAGATTTTAGTATAAAAATTCAAGTTTGTGATTTCTGTTTAGACCTCCTGCTCTGCTGAAAACAACCAGGCTTTCCAAGACTCTTTTATAAAACTTTTTAGAGTCAGAGGATAGCCCCCAGTATTCCTAGTTCCTACTGAGGTCTTTTCTATACAGGCTTTTATGTCTTCTTGTATTCTTTGTAATACATTTCCAAAAATAGCAAAAGAAAAGCCTCAGACAAAGCATATTGATCTTTTCCAGCTCACTTCTCAAGTTTGGAGCACACTTTCTGTGGTTTGCAACTTATGTCTCAGAGCTGGACTATCTCCAGTTTGAAGCTTTTGAAACACCCAGCTAAACTCCTCATTTTTCTAAATTATTTGACTCAAGCAATCTCTTCTCTACACTAAAATACTGTTAGAAAGGTTAAGGAGTAGAGTACAATTACTGTAGCTGTGTAACTGAAGCAAGAAAGCCTGAGCTCAAACCTGATAAGCTCTTAGATATAGACTGGCAATCAGAATATTTGTAGCACATCAAGTGACTGCCTACAGAAGATACCTGTAGCATGGGAAGGTGTAAGTAAATAGAAAATATACCCAATTTCTTCCTGTACTAGAAAGGAGGCATGCTCCTAGCTGGCATTTGTCAGTAACGTACATAATTGAGACACTTCCCCCACCCCATTAATTTGTAAGGGAGCCTTTTGAAGGAAAAGTACATAATCAGACAAATTACAATATCTACTTCATCAGCAGTGGCTAATTCTGTCAAATCTCATATTGCATGCAGTTGTAGTACATCTGCCTGTTAGAGAAACAGCAGAAAGTCTTTTTGAGCCAGAAGTTTTCAAAATAGGGGTTTTGCACTTTTTTTCCTAACACTATAATTCTTATTTTGGAGGTATCACACATTACTGAGGCAGAGGCCCTTCGGTTCTCATAATGTGCAGTTATCTATACATACACACCTGCCCTGAAGACCCATTCTGGAGAGAGCAAGAGAGACTACAGACAGGAAAGCCTCATCATGCCCTATTTACAGGTGGGGAAGCTGTCATGATGAAACTCAGTGACTGACAGTACACCCGCGCCACGAGCGGACGCCTTGCACGGTAGCTGTGGAAGCACAGCATTCAACACAGGATGACTGCCATACTGCTGTAGTTGCATTATCGATTAAATACATGAGCGAGGCAATTTAAGACCAGTTCAAGTCTATCCCTGCTATAATACCACTTTTGGGCACTGGAGTCAGAGACAGCCTTAATCAAGAGCACATGAGAAATCACTAGCACAGTATTCAACCCAGCTCTCAGATTACAAGCCAGGAGTTTTTAACCCAACATCTGTTTCTTCATGCTATTGTTTCAGTGCAACCTAGAACACCAGGAATAGAGACAGCTCAGTCATTCATTTTAGAATATTATTTTGATTTTTTTTCCTTTTGCTCTGTCATCACTGCAAGACTCCACAAGGCATTCAGCAGGCATCCAGAAGTGCTGCTTTATTACTTGCCTTCAGCAGAGCAAGCTGCTCACCTGATCAGAGGCAAGAGCTCCAGAAGTCACAAGCAGAGGTTCCTTTCTGACATTTTGGTTGAAATTTGAAGAACACTGATAGCTAGGATAGCTACAGAAGTGAGCTGTGCTGGCAAATTCAGTGGCAACTTCACAGGCTCAGAAGAGTTTCGTTCTGCATCCTCATCCTGCATTTTTTAATCTAGTTTTCCCCCTAATTTCTACTACAGATCTTCTATCTCCTGTGACAATCTTTGCTGACATATATCCATCTACAAAGAGCAGAGCTCAAAGCTACTGCAAGATCCTCTCAAATAGCTACCTGCAAGCAAGAGACCGCTCAGCTATTTTCCTCCTTCCCCCATTTTATTTTAAAGGGTCAGGCAGTGAAAGAATCTGCATGTAGTCCTTAACTCAGGCCCGCAGATGAAATCTCAGGCAAAGTTCAGTCAGGAGAAGTGTGGATAAACTTGGTACAACTGCCAGTCTGCAATCCTATATTTTTGACTTGGAATGACTAGAGGAGGCAGCAATATGGGGCAACATGGCAAAGCTGTACAAAGGATATTAAGGAGAATTGCTCACTAGAGCCGAGCCCTCCATCCCACACAGAGCCAGATTTGTCCGTACATCTTTTCTATCCAGGTCTAAGTGGCAGAACTACATCTTTCAAGCAAGCCGGCGGTACGCGCAAAGCAAGAGAGGCAATAGTGCAGGTCAGAGCGCCTACTTAGTCGTTGTGTCTCATTGTACAGTTTGTTCCCTGCTTGTGCTCAGCAGCCTGATTCAGGCAGCTATTAGTCAGCCCACTTACATGGGCCTTTATTCAGCAAGATACTAAGGCACATGATTATCACTATTTTAAAGCCAAGTACAATAGAAGCAATGGACCGCATCTATACAAAACATTAGAATTTTTGTGAAATCAAGGCTAGGTAAGCCATCCATCGAACACACATAACCCTGATGAAAAATCTGCATGCTCTCTCAGGTTTTTCTGCTCATTTTCTAACACCAAATTCACCAAGACCAATCATTTTTTGCCTAGTAAAACCCAATACTTGAGCCCACACTGTTCCTGACACTCCCAGCCTGAAGCACGTGGTGAAGTCATTGGTCTCTGCCTGTTCTGTTACCTCCTGCCACTAACATCAGGGAAGAAATTAGCTTCAGCAGACAGAGCAGCCAGGACAATTCTTACTTCAGTCAGGGAGAGTTTGGCATTATGTTTTCCCAACTCTATTAATAGGGAACCCTAAAGCCTTAGAAAAGTCATTATTGATGGACCTAAATAAGTTTGTAAATCTATTATACCACATATCACCCAGACAACTTGTTTCTCAGGGGCTGACTTGCATAGTCATTCAAGGAAACTGGGGCAGGGTGAGGGGCATCTGGAGGGAGAAAAAGCCCTTTCTGCCTGCTACTTACATCATAAATAATGGCAGAGAACAAGAGACATCCATTTTCTATGCAGAATCCAATCCCCAGGAGCTATCGCCTTACTTCCCGCTTCTCTACCCCACCCTAAACTTCATACTGACACAGTGCAGTTCCATCAAAAAGCAAAACAGTTCATGAGAAAGAAAATCTTTGAAATCTATATATTGAAGTGAAGCAGCATTAAAGTGCCTTGATTTGATAATGTTTGACTAACAAAATGGTTTTAAAATGCTCACTTCAAGCTTAATGATAAATTTGCCTACAAAGACAATGACAAAGTTTCAAGTCTGATACTTTAATTGTTCCATTTTGCAAAATAAAGGAGATTTTTTTGGTTTTGTTTTTTTTTTTTTTTGATACTGCCTTATCCCATTTCATGATATGGCAGTTAGAGAGGTACACTTTCCACAGAAAAAAACCACTTTGATTTTTTTACTGCTGTGTGCATGGCTGTGACTAGAGAAGCAGTCCAGGGTTTGCATGGGAGGCAACACTACTGTTTTCTTTCCCATAGTTTGTTGGGAAAGAGCAGCAGCTGCTGAGCCCCACAGACACCTCGCACGCAGGGCAGTGGGTATCCCACAAGGGGAATGGCAGCTCTCCACCCAGCTCAGGGAGAGGAAGAAATTAATGCAGTGATGTTTCAGCTAGTTCCCTGAGACAAGGTAGCAGCTATTATTTGGCATTTATACCGAGGTAAAAGGAGACTCCATCCCTTAGATGCCACCCTAACTTTATCTTTTCCTTTATTTCAGCAGCTGATAATACTACCTAAGATGGGTTCAACACTTCAACTTTTACTGAGTCACTTTTCCTTGTTTCCCTGCTAAGGGATTTTCTCTCCACTCGAGAAAAACACAAGCCTCTCCTCACATGTAGTCCCATTTTAATGGGGGCAGAAAAGAGGAGAAGGGTGGGGGAGACAGGAAAGAGAGGAGATGCTTGCAGAAGTCACCTCTGAGGAAATCAATACAAGCAATGCTTCATCTCCTCTCCAGTCCCATTGCATTGTGTCCCAAGTGTCTCGCTTAAACCATAACTAACAAGTAACAACAACAAACCCCAATCGTAAGGCAAGGCCTGAGGCAGTATTTCTGCTGTGGTATCAGGTGGCAGAGTTCACAGGCCCCCACAGCTGTCCCTAAGACTCCAGAAGAAATCACAATCTCCCTTTCCAATTTACTCCTCACCAGTCAAAGCCTAAGCCTGTAGTCAAATTTTACACTCTAGACTTACACAGAAATAAAATCCTACCAACTCCAGAGACATCTGCTTCATTAGAAGCTGAGCGAAAACAACCATGTCAGCAGTTGACAACTGACTAGTCCCTTCCCAGTTTGAAGGAGGTTTCTGACTAAACCAAGTTACTACATCAAATACATAGAGGCAGGTCAGCTAAGTGGAAAAAAGTGGTTTTGACAGGAAAAATGTAACTCCTGATTCCATCACTAGAAGAGATGGGGCATGTTCCCAATGACAAAACATTAGCCAAGTGATCACAAGAGCTTGGTTTAAATTCTAGGTGCGTTTTCTTAATGCAAGGGCCTCTCCAAATATTTGTCATGGAAATTTTGTGAAAATGTATGCACATTTTCTTAGCTTGGCTCTTGCCTTGGTGGGTTTGGAGGGAATTGGAAGATGTACTCCAAAACACAACAGGAAACATTGCCAAATCAAAAAGTAAGAAACATTCGTACCAGAAAGGTTTTGGTTTGCAAAACAAATCACAAGATGTTTGTTGTTGTTGACTGAACTACAACAGCTGCATTCTGAGACCATTCAGGTGAGAGATGCCCTCCAAGTTCTCACATGAAGTGTTTTTGATCAGTTCACAGGTCCCATGTCCTTCACTGGGTAGAAGAAATGACACTTATTAGCGAGGCATGCAAGCTCATATGTACATTAGCTGCTTCCCTGTGGAAGGCACAAGAGCTCCTGAAAACTGTAAGAAGTGTTAGTAAAACAGAGGGCACAGTTTCAAGTCTTTGGATCTTAAGATTCTGCATCTGACTTTCCAATTCCATTTAAAAAAAATGTTACACCAGAAGCTGGCTGTCAGCACCTGGATGATTTATTCAGTTTAGCATAAGCTTCTGAGCCAGAGCTCTGCTCTGCTCCAGTCCGTAGCAGATCTGGATTCAGTTCTTACACCACCATGAGAGCACTGTGCAGTCCCAAGTGATTTCTTTCCTCCAGTCTTTTGCTTATAGGCTAGGGTAATACTCCTATTTCCCCACAGGGAATAATACCACATGCAAATGTTGTACATTGACCTGAATTTGCTCTGGAAAAGATGGGTTAGAACAGGCATTAAAAAATAGTTAATCTACCTTATAGCAAGTTTGTCATGAGCCCAGGCAGCCATCTGGCGCCCTGAGCGACAGGCTCAGCTGTAACTTTAATTCTGGTGGTCATCACAAGATGGCAAGACCATCCCGCTTTCTCTTGGCAGGCAGAAGAAAGGAGAACTAAGGGCAGGGAGCTGTTCAGGAGAAGGAAAAGACACTCTTACTGGGGCATAGTGCCTCACAAGGCCACCCATGCTGCAGGGAGATAGTCCTCAGACCTGGCTGCAACTGCCAAAGAGGACTTTAGCTGTTAGTAGCAGTCATATTGAACTTGCCCCACAAATTTTCCTTTAAATGCTTACCTGATCTGCATGCCTGTAAGTATGGGGGAGGACTTCCTTTTAAAACTAAACCTGCTTCTGCCTGTCATGGTTTAACCTCAGCTGGGAACAAAGCACGGCACAGCCGCTTGCTCACTCCCCCCCAGCAGGATTTGAGGGGGGTGGGGAGGGAACTGGAAGAGTAAGAGCAAGAAAACTCATGAGGTGAGATAAAGACAGTTTGATAACTGAGATACAATTAATAAAAAATTGTAACGAAAAGGAAAATAACAAAGAGAGAAATAAAACTCAAGAGAGACAAGTGATTCAAATTAAAGCAATTGCTCACCACCAGTGCACCAATGCCCTGCCAGTCCCCAGGCAGCAGCCCCTTGGGCCAACATTCCCCCTAGTTTAATTGCTGTGCATGACATTATATGGTATGGAATATCCCTTTGGGCAGTCAGAGTCAGCTATCCTGGCTGCGTCCCCTCCCAACTTCTAGTGCCCCCCCCCCCCCCCCCCGCCTGCTTGCTGGTGGGGTGAGAAGCAGAAAAGGCTGTGGCTCTGGGTAAGCACCGCTCAGCGGTAACAAAAACATCTTGGCGTTATCAACACGTTTCCAGCACAAATCCAAAACCATAGCCCTATATCAGCTACTATGAAGAAAGTTAACTACCTCAGCCAAAACCAGCATGCTGCCTTGATGCTCTTCAAGAAACATGGACAGAGGTCTGTTCTTGCTCACTAGTCTTGAGGCTTTTCAGTGTACAAGGCAACAGAGGCAAATTAGATCCTCTGCACCAGCAACTAATGAGCTGATCAGTTGCACAATTATTTACTGTTATTAAAAAGGGACTGTCACTATGGCAACAGGAGCATCTACTGGATTTGGTTTCTCCAAGACACAGAATGCCTCTCAGGAGCACACACAGTAGACTGACAAGCTATCAGAGCTAAAAGCTCTTCTAATACAGTCAAAGGGCCAAAACAGACAGCATAATAAGCAGCTGATGCATTTTCATGCAGAAGTGTACTTTTATATGACAAGCCATGCAGACTGATGGGACAGTGTCCGCAAGAAAAGCGATTCTGTCCCTATCTGCATGTTTCTGTCCCCTCCTTGTGCTGACCATAGGGATGCAACATAGATGCAAAACTGACCATAGTAGTTTGACCAGACAAATCTAATCCCCCAAAAACCTAGTTCTTGGATCAGCTAGCTGTTTGAACCTCCCTGAAACCACACGTTCACATCTGATGCAAGGGACTGAACCATAGTATGGAGACAGCCCAAAGTTATATTGAATGAAGTTTCACAAAGTCATGTCCTAACATCTACCTGCAGGCACCTAAAGTTACAGATATACCTTAAGTCACTGACATTGTTTCAAACTCACGTTGGCCTGTAATGATCACCCTGAGACATTTCACCATTTTACAGTTGTGGCATCTCTGAGCACAGAATCACTAACTTTGAAACTACGTTCTGGAGCATTGCAGTAGCAAAAGTCTACAGCAGTTCCCCACCAAAACAAGTGGACACTTTCTGTTTGCAGAAAGCCAGTTTACAACATGGGAACCAGTAGACGTCAATATTTATTTCTAAAGGTACTCAAACACAATTTCTGTTATAGCATTACAAGAGGACTAAATATACATTAAGACACTCTGTGACAAACAGCAAAATGCACACAGCAACAATTCCTGTGTTTGCCTACAAGTTCCCCATTTGAAGCCCATGGGAATTTGGTTCAAAGTTCCCCAAGAAAACTATTTTACAACAGTGCTAGAAAATAAGTAAAGTCCAAGAAGAACCTGGGAATTCAAGATCTTTGGGGTCAGCAAATTTGGGAGTAGTCAACAGTAAGCCAGATTAGCACCTCAAACTTTGTGCTGAGCCTAAAAAAAAAAAAGTAGTATTTCACAGAAAAAAAGTGGTCTGAAAAATTACGTCTCCAAGATAAAAGGAAACCATTCCCCACTTATTTTCCCTGCTTTGATTTAAAAGACCTCAGGCAATAAGGCTGCCCCTTGAAATGGCCTGTTATTTGTGATTTCTATCAGATTACATATATCTGTAACCTAGTATTTCTGATGACAATTCTGCTCTACCATTCAGAGAAAAAGACATTCTACAAGTCTGATAAAAATCTTCTGGTTCAAAAAGAGAGTAGATAGTCAGACATCATTCCCTCCAACTCTGCCCCAATAACAATTTTACTGAGGATGGGGAAGAGAAGGAACATTTTTCTCCTATTAAGTAAGGAAAAACAAGTAACAGAAGTGACATCTTAAAAGCATGCCTTTAAATTTAACTTTTCAGCTTTCCTCAGAACCCAGCCAGTAGTTTGAGAATGGCAGGGGGAAGAACTATCTGTGCCTGCAGCGAGCTCCCAACACATACTTACGAGCTGTACTGCTGACTGAGACCAAAACAGACCCCAAGAGCTCTGCAGCGCTAACCCAAGTCCGGTTCTGCTTATCCCTTCTGAAGGCATACCTGCTTGCCTGACTTGCCTACCTCATGGGTTAATATTAAAGCGTTTTGCAGACTCTTCTTGCAACCTGCTGCCGTTTTCACAGAAGAGGGAAAAGAAGAAGGGACAGCTCAGAGGTTCCCCTCTCCCTTCAGGAGAGTCCCCTGGCCCGTTCAGGGCTTGGGCAGGAGCACAGCAGTAGGCTCCTTACACCTGGGAAAGGCAGGTGGGAGCCGAGGTGGCCAAGAGGATCAAAGCAATGCAGCAGCTGGAGGTCTTGGAGGCAGGAAACAACACACTAGGCATATACAGAGGACCACAAGCCATTTGGAGAGTGCAAAGTGGGAACCACTGGGCTGCAGGACACAGGAACAAGGATGCCTGTAGCAGCAGAGCCAAACACAGGTCCTTCAATATGCCAAGAGGTCAGTGCTAGTCATCGCAGAAACAGGCAAATCCTAAAGAGCAAGATACGGATGTCTCCACAAGTGCAAGAAAATGAAGATGTTTCAAAGTCATAATGCTAGGGGCTAGACACTAGTGGCCTAGACTCACATCATTTGGGCTGACATACTGCATGGTAGGGATATAAATCCAAGGTACAATTTCAACGTTAGCAACGTTGCTCTGGAGGCATTTCTCATATGAAAGATGAGACTATTGCGTCCTCCAGGATGTTGTAACACTGTGCAGTCCTGATCTAACACAAGAACATTTTGTCAATTCATCCACCAAGATGGACTTCTCTCTTGTTCTTATTTTAAAGGATTCTGCTGCACCATACCCAACTCGATTTTTCCCACACATTTTTCTTTCCCTTAAAATCCAAGATGTCTTAAGTGACAAGCACCCGTTGTCCTTATCAGTTTCTTTTGTGCAATTCTTTCTGTACAAGTGTACGTCAGTCCCCATTTGTCTGCTGCTGGGAAATGTGGATGTGCCTTCCCAAATTTGGCCCCAAGGCCTAGCCGCAACCTTGCTTATCTTTCTGTTTCTGACGACTCCGGTTAAAAAATAGTTTCATGTTAAGAAAATGGAAAACACCTGGAAAGAAAAGCAGTCTCTATGACCTCTGCTCCACAGACTCCCAGGGTCTCTCCTGTGCTGCACAGAAGCACTCCTGCTCCCACAGCTTGCTCAACAGCCACATTAGCAGGCAGCTACCTTTGCAAGTCAGTCCTTGGAAGTAGAATAAATGGCCTCAGGACTTATATGCTCTGCCTAGCTTTCAACTCTGTAGTGGTCTTTGCTATGAGAGGATGGGCAGAGCAAAAAAGTTTGTATTTAAAACAAAAATCAATTAATTCAGCCAAACAAGCTAAAGGATGTTCAGGATTAGGAGACAAAGTATTCTTTCTGAAGTTACCAAGTTTCCTCTAGAAATTACATAAAGAGAGGTTCACTGAGTATTATAAATAGAAACAATTCCCAGCTCAGGAAGTTCTCTGGGCTGAAAAATAGAGGACAAGGGAGCACTCAAGGCAAATCATCACCCCTCCCTAAGCATTCACTTAGACCTCTGCTGGAGTCGGGGTACAGTGCTAGAGGGACCCTTTATATGAACATTTTTAATCAGGGCCTGGCATGACAGATCTGCTGTAGCTCAGTGAAGTTAGCTTGAGCTTGTCCATCTGAAAAGTCCTAAAACTGGACAAAACAGGCATCACTTCACCAGCTGATCCTATTGATGAGTTTCCACGAGTTGATGCTCTCACAGAAACGGCATTTTGACTTCAGGGCTTAGTGGCCCCGTGTTTGGAGGATTTAAGCGAAGCAAGGGAGGAGCAGTGAAGCCAAAAGACACTCTCCTTCCTTCTCTCTGGTCACCTACAGCAGCGCTACTACTCAGGCAGCTGAAAATGAGGTATCTCCCTGGAGCAGGATTTTCTATGTAGATGCATGCCATCAAGCCAGCCCTGCCTTCCATACCACTAACAACCCCTTTAGACCCAAGGCTGTCAGACTACACGATTAAAGGTCCATCAGAGCGAACAGAGACTGACTGAGGGCAGAAGCAGCCCAGTAACCTCATCAGTAAGAGCCAGAGCACACAAAGCAGCAGAGAGTTTCTCTGAAGACAAAGGAAAACAATTAGACTGGTGTCCTTTTGTGAAACCCACAAGGATGAATCGAGGAAAGAAGGTCTCTCTCGGAAGTCCTGCAAACTGAAGGGGGTCATCGCCTCAAGGTGGGTAGGACTTTCTGTAGGAGCTGGGTGAAGTCAATTTTGGAGTTGGACAAAACTTATTATGGAGTGTTCAGGTGAAGGTCTCTGGAATCTACCCAGGAGAAAGAGGATACAAGCAAGTGAGCTATGAGAAAAGCTTCAGGTGGGAATTTGTATCTTATTAGACATCATAGGAAGCCATAGAAAACAACCTCAGGTTGCTCTGGGATCAGCAGAGCTTATATTAATTCCTTTCAGTAGGAAAATTCTAGCAGAAAACACAGCATGAATTTTTGACTGGAAAGTAGTCAAAGTGGAAAGAGTAAATAAAATAATCAAGTGTCACAGCCTGACTTCAATCACTGCAGGTATGAAAATACTTGTTTTGTAGAAGCACCATTATACACTTTGGTCTAGGTTTTCAGAGTTATTAACCCCAAGTCCTCTCTTTACATGCAATAAAGTAATAATTAAATCTCAGTACTCTAGCACAATGCAAGTGCTTTACAATTTTCTGTGTGCATAATTAAAATTATTTATAGAAAAAAGGCAGCTGTGGATACAAATGCAATGTTTCAGCATTAAGTTTAATATCAGCGGGCAGGAGAGTAATTAGTTAATGGGCATGCAGAGTTTTTCTTAAAGGGTGAAAGCATTAACTACTATTTCTTCTATTTTAAATTGCTCTAATAATCAGATTCCTCCCAAAGTACCTCTAAAGATAAATAAATCTTTAGAAGTGAAGTGAAACAACACTTCAAGTATTTATTTTTTTTTATATACAATTGAATTTCAGGCTCAAAATTAGCCATCACCCAGGGAATTTTTAATGACTATTATTCTTAGTGGGGTTTTTTTTCCTTGAGAAGTAAATCCCATACTTTTGAGGAATAACTCACAAAAGGCATAACTGCAGTGCAGAATCACTAATAAGCAAATGCATAATTTGCCTAATTCAGCAGTTATTTCCAAAGCAGGCCTTTCTGAAAGTGTCCTTGACCATCCCATGAGCATTCATTCACACTGCATTTAGTATACACTACAGGATATTTTTTTTTTTTGTCTTGTCAATTTACAGGATTGATCAAGTTCAGAGGAAGGTTACTCAAAAAAATTAGCTTCATGCGGAGATAAAGCACACAGATCAGCAGCAAAGCTTCAGACAGGTCATGGAGCGATAATAAGGGAGTTGCACTCTTTCCAGTTTCAGCACTGTGAGTCTATCCGCTATTTCACCCAGGCAATACATGCTCGACAGAAGCCATTTCTGGTATAGGAAACTTTTATGAAAGCCACACACATAGCAGAAATTATATGGTGACAACCCAGGGCCAGCAGGAAGAAACAATGGTCTTTCCAGATAGGCACAACCAGCAAACCCTCCCATGAGGAGTAAAGGCTTCACACCACCTTAGACAAAAACAGAGCTGCTGGCATTGTGATTTTGGAGTTACTCTAAATTTCATTATGTCTAGCTTGTTTTGCTGCATCCCCAGTGAACAGCAGCTCCAAACACCACGCTTCAGTGGCTTTAGTCACTAGCAGGGCTGTACTTGTCACCCAACACCATCTTGTAGCTCACACGCAGCCAAAGCCTCCAAGCTCTGAAGCTTCCACACCACAGGACCAAGCCCACCACAAACCAGGAGCTCTGATGCTGCAAAGACCACACACACGGCATGAGTTGGTGCCCTTTAACTATGTGATATGCTAAAGGCAGAGCTCTGTCCCTCGCCCCCGAGTTCCCCACCCTTTGCCAAGGTCACTGTTACCCCAAGGCAGTTCTCAAAGAGGAGCCCAAGGTACACCACCCCCTGCCAAGCAAGGAGCTTTCTTTGGGAACAGCCCAGGTGAGCCCTGCTAGGAAACTCAAGCTCCCACTCTGCCCCCAGCTGACTGTTTTTACAAAAGGATAATGCTAATTTCCAGAACCATAGTGGCATTTAGAGTACAAAATGCTTTCAATGGCATAGCTGCAGCATTCAAAGGGGGAAGGCTGCCAGAAGAAACACTATTCCCAGCAGCAGAGCAAGAAAGGAGTTGTCAAGACAGGCTTTTATATCTATTATCCACATTTTGCATCACCACCAGACTTCCTGATATACAAGCTGAAGGCTTTGTTTTCACCTTCAGAAGCTATTAAGTATTCCCTGCACCATTTCCCATGCAAGAGTCTAGTAAGGTATATAAACATACCAATTCATACTTGCTAAAGACTTCACCATTGTCATCTAATTATTGTTTGTACTAATTAGAATACTGTATGCAGATAGAGTCAACACTTGAAGCGACACTAGATTGAAAGGATAAGCAATTCATCATATTGCTAAAATATGCAGGCATGTTTCTCAGCACCAGAACATCTCCTTTCTAATTTAGAAGTGAATTAGGTGTTGCTGCAAATTTGTGACTCAAAGATAATTGCAAGACACTTTTCCCAGCTTCTTGTGTTTTCAATTTGTGATTGCTCCAAGAAGTTTAATGGTAGCTGTAATTCTCCATGCTACCCCAGAAGTCCCCAAGGGACGGGCCACAACACCAGTTTCTCAGAAGTGAACCATTACACTTGCTTGCCATAAAGATCAGGATGTAGAATAACTGTGAAATAGAGTGTAATTAAGAACTCTTTTGTCAAGAACCATTTCCTTCAGGACATTATTTGGAAAGTCTGAGTGTTTTGATGAAAACCAGTGAAGACCAATCCCCTGCCAGGTAGCAAGGGCCACCTCTCATGATGATTATTTTCTTAAAAATTAAGAATCCCCATCAATTGTCTACTCACTGTTCAGCAAGTTTTGAAATGCTAGAACTTAACAGTGGAGATCTGGACGTGCTTGAGCCCAACTTGCGCCCAGACTGCCACAGACACTTTGGGGACACTCAGTTGAACGTACCTGTTGCAAGAAGCTCATGCAGGGTGCCATCACTAGGGCATCATTTTGTCAGGACTTCAGATGCCTAATGCGTTGGAACAGAGACCCACAGTTAAACCAAGAGCCAGCACTGCATTTGGAGTTCAGATACTTCTGCAGCTTCTGTCTTTCCATTGTTCAGCCAGGCCTCATGGGTCACCACTGGTAAGTTTATTTCATACACAAGTTTGTGCTTTACACTCATTTAAGGAGAAGCATTAACATCCTTCAGAGTACTTTTGCCTACACAGGGAAAGATAGAGTATTCTACTGGAAAGAATAAAAAGCTTCCCTCCTACCTCTTTGTGAAAGAGCTTGAAGAACATCAAATGGATGAAGCTACACAGATGACACATATTATTAGAGAATAAAGGACATGCAATTAACTTAACAGGCAGATCCCGAGTTTATTAGGAGACCTACACAAGGCAAGGAATTCAGTACAAGCCTCCTGCAGGTCTGGAAGAATTCAAATTACTCTGTAATTAACATATACCCTGTACTTCTAAAGGAAGGGCATTTAGCCTGCTATAGTTCAGGCAATGAATGAGAACTGAACAGAGCACTGGTTGCTGCAGCCACTTTTTAGGTTTATTGAACAATTCTGGGTAGAGACACAGAAGAGTGAGGCCACATTAAGGAAATGCTTGCCAGAAGGAGAAGAAAAAGCTAAAACACTTCTTAAAGGAATAGTCAGTTAAGCACATGTTCAGAAGTCACATCTGAAATGCATGGAAAAATAAAGACAGGTGTGGGTTTTTCCCCCACCATGCAGCAGGATTTTTTGTTTATAAGTAGGGTGCAAAATAATTACCTTCATCAAGTTAAAGTCAACCCTTCCAGAAAAAAGAAAACACACTTAGGTTTAACACAATACTATGAGATTGAATGTACTTAACAAGATAATGAAGAAAGAGGACATCCATGCTTGCCACATATTTCCTTCCAAGATGAAACAACAGAGTGTCACCTGCTACAGTCTACTAATTTTAACCAGCTGCATTTTCCAAATAGATCCCTGCAAAATACCCACAGAAGTTAACTATTCCCTGCATGAGACCTCCAGCCTGTGTCTGCAAGTAGCACAGACATGTCAACACCACCCAAACACACACAACTGAACAAATAAGTATTGCAAGATGCATTCCCCAACTTCACTTGTATTATTTGGGCCTAAGCTTAACTACCCATAAAGACCTTTTCCTCAACACTCAGTCCACACATGTGCACTCAACATATCCCCCTCAAACAGAGCCAGCTCTGCCCAAACTTGCCCTCCTACCATCCACTCACAGAGGTAACAGCTCTGGGGAACACTAGCTTAGATAAGCCAGAAAAAAAGAGGTACAGATCCACACTGCATGACGAGGGGGGAGAGCCCCAGATGTACTCCTCCACAGAGATCTGGGACGACTTCTCCCCCAGCAGCTCCGCAAGCCCCTTCTTGTTCATACTTAAATATCTGCCAAGTCCAACAGCCATACCCACACACATCCACTACTGCATGCAACACACTCATTTGTAGGCATTGCTGAGTGTTTACCTATTAGCTCAACTTTGAAAAGTTTGTTTCCTGAATAAGGTCTTCACCCGGTCAAAGACCATTACTCACACAGCAGTGTTTGTTAGAAACTAAAATATATTACTCAGAGTTCTTCTATTCAGTCAGCCTCAGCCCTCCAACACCTCATTTTTCCTAGTTAGCCTAGCACAGCATTTTCCTGAAATTGGGCTTAAGGCTGATATTTTTTATGACTTAGCAATTTACTTCAAGGCCATTTGATATGTACTAGATTAAAAGCAGTCCTACCACATACACACAAAAAATAGCCTTATTTCCCCTCACTCTCATTACATCATCCTTCCTCTCTTTGAGAAAGGCCTACTCCCTGCTGGGTAACATGCTCCATTTGTCACAGCCTGCAGAGAACCCTGTTACAGACTTGGTTGTATGTTGCAGCAGAAATCCGCTCTGCAGATTAGAGAGGACTGCAAGTATATAATTAATTATACCTAATGTTTAACATATCACCTTTTATCACCTGATTAGTCTGAACTAATTTGAAAGATGTCTATTACACTTCACTAAACTAAAACTTGGATACAAGTTTTGGCTCCTCATATTACACAGTTAAACTAAATCTTCTGGCTGCTTATAACTAACATCCTGATAAAACAAAGGGTTTATTTGGTTATAAGTGATTCACAAATACATTGACAAGAAAGTAAAGCGTCATTTAGCATACAAGAGGGAAAAGCAATTAAACAGCACAAAATACAAAATTCCTATCTCTAGTATACAATAGACATGCTGTTACTAATTAAGTAATTTGCACTAATTGAGTTATACCCTCACTTTTTCAAAAAGTAGTTTGACCTGGTTTAAGTTCTAGAGCCACCACTCAAACTAGAATAAGTCTCAGTCTACTAAGTTCAGTGGACAGCATATAACAACTCAGTTCATTTGTCAGTCTCCAACAGCTTATCCCTTCCAAGCAAAGGTTTCAAGTCACAACTGAAATGCAAATTTAACAATTAAAACAAGATATACTGCAGATGGAAATAAGGCTTACATCCCTGGATAGGACTACTTCTACAGCTCCCATCACAAACCCCAGGTAAAACAGATCCTTAGTGGAAATTTTGCAACAGCTTATTTTCCATTCTGAGAGAATAAAAACATGTGGAACAACAAGAGCTTCCTATGACATTCCTGGGATATGTTTTGCAGATAAACATTTTGATTCATTGCCTTTATTAAAAGTCCTGTCCAAGACAATGTTTCCTTCCAGGAGTATTGATGCACCATCTTAACAGGAGGATCTGAAAGGCCTAATACAGGATGGTAAGTCACATTGTGAGCTTTTCCCAAAACTACCTCCTACAAAGTTGTACTTTGCTGAGGATCAGTGCTGCCCCAATGAACCTTGGTATAAATACTCTTGCTGCAATAAGTTTTTTCCAGGGAAAGCTTAGGGAATCCCTTGAGTCGCTGTATGTTTTAGTCAGTATTTTTGAACTATGCAGAGAGACAGGCAATAATCTAACAAGAAAGTGCTTGGATTAAATAAACTATGAAGAGCACCTGGAGACAGATTTTAGTTACAGAATCTCTTCTATATTAAGAAACAAATAAAACACAGTGCTTGAAGGCTTTGCCATATCTACCTTTCAGGCTTGTCTAGAGCTGTTACAGGCATCAGCACCTCCTGTAAGGGAGGATTAGCCTCCAGTACATGCCATCCAAAGCAAGCACGGCTCCAAGACAGGGACTACAGCCTACTAGTTAGGACAGCTCCTGCAGAAATTACTGTTTTAATGAAGGAAAAGTAGAACTAGGCCTCCTGTATTCAGCAGGGGAGGAAGCATACATGCACATGTGGAGTTTTGCCAATTACTCTTTTGACACAGGATAGAAAGCTCCCAAACCAACCCTTTAAATGGATTCCATAGCAAGATCTAACATCTAATTTTCCTCAGAACTAATTATGAACTAGCTGTAGTTCACCACCATCACCTAACCACGGCACAGTATTTACATTTGTGTCATTCAGCAACACTTCACAAACAGGTTACACATCTCCAGAAACCAGTAGCTACTAAAAGTATTCAGACATGTAACACGTTTGAGTATCTAAACTCCAGCCATATAACAATTTTAGGCAACTCCTCCCCTACCCCGCAGGATCCTGTAAAGCACTTACCTTCAGCTAGACCTTGTCTAGAGTGCACCAGCTTCTCTCAGAGACTCATAAGAAAATACAATCCTTTCACAGCCCAGAACTTAGCTTCTTCCTTCAGATTTTATCTTCTTCATTGTGCTGGCTTATTAAGCCAGGAACTCAGCTTCACCTGGAGTGGGCAGGGGTCTCATTTTGCAGGTGAGAGCAATGAGGCAATCTGGGAGACCAAGCTGCAGGACCACTGAGAAGTACATAATGTAACATTGATAATATATGAGTCTTTTTTCAGAACTAAGGACAAAGTCCATTGGAAGGTGACCTTGGGAGAAAAGGGCTAGGTCAGTCAGTGTTAATACATGTAGCACTTAAAATGTATGAGTTGGATCTAGATATGCCCTTCCCAAGAGGTATAGGATTAACTGAAGGATAGGATTGGATTAAAGGGAAAGAAGTTCCCAGACCAGCTGATCCCTCAAAAACTGACACAAGAAAGCTTTGTATTTTCTTTCCCTACGGGAAAGATGTTTTTCGGACAAAGTTAGCAGCTAAATCAGAGCACTGTGACAATACTGGCTGATCAGCTGGAATTTACCGACTCAATAAGGATAGCTGGATGACAGAGGTCAGGTTAGGAGATCTGATACTACTCTTGTCTTTAAGGCCCAGGTATGAAAGAGAGAAAAAAAGTGGTGGGTAGATTGTGATTCACTTGTGTAAATCCTTATTCTCCAGGCTTACTTCCAAGAGTTAGCTGTTCATAGTTAGCTGCATGCTTTCTTTTTAGGTGCCATGAACGTGTTTTGTAGAAGAAACATTTTGGGTGTCCTTCTGGGTCCAGTACAGACAACACAAGCATTTCCACAGACTTTCCTGGGCTTTAGTCCTAAATAAACTGTGAGGATTTCTGAGCTGTCTTTTACTTTACATCTCCTGGGAACCCAAACCCCTTTGAAAATGATCCAGTTTTTCTAGGACCCTGCAACCCTGGTGAACTCATGTCTCATCTGCTGCTAGTGGGAATCTCAGATTAAGGCTCAAGTACTCCACCTGTGAGAGCAAGAGCAGGCCTTTTTCTTGGTATCCACCAAGATGTTTTCTTTCTTACTTACAAGTTTGTCTATATGGTAAAGAATAGCTCAAGCATTTTCATATCAGACTGAATATGGTTTTGGTTAGAACTGATCTCCATATATTACGCACAGAAGATCTCACCATACCAACAGAACCCTAAAGCCCCCCAAAATATCATTTCCAATCTTTTCTCCTCAAGGCTCATCCCACCGAACTCTCTTTCTCATTCAACTTCCCTTTAAGTTTCCCCTGTATTTACAGAGAAGCTTTCCCCTATCTCTTTCTCTCAGCTTCTTGTCCCTTGTTGTGATTATCTAAGAGTAGTTAAATGTTTCATCCTTATCTCTTAGCCAGAATTAATTGTTTTATGTTCCACACAGAGTATTTTCTTTGATTAATTAAAACACACACAGAGGAAGCTATACAGTAATTTTATTGCTGTTTTCTACTAAATAGCATTTTGTGTTCTGCATATTATCTGGCAAATGTGCAGTTCACTTAAGAGCTACAAAGCAGAATAGAAAATTAATATAAACTAGTTAATATTGTAGCATAACTAACACCAGTGCCATCAGTTGTAAAGAAAGTTATGACACTCTATGCATTACTCAAGGAATTTGCCTTCTTTTTTTTTATCTGCTATTACTACTGCAGAATTTAAATATGGTGCATTGTTTTGATGACATAATAGAAATGCATCAGGTTGCCTACACATTGCCTGAATTGATGTAGATAATTTAACATTTAATGGATAAATTTAAATCCTGTGTGCATCGTTATTCTAGATGCAGTGGGTCAAACCATAAAGTTTCACCACCTAGTTTCAACAACGGTATTATTCATCCTCTGCCTAGTCTTGATCACCCAATGTCTGCGTGGAGTCACCCCTGCCCTGTGGCTTCACTGACCAGCTTTCAGGAGCCAGCCTTCCTTCTTCGGAGCACTGCCAGTCTTCTGTGCCTTGAAACTCACCTCTGGATAAGGAAAACTGAGGAATTTATACAACAAAACTGGTTACAAGAGCCTGATTTTTGTCTTTAAGGTCCATGCGTCTTTCAAACTCCAAGTTTGGTCCCCAGAAAGGAAGAAAAGCAACTCTTAAGCCAAGATCAGCGTGAGCCAGAGGCCCAGATACCAAAAGATGTAGGGCTGTGCAAACTTAGATCTCATGCACAGATACAGAGCTAATTTATTCCGAAAGTACTGAATAGGCATATGTTAAATTCATTGCACCTGAAGTTTCAGGCCTAAATCATCAAAGTTCAGGTCTTTTTTATTTGTTTAATCTTTCAGTGGCACTTGCTACTGCTGCTATTAAAACAACACTAGGATCGATTTGACGCTTGAAATATCATGGACAAATCTTCAGTCACCATTCCTGTCCACACTATTTTCTAAAGGGTATCTAAACCAAGTTCCTTTTTATTTTCCCAGTAAAGTGTGAAATTGTTTTCAAAAGTAATTAGCACATTGTGCAGCAAGTAGGCATTAGTATAGCAACAGACATCACAAAAACCCTAGCAGTCCACAAGAGAATGGATTTTGAAACTAATTGCCTAAATCATCATAAGGTCTTGAGCCCAAAGAGGCAGAGAAAATTACCACAGAGATTGAGTGTGAGCTCCCATTAAATTATTAAGTCATATTCAGGAATCTACAGTAATTAAATTAAAATAAAGATTATCTTTCTTTGCTATTAAATGATAATAAATAGTGTGTGGTGACAAAGATACACAGTCTACCTCTCCTGTACCTGTAATTTTCCCCATCTTGGAAAATAAGAGAAAGCTCAGAGACGCCACCAACACCTGCAGGCAGACAACAAGCAAACTCGTGTTTCTCCACCCTGCTGATACAGGGGCCATCAGCTGGGTTTGGATTGAAAAGAAGCTCTTCAACACCTCAGGAAAGCCATTCAAGCTGCTGTCTGGTGCTGGGCAAGCAAACATGTTGTCAGATGTGTTTCAGCATTAATTATACCATGGAAGAAAAAGCTGTGTTTTTGATGTGTGGTGCTTCACTAACAATTAAATCAAGTTTTAGTGTGGAAAAAAAACCCCAAACACATTTCCCTTCCTCTTGTTTTTCTTGAAGTTATTTCATTTTGTTCCAGCTTCCAGAAACATTGCCATTTTTTTGTGGAAGTGTCACTTTTTAATTAGATTGCTGCTTTTCTGAATTTGCCAAGTAGAATGCTTGATTGGCTATTGTTTCCTTCTCTTTCTTTTAAACTTAAGATATTGTTAAAACTTCCTATTTTTTCCAGATACTACAGGTTTCTTTAGTAAGGAAGCATGTGCTTGGCCTTCCAGTCACTGTAACTGAGGAGAGCTCCACTGACATAAATTAGCTCCCCAGAGCCCAGCTGGAAATTCAAATACTACCAGACATTTGGTAAAAATCCCATCCAGAAGTGGCTTCATCAAAGCACCCACCATTCATCTCGAAGGGAGAACGTGAATGACCTGGTCTGGGCAGTTCCTTGCTGCAGGGTGTCAGGATCCCCCCCACCCTAAGGGGTGCAAGAGGTGGGCAGAAGGTCCCCTCCACCCAACCCCTGTGCAGCTACAGCTGTGCTTCACAGACCCCAGCTTCATCCGTCTTTTCCAACAGCTGAGTCTCTGCTGCAAACTGGGTAGATGTCTTCAGCAACTGATTTATTTCCCCAAAGCTTGGAAACTTTGCAAATATCTCTTCCTATCCCCTGCTTCAGCCTGGTCCGCACCTGAGCCACGGTTTCCCATCCCAAGTGATCTTACTGTAAACCCCTAGTCAGCTCCGGGTGTTGGCTGTGGCCTTTCCTTCCACAGCACTTAGGACCGTCTGCTCCACAGCATTTTAGCCCCAAAAGAGAAAACCAGACAAAAGCAGTCAACCGTCCAAGAAAGCACTGGAGGTACAGTTTAGTGGATTTCTCCTACACCTAGGATATGGCAGCAGTGGCCGTTTCAGAAAGACAGGACTGGAGAGAAAGCTACGAGATATTCCGAGGGGTCAATCCAGGAGACAGGCTGCCTACAGGGCAGGTCCACGTCCAGGTCCATGTCCATGCCCATGTCCACCCAGGAGGCAGGGTCACAGTCAGGCCCATCTACAGGCAGGGACTGATGGCCCCTGACGGAGCTAAAATGGGTCTCCTGGGCCATGGGCAGGCGTGGGGGAGGCCCCAGGGGAGGCTCTGCAGGGACACTAAGGGCCATTAGTGCCCTCAGGGGCCTGACGGTGTCACCCATCCTTTCGTCTGAAAGATTACATTTGCAAATGTTAATGCCAATATAAAAGCCAACATCAAATTACCTTCGATCCTGTCATCTCAGCAGCCTTCTGAAATCCCCTTCAACTACATGAACACTTCCTGGGATTAATTTTTTTTCTCACTTTGTTTTTTTCGTATATATTGGTAGACAATTATCTTCAGTACCAGATTAGATGATCCAGCTAATAGCTCACAAATGTAGGGAGTCTTCCTCGCTCATCATTAGCAGTCAGTTAGTTCACCAGCTGACTGAATTATTGCTGGTAAGTACTTTTGGATTGATTAGCTCTTGCAGGGTATTTTGAGCTGTTTGAATCAATATACATTAATTTCTGGATCTTAAATTGTAAGACATCAGAGAATTGGGCTCACAGAAATGCTTTAGTCTATCATATTTTATACTCTTTTCATCATTTACATGGCTACTTCTGACCCCTAGCTGGAGTGAAAAGCATATTCCAAACTATCCGTGTCCCATTATACAGATAATTATGGCACAATTAGATCACTAACACCTCCAAAGTTTTCTCTCAGAACTGGAAGGTCAATCCAAACTATGCCGATTTTCTTTTCTCCTGTTCTACATCATTTTTTTTTAATAAAAAATCTATATCTTTAAGATTTACAAAGCTGGAACAAGTTCATTTGGATTTGTGTGAGACCCTCTATGCTTGAGAATGCAGTCTTTAGTGAATTAACATGCAAAACACCGAATCTGCATTTTCCAGATGTAGACTTTGTGAACAGGGTAACATACACCGTGGTTTCTGACCAGTATCAGCTGTACACAAAATTTCCTCAGAGCTGGCAGACCTGTATGGGTCAGGGGTTACAAGCTACAGTAGCTGGTTTTCATTCTCTGCCTCTGACCTTCCAGGCATCCTCAGGCCTTTCTCAGGCCTCTGAATTCCTTAACTTCATCTACTGTTGCCCATCACATGGGAATAAAAATATTTAACAACACATTGCAAGGACGTGACAATTTATAGAATGCTTTGCAAGCCTAGCATAAAAGATACAAAAGAAATAGCAAATACAATTATTCAATTCTAATTCTCTTATTTTTCTGCAGAATGCAAAGTTATCAGCTATTGGGCTGGTTTTTTACAGTTCATCACAGTGTGCTTGCTTCTTTCAAATTGTTCATCAGTGTTTTGATGGAGAAAAATCATATCTAGCCCTGTGGGATTAACACTAGTATTTCCCAAAAGGGAGCTGAACCAAGGAATATTCTCTCTGGTATGAGGAGACAGATTTGCATGGATCGAACAATTTACTGTTTTAAAAAGTCCTGTGTAGAGCCTACCATTAGTAGCATGATCCATCCTAGGGCTGTTGCGTTGTTCTGCTCCTGGATTTTCTGGAAGCAGCAAATCTGGAACTTCTAGAAGTAGCAAAAAAAAAGAAACAATTCTATTTTTAAAACCTGAAATGACAGAAGGTCAATATGAAATCTGCAGGAATACAATCTTTCACAGTCATAATACAAGCTTCTTTCAAGAATGGGTTCAAAGTACACCTCTCAGACCAGCTATTAAACCAAATACATTTCAGCTTGGAGATGAAAGTCCATGATTTTTGCCAAGTTTACCCAAGATCTATTCTGCTGTTTCCATCATGCTATGAGTGGTTCTGAACATGATGTTTCTTTTTGCAGCAGCCTGCAGTGGTGGAAACCGGACAAGACACAATTTGTTCAGTCGCATCTTCAAAGCAGACATCACAACGAACAGACAGTACTGCCACTTCACATGGAACGAACTGGAGTATTTAATATTATCCAATATTGTGGGCATTTAAGTAGATTTCAGAAAAGCTACAAGCAAATTGCCAACAGGTACCCGAATATTCCCTGAGTTCTCATTCCAAAGTTTACATGAAATGTGGCCTTAATAATTGCCCCACTGCTTCTTATGGCAGTAACACCCACTAAGTCCCGCAGCTGGGACCAGATCTTGCAGACCACAGTTCCTGCCATGAACACCATTTTTTGCTAGTCATAGACACTGTCTGCAGTGCAGACAAGGTGGTCTTGGGGTGAAGAAGGTCTCTAAGCACTGGCAAAGTTAAAAATAGAAGGTTTGGTCCTTGAACAAAGTCACACAGCAGACGAGCAAAGGGATGTGTGTAACCCAGGGCAGCTGATGGGTGGGAAAAGTGCTATTGAAAGATAATTGCCTAATTAATCGACTGAGGACTTCAGTAACATATGAACATATGAAATTGAAGACTTGCAAGTGCCATTTAAGATCTGTAACTGCTGTGGCTTCACGGCTATGAAAGTGAAGCATTTCATATACATATGAAGGAGTACATTTTCCCTCTTGCCAGCTGCTGGTATTTTCAACTCCCAGGAGGTCCTGGCAGTGCTCACTCTTGGAGGTTTGTGATGAACTTCAACAGTTTAAATATTAGTCAAGCAGGATGTTCAAAGCCGCATAAGGGATTTACAGGCCCAAATTCCATTAATTTTAGAAGGAACTGAATGCTCCAAAACCTTAGGGACCATTAAGCATTTTATCCTCATTTCCACACCTAAGATTTCCTTTCAAGGAAAGCTTTTGGTAAGAAATGCAGTTGGGGAAAGCACTGATTTGCAGCTATTACTGGAGAGAACTAACTACTACAAGCAATGAGTACATGATTTTTCTTTGTGGTTTCTTGTTAGTCTTGTGTCCTGTTTGCGGAGGTGATTTTTGTACCACTTCTGGGCTCTCTGTTGCAGGTGACAGCTTCAAGGTGGGGTGAAGAATGATGATATGTGCAAAATGTGCTAGCAGAAGCTAAGGGATAAAAGTTTTAAATCACTTGCCTATGACAAGCAGAAGGACTCTGTGGCTAAGGTTTACTGACTCTCGACAATGCAATTTATCACTTTTGGCCGTTCTCTCTCTCTGCTTGCTTCCACCAGGTAAAGTGCTACTAGAAATGAAGCATATGACAGCACAAGCTCACACACATATTTTATTACTGGTGGACACAAGGCACTACCACAACCTTCAGATGTTTACCCTGGTGATTCAAGGAGCATACGTGTTCAAACCTCAGATTTTATTTCAGCTTATTCTAAAGATGGGAATTAGCCAGGTCAGCATCATTAGCCGTTGAGGTGCCACGTCAGGCATAAGAGATTTTACAGGAATTTTCTAGGACGGTGGTACTTTTGCCTGTCCCACTGCAGATGCAGGGAGATGACTCCTACATAACGCAGGGCTAGAGCACCTTATTGGTGCCAGCAATCACAAGAGCCTCGCTAGAGGACACAGCTTTCACATGATTCAATTAGGTGTTTTTTAATATTCCACAGAAAAGCAAACTTGAGATGTGGTTTGAAGCATTCATTAACCTTAGCAGACAGGTATTGTAAAGTCCTGGTGGCAGTAACCTCACCTCCTGCCCTCTTCCTTACCTAGGTGACAAGAAATCTGCTCCCACGTCTTTCTTCTCAGGACCATTTTACTTGCTGCTTTCAGACGGTTTCCTACATGAGCAATACTGAAAGGAAATATAAATCCCCTTTCTTCATAAAACAACTAAACAGGGATTTATTACAGAACAAATAGTAACAAGAAAACTCTGTCTTTCTGCCACACAAGGTCTTGTGCAGGAAAAAGAGCTCGAGGTACCTCCACTGTCCTGCATGGTTTGCAGAGTTACAGTCATTGAACACATCAGTTCAGTGGTCGAGCCAGGAAGGTAACCCAAGTGCCTGACTCCTGAACAAGTGGGGAGAAAAAAAAACCTTTTAGGCATTTAGGACAGTCCTACCGATCAGCAGGAGGGATGTGGTCACTGCATGCCATCTGACACCCGGCAGAGCTCTGACCCAGCGACTCTGGCTCCTGGTCTGCGGTTGGGAAGGAGTACAGGGACTTCTGCAGCCTGTTAGAGCCATGAAACACTCATCGGGTGTTTCCGAGAGGAGGCTAGAGGGGAATAAAATTATGAGAGAACCACATATTTCTGAATTCAAATTCTGATTTTTGAAAGAAGTCCTAATTCCTTCCTAAATCTGGCAGCAGGTAATAATGCTGCTTCATGAAAGCAGAAGTGTAGCATCACCCAAGTTTACGGGGTCACAGTACAGCCTGCTGAAGGGGGACTAGGAGGGACTGTTCGTTCCTGCACACACAAAGCTATCACATGCAGGGCACATCTACGCTGCCCAAATCTCATCACTGAGCGAGACTTGATTCCTATTATGCTTCCGTTCACTGAGTCTCACTTCCTATCATTACTGATATCCTTCTCTATTGCAGAAGTAAAGGATAGTACTGGCATTTGCTTAAAAATATTCCTGCAGCAATCTGGGACGGTGTGTGATCCTGTGCTGCCCCAACTCAGAGGCAGCCTGTGGGAAGATTTGACTATCAAAACCAATAAACTTTACAAAAAATTTCACTATCAGAAAAAATAAACAATAAACTTCACATCTATATAGACCACGAAAAATCCTGTTCATGCCAAATATCTCTTTTGCATACACTGACAGGCACCCCAGCATCTAATCCAAAGGATCAGGTGCAGAGCAGCAATAGCAGTTAAAAGAGAAGAGGGGGAGATAGAGCAGTAAAATATCAAGTGGCATATGGAAAGGGAAATAGAGCTCTCCTGCATATATCCTTATGAAAGGAAGGAGATAATCTAGTTAATGTGAATTGGGAACCCATTGCAAGCTGGTCAGAGGAAATGCATGCCAGTTTGCCTGGGCAGGAGCAATTCACGCAAATGCTGATGAGCCTTTGAAACTCATTGCATCGTTTGATGCCACAGCACTGAGGGATACAGAAGTTCATGCAACAAAAGCTATCCTGCATTTCAGCCTGTGTTCTCAGCCATGAACTTGGAGATCTGGGAATAAAGTTCCCCTTTGGGCGAGTTATTTAACTGTGGGGTTTCTTGGACTTGTGTCTTAGCACATGCCCCTGGCAGCTGTAACAAGCAGGTTGACACAGACCCAGTTGTCTTCCAGCAGGACAAATCCTGCATTTCTATGCTTCACAGAAACTAAAGAGTCATGTTAAGAGTTGTGTTTGTTAACTTTACCATACCATGGATAATTGACTTTGTTTCAGCTCTTCTGAGCAAATGAAAACCCTGGGTTCTTGCCCTTCTTCTGGAAACCGGATTCCCTCAACCACCTTGGAGAGGTACTCTGCAGAATTAAAATCCTCCCTGGGGAGATTCTGTAGGTGCAGTAACACTGTTTAAATATCCCTGCCACCTAGCTCATGTCATTCAAAATCCTTCCAGAAATATTTAAAACAAGCAGACTGGGGAGGTTGAAGTAAGGGAAATGTGAGAGTTGTGCAAGTATACAATAACCTTTTTGAGAGTCCTAAGAATGTGTTGATGATCCGAGTCGAGAATCAATTTCTAAAGTAGCAGAAACAGCAAACTTTCTTTTTAATTTGTGATAAGCAGGAAAAAAGCTATAAAGAAACTCCCATGACAAATTTATAATGTGCTCTATAAGAAATTCACTAATAAAAGTGTATTAAAAAATGTTTAGTAAACTTTTGTGGTGGAGAGTCAATGGACTGAATCCCAGAGCTGGAGCAGAGCTGAACATATTTTTATGAATTCATAAAATGTTTTACAGGATCTTATGAGCAAGACCCTAGAAACCAAATTTGAAGCCCGAAGCAATTTTTTTTACAGTTCATATATAAAAACAGAAACAAAGGTTTTTAATGACAATGCTGACATATTGTTAACTATAAGGAGAGCTGGCAATGTTAAAAATGAAAAGGCAAAAGAAATGAAGAGAAAGACTTTGCTGGGTTCTGTGAGTACGTGTATGTTTTCTGTTATTTTACCTGGAAGCAAAACCACTAATTGAAACAAAGACATATGGTGAAATCAGTGCTGAAATCCTCCGTCATGTCACCAGAAACTAATAGTGCTCTTCAAAAACTCCTTTGGATGAAGACAAAGTTATAACCTAACAGACCCACTCCCAGCACTTTTTACCCTGAGTGCCATTTGTTTGCAATGTACTGCCGTACCCCTTTTTTTCCTGACTGGAAAGGCAAGAGACTGGTGTTTATTTTATGCTAATTATGTAGTATTGCTATACCCCCCAAAAAGCAACAAAAAACCTTCCCAAGATACACAGATCCTACAGAGGATGAACACAGCGAAGTCTACCTAATAATTAACTTCATTTTCACGTAGTCAAGTATTGTTAGATTTCCTGTACAAATATTGTGTGTAGGAAAAGAACCGTTGTAAAACAAAATGCATTAAAACAGTGTCAATCCTCTTATTTCACAGAGCCAATCATTGATTGGGTTATCATGCCAAGAATGCAGAGAATTCATTGAACTGGGACCATTTAAATAAAAAAATTCACTTTCACCTCCTTTCTTCTTCATCAATCTTCATCTAGTGTGCCTTGCATGAGCTAATAAGAGATTCATTGCAGCCATGCTGTAACTGATTGCTATAACTTTGCATATTTTACCAATGTATATTAAGAGGCAGTACTGAGACCCTCAGGATTAACAGATCTATGCTTTCAATTACCTTTCATTTCCACTCAGAGTCCATGCAATTCTTTACAAGGGCTCTTCAAAAGAAGTTCTGCAGGAAACAAAGCCAGAAAATTCACTGTAGATTAAAACTCAGCAGAGGTGAATTCATATGTGGTGAAGAAAGGAATTAAAATAAGAAAACCAGTTCCACTTTTACATTTTCAAAAAACCAGAACAATCATGACCTTACAATGATCATAATTCTTACAGCAACACAAACCTTAGTGTCTCAAAGGCTGTTTATGTCTGTTAATTTGTCTAAGTATGGCCTAGAGAACTAAAAAATACAGAATCCACAGGTCTGCTCCAGTCCCCAGTGGGAACAAAATAATGGAATAATTTAGGTTGGGGGGGACCTCTGGCAGTTTGGTGGTCCAACACCACCCCACCCTGCCTCGAAGCAGGGCCAGCTTAGGACAAGTTGCTCAGCATCTTTTTGAGTCAGATGTTTGACACCTCCAAAGACAGAGATTCAACAGCCTCACCGAGCCCTCCCTGTGGGGTTTCGCTGCCCTCACTGTGGATTTTTTTCCTGGTACCTGGAATTTCCCTTGTTGCATCTTTTGTCTGTTGCCTCTTGAGAGCAGGATAGAGCAAGCCTTTGTTTTGGGGATGGGGACGGAAATTTGGCACATTATTCCAGATGTGATCTCTTTAAGTGTTCAGTAAAGGGGAAGAAGCGCCTAGGCTCTAGCTAATGCAGTTTATGGTGCACTTGACCTTTATGGCCTGGGCAAGCATTGTTGGCGCAAGAGCAAATTGATGCCCACCAAGCCATACAGGTCCTTTTCCTTAACTAATTTCTATATAAAAGGTCAGTTAGTGGCACTGATAAAAAAAAATAGCATCTCTAGTGCGTCTCCTGCACTGACTGAAACTTTAGAACATTCCAAGGTTGCCTTGGCATATCCAGTATACCAAAAAAAAAGTCCCCAAATTTTCCAACACAATTTTTTCCACCGTACTTTAATTTTACCCTGGTCTGCAGTTGTCTTATTAGAAACCATTAATGCAGAGTGGCTTTAGAAGACACATCTGGAGAAGTCCAGCTGGAGAAACAATTAATCCAGCGCCTTTCTCAGGCATTTGAAAGAGAAAATGAGAATACTTTCAGTAGGAGATGAGAAATTTGAGTAAATAACTGATGCCTCTCTGCATTTATTAAATGCTAGTCTTTGAGTTAAGTTTTTTAATGAACTGGAGTCCAAATACAAATTCTTCAGCTGGGTGTGATATTAATTTGTCTAACACCTGATAGGTAATTGGCAGGCAGTTTGTTCTTAGCTCATGTCTTTGCGTGAGGCTCTGTGATCTTAATGACTGGGAATAATCTTGCAATTCCTTCCCAAACAAGCAGCATACGCTGCGTACTGATCGTACATTGACAGCCCTTTAAATCACTGTGTTCTGCTGTCTAATGAGGTTTCCACATCGTGCCTGGCTTCATCGTCTTGCTCCCAGCTCCAGGCTGCTCCACAGAGTTCCCTTAAACGCTGCGCTCCCACGGCACCTCGGTCCATCTGGTCCAGCCCTCTCTTCCAGCAGTTCCCAGTGTCAGCATCTGCAAGCCATGAATAATGTCTTAGGTTTAGGTTGCTTCCTTTCTGAAACCCTAATAAGATAAAGTTTAGCCAGGGGGACAAGATTTTCCCACAAAGCAAAAAGAGAGACAGAAGGCTGGTATGGCAAGAGAGATCCTCATGTAGCCCTTCATGATCCAACACTATTTTTTTACAAGTCCCGTTGCTTAAATTTTTCTCCTGCCCAGAAGTTTCAAGCAGGTGTTATGTTCTTATTCACTGAGCTGGTGTCATTTAATGCTGTCTCAAATTGTTAAGCAGCTTCTGGATCGTCTCTTCTGATGGATGAGGCAATTCTGTCTTTACGTAATTCAGAGGAGCCACATGAGACTTAATTAATATTTATAATGCATTTGGGATGCTCAGTTGAAAAGGGTGATGATATAAAAGCTCTACAAAAACACTCACAATTTTTCAAAGTCTCTGATGTTGCAGGTCAAGTTAAAGACTCATTTTCCCCCTTCATTTTCCTACAGCAATTCTGTCCCCTATGGGTTGTGTGGAAACAAGTCAACGCCCAGAGGAAGCCAGTAACACGGGGAATTTAGGAAGAGAGGATAACCTATTTATACTTGTAAAGGATGGCATCCCATGAACAGCAAAACCAATGAAACGTTATTTGCTGTGAATTTATGTCCTGTGTCCTCTAACCACCACCTCATCGTACATCTTCCCGCAGCCCTTACGTCTCCCATGGGGCACATGACGGTTCTAGCAGAAGCTGCTCCGAAATGGCCGAGGGCCCGGTCAGCTGGTGTATGCCGTTCAGCCACGCAACTGCTGCTTCTTGAACAGCAAACGAGCTGAGCTGCATAGTGATGATATTATAGCTTGTTATTACATCTGCAGTTACTCTGACTTGTGGAAGTTGGTTGAAATTGTCTGGAAAAGAAGACAGTCATCCCAGCTGTCTGAGGAACGTCACTTCTTAAAATTGCCAAGGACAGCCCAGAGCACAGCAGAGCAGAATAGACTGAGGCTCTCAAGGCCTCTCGACAATATCTAGTTTGTACCTATTCCTCACTCTTGCAATCAGCTATTGGTGCCAGCAAAAAAAACCAAAAAACTGCTTAACTGAGGTTGGAGCAGAGTGGAAACCATCTCACCCTGCTGCAGGGCAGTACCAAAGAGATGCAATAGGGTTCACAGCGACAACAGCAAAGGCACCGGACTGGAAGGGATGTGTTACAGCTGACAAACAAAAGCACCATTTAGAGGAACATCATAGGCCACAGGGAAAGATGCGTGTTTATTTTTTCAGGTCTCATCTACCACGTAGAGGAAAATTAGAGAGAAAGAGAGTGTTTGTGTGTGTTTGTATCTCCACTCAACCGTGCCGGCAAAGGCAAATCATCCAGAGCACAGATTTGTCCAATGTGGAGTGATTTAATGGCATAATTCAGCGAGTAACCTGAGGCAATCTCCTCCAGCGGCGTGGTACTGTCATCGTCCCTCGCCCCACAGGCTGGGCTCCTCCGGGATGCGGCCGCCTCTCCCCAGCAGCCGCCTCCTCTTGCCGGATCCAAACGTGCTCCCACCCCCCGGGGGGGGCTGAGGGGCAGCAAAGCAGCTGCTCCTACAATGGTAAGTCGGGAGTTTTATTTCTTAACGCGCAATGCCTACAAGTGCCTTGTGGAGACATTCAAATGACAGCGTCCCTGCTCTGTATCAAGTCAAGAGATCGCCGGGACTGAGCTCCTGAACCATGGTGCCTCGGCACCGCGCTCCGATCAAAGCGCTGGCACTCACGGGCACATCTTTCCTCCCCTGGTGCCAGCTCCAGTGTGTTTCTGGCCCAGTGCTGGGCTGTTCCAGCACTGGGAGCTGCCGGAGAAGCCTCCCCTGCTTTGTTTTGCTGGGTTTGTTTTCACACACCGTCAAGTCCGTCTCCTCGTCCTCTTCTGTGTGCCACCCCAGAACACCCCTTTCCCGCTGTGCCTACAGAAGCAGGCTGTCCGTCAGCTGAGACCCCTGCCTGCCCCACCACCAGTATCGCCCTGCTGTTGGTAACTGGTCTCACCAGCCAGCCCTCTCTGCTACTGGTGGCTCTGCCACTGTTTGGCATCTCTTGCCAGGCTGCAACATGCCACAGCTGACCTTCACCACAGCACACATGACGTTCGTGTCCCTCTTGTCACTGCTGGGACGCATTCAGCCCCCTGAGAAGAAGCTTTGGGGCTATAAAAGGCTTTTCATCCTGAATATCCAAATTGCCCATCGAGCTCAATGCCCTGCCAGGTTGCAGAGCAAGCACCTCTAGCAAGGAGCAGCAGGGAGACTCGGCGCACAGACCGGGAGGACAGATGCTTGGAGATGGGGGAAGAATGGTCGTTTGTCCCAACTGGTGTTACCAGTAGCATCATCGGCTGCACTGCTGCCGGCTGGCAGGTGAGCAGAGGGAGCTGCCGTCCCGGAGGCTCGAAAAGCTGCTGGATCTGAGAGTAATGGCGTGAGAGGAAAAGGAATGCAGGAAAGCAAAAGGGAAATGTTTTCTGCAACAAGATAAGCCTGAAGTGAACCATTCGGGGACAGATTAGCTGATACAAGGGCAGTTGTGAGTTTTACAGCTGCCCTCCAGTGGCTGCGTTAGTATCCATAAATCTTCTCCAGGCTTGATTAGCTAATATTTCACATGTGGAAGAAATCCTTTTAGAGTTTTACTTGTGCCAGAGTAACCACTTCTCTCGCAAGAAGTTCAAGACAGGAATTGATTCCTTGTCATTTTGACTAAAGGAACCAAATTCTGATCCCAAGCAGTGTAATGGCAGAATAATAAAAATAGTATTGCTACTAAAACCGTCAGCAGGCCAGGCTGCAGAGGACAGGCACAGGGAGGTAAATGCAGCCTCTTCCAGCTCAGAGCACATCTTTGGATTTATGATTTCTGGGTTGGCAGCCAGACCCATGCTCCTTCTCACTTTAAAACCATCTCTAAGGCAATTGCTCTTTTCTCAGATCCAGGCCCAGGTGTGAGCTCTGCCCCGCACATCATCTGGGAAGAGTGAAGGGATCTAAGGATCCTGTTGTTGTTGCTTCATTCCCCACACCTTGCTTTTTGGGCTAGCTGGAAATTGCTTGAATTGACACAGAAACTTAAAGCCTTAAGGGTCAGAGGCCCTTAAAAATACTGGGGTAAGGTATCCCTGCCCTCCTTTCTGCATCATTTGTTCCTGTCACCAGCTTGGCTCCCTCCACTGTGCTGACAGTGGCCAGTGGTGCTTTGCAAGGAGCCGGACCGGGACTTCAATCTGCCTGAAAAATAATCCAGAGAAGAAGGGGATGTGCAGGGGGGGAACTGCAGAATTTCGTTCAGCTGTGCTCTCGGCAAAGCTCAAACCAGCTGCCCAGGAACAGGAGACACGGGCATCGGGGGGGAACTGAGCAGGGACAGGGAAGAGGAAAGGGCAGGATTTGTCAGCATCAATACTATTGTCAAGAAATGCACGTGAGCCACATCTCCTGGGCTCCACAAAGCCATCTGGACACGGGGATAGAGGTGCTCAGCAGGGAACTGGCCATCTCCCTGTCCAGACCCCACACCTCCATGCTGTGCAGTTGAGTGAACTGCGCTGTCTCTCCCACCCTGAAGGATTTCTTAAGCTCAGGAGACTCCTTGGGTTTTAAGGCAGGTTCAAATCTGCTTTGCACTAGTGGGTGCCTCAGGAGGTTTTTGAGTACAAACCACTGTGTGCTGATGAATTAGGCTGTTCACTGGTGTTCTAATGACTCTACTTTCTGGGACACTTGAGTTCAAGAAGGTTATCTTCACAAGGAAAAGCCTGCAGAATATTTTAAAATTAAATTAATGCTTGTAATGCTTTGCAGAATACTTAGGAGATGTAGTCATGCTATGAGGACACCTCGTACCCACATTCAGCCAAAGTCTTGGAGTTGCCTTTCAGCTTCAAAGGAAGGTTTACGTCTAAAGGGGGATAAGCTGAGCTGGCAGCCCTGCCAGGCTCTCCAGAACACCCCAAGGACACAGCCTCTCCTTTCCACCTAGCTTGCAGAACATCCAGTTCTCTGCCTTCCACAGCTGTAGGGGGCCATCAGTTTGCATGGGGTGGGAGGCTGAGGGGGATCTGATATGGGGCTGCAACCCAGAAATCTAGTCTTGCATTTGGGACACTTCCAAACTCGAGGCATGCTCAGATCTGGACTTGCAGCGATGGCTTCGTTTCTTTAAAATGCCTGTCCGAACCAGAGGTTGCAGGAGGAAGACGAGGTGAAGTGAAGAGCTTCTCTCCTAATGCAAATTTTCTCTTGAAGCAGCATAAACACCACTCCATGCCACAGGCATTAAAGATGGTCTTTCAAAGGTGGTGGTGTTTGTGTCAGGTGCCACACACAGCCTGACTCCTGCAACTATAAAAATCAATCACAGCGACAGATAAAATCAGCTCCAAACGAAGTGTTTTCCATGTTAAACAAATATTGCATCTGGCTGCCAAGGAAATGATGTTTCGTTTCTAATGGACAGCCTGGGGGCTGAGGTGTGGGAATGGTGGTGTCCAGGCCCTCGGCGGGGATCGCAGTCGTAGATGAAACTCCACCACCACCTGCTGGACACACTGAAGATGGAGCTGGGCTCATCCATGTTTGTCTATTAGCAAAATGACAAAATCCCTCTAAAAAAAAAAAATAAATTAAAAGGCTGGGACCAAAGTCCTTAACCCTCTGTTTTCCAGCCATCGGGAATTTTTCTACCCAAGGACGTAAGTGGCAACTACACGTCTCCTTTGGGAAGTCTGTTTTTATTTCATTTTACTGTAGCCCTGATAGATCTGAGAGGCAATTCTTACCTCACAAGTACAGTCTGAATACAAAAGCAGGCTAACAGTGGGGAAAGAGTGTTTTCTTACACAATTTAAACAAAAAAACCCTTATGTAGTTTACACAGTAGGGAGCAGTCAGACGCAAGATTAACCCCCTGTATGAGAATGAGTTGGGAGAAAGAAGCCACTGTACCAGAGCCCATGCAGACAGTGGAAATTGCTATAGTCACACAGTAATAACAGGGAGAACTGAATTTTTATGTATTAAAGAAGAAAATCACCCTGAGCTAGTTGGACCGGGAGTCTCACTGTGCCTCCCTTCCCTTCGTTTATTCCTACCTGCCGTGATGCTGCTGGGGGGACCGGGACCTGCTGAGGCTGGCAGCCCTCTGTGCATGCCACACGCTCCATCCCGGCCGTGCGGCGGCTGAGCAGGAGCCGTTCATCCCGTTCAGGGACAGGGATGGGGCAGAGGTGCCCACTGCAGGGACGCACCTCGGGATTGCCAGCACGGAAAGCCGTAGCACCGCGCCTATCAATACCTGTGGAACTACAGAGGCATCGGTCCATCCTCCATCCCTGCTCCCGGGACGTGGGTACCACAGGGCACCACGCCGTTACCTCCCGGCCCCCGCGGGACTTATCAACAAACATAGAGCATTAAGTGGTCTTCCCAGGGTCACATCTGGAGACCATTTCAGAGCCAGGAGCTGAGTTCCATATCTTCATGCATCAGAGAGACGTCCCCCCAGCCGTCCTCCAGTTGCACAGCCCTCCCGACCCTCCTACCCTCCCAGCTCCTCACCTCTTCACGTGACCTACAATAACAATCCCCAGGGAAGTGACCAGGATATCTCCGGGAGGTCCTGCATACCCAAAATTTCCTGCGCCAAACCCAACTTCCAGCTTAGGCCAAGTCTGCAGCAGGGCACGATACACCAGGCTATGGCAACAGCAATGTCTCAAGCCTGCTGCATCATTTAGATCTGATTCTTTAATAAATGAAGAAGTGAAGCTTTAATAAGAGATAAGGGAGCCTTGGTCTGCCTTTCTCAGACTAATATTTTAATGGTTGAAAATGATAGAAAAGCTGCTCCGATTTCTTATCTAGCATTTTGCTTTGAATTATTAATAACCAATTTGTACTTAATTTACTTAGTTCAGAAAATTAACTACATGTGTCACTGGTTCCAACATTTTTCATTTTTACTGCCTTCTGCATTGGCAAAGGGATAACTTCATATAAACCAATTAAAAGACAAAAACACACACGCAACCTCCTGCCCTGGTTCACTCTCCTAACTCTCTGGAGTATATCCAAAATATACCAGCTTCTAATATTTCTACGCTTCTTTGCTTCAGACTTCCTTAAACTACAACTTGGCTTAACGATTACAGCTGGTAAAGGGATAGAATTCTCCTAATATCTAACACAGTTTTCCCAGACTCTTGGATAAAAAGAAACATTTGGGGGTAAAAGGGACAGAATCTGCAGTTTTGAGGGAAGAACGGAGGAGTTCTAAAACCTACCACCAGAATTAATTCACATTATATCTAAGTATTACAAAAATGTAAACGTAAGACACGCCTAAACTTCCTCATCTCCTAGAGACAGGCAGCATTCACTGTTCTACATGTAATGATTTCTTTTGGGGATTTAAAAAATATTTTCCAAGGCATGTGCACTGTGGTATGGCTTCCTCAAAACATAATTTATTTGCATAGAATACATTATTCTGCAGGATAGCATTAAAATTGATCTCATTGAGTCAGGCTGATCATTTTCAAAAATAAAAAATAACATTTATTCAGGAAAACAAATACTAGTGGATTAATCAAGCTAGTCTCCAAAATGAAGAGGAGATGAATTACATTTCAATGACAGCTGAATGAAACATCACAAGCATTTCAAATCCAATTGTTTTGTTGAAAGTTTTTTATGGAAAACTTTTGAGAAAGATCGTGTTCTACCTCCACTTTTAAAACCCCAAACTGAACAAAGCCACTACTTCCATACAAAGTCTTTCTTCAGATTTAATTCTTTCACAAACACCTTGCCAAAATAAGGAAGCATAGAGAGAAATATACCTGCTTTTTAATACATTGATTTTTAAGGAGACAGGATTTTCTGACAGGAAAAAAAAAAAAAAAAGATGAAAAATATTAATTCATTTTAATTACCATGCCTGGATTTTAAAGGGGCTTATTTTTATATTTCAGGAGCTTTGTTTGAATGAGAAAGCTGAGTCACCCAACCAAAGAGCTGCTGATAAGAAGGACAATGAGAAGCACCTGGGAACAGGAACGGTGGTGAGGACGAGGAGTGTCTAAGCCCGTAGCATACAGGAAGAAGAAACTGGGGAAACTGGAGGCTATAAATGGCCAGCCAGCCAGAGAGACAAAGGGAGAGATTTGTAGGCAAAGATGCTGAATTATGATAATGAAGTTTAATGAAGGGGAAATATCAGCACTGAAAAAGGGCTTTTACAGCTTTCTGACAGGTAGTAGTTTAAGTGGTCTTCTCCATCGTGCAGAGACAAGAGGAAGGCTGATTCAAAAGGTGCCTAGCACCACTGCTAAAATCAGGCTTCAGCTGAATTTAGAGAACACATATATTAACAGCCATAAGGTGAGCCTGTAGAACTTTCCACAGATAGGCAAAATGTTTAACCAATCCATCAGCTCTGCCTCAGCCTCGTCTGAAGGACGACAACAAAGGTGAGACACTGGTTTTACAGACACATTCCAGCTGGCTGTTAACAAGCCATCTTGGGTACCATTTACCCAGCAGCCCGTCGTGCAGTACACAGCTCACTGAAAGAGGTTGCTTAAGTACTTTGGGGGGGAACCTGGAAGGTATTCCAAAGCAAACACATTGTGCTAAAACAATGCCACTGTCAATTCTGTGGCATTTATAAATGTTGTTTTCTTTCGGCAGATACAATCGCTGGAGCCTGAACTCCTGAGATAATGCAATAGTCAAGGCAGCGGTAAACCCAAAACTCGGGAAATATCACTTGGCTTTCAGCATTTCCAAAGCAGGGCCAGAGTTAAACTGTAATCTCTTAACAGATTACAGGGTTAATTTGTGATTTGTTATTGTAATCTGCCAGGAACAGTCTAGAAGGTGAAAATGCCAGGGGCAGGATTCCTTACACTTTTTCCAGTCACCAGGAATTTTCCTGCTGGCGGAGGTAGGAGGCTCCTACACATCTCTCCATGAAAATGCTCACACAACACTGAAGACGCCGTGCAGAGGCACAGCGATGTTACCCGGTTTCTTCTCTATTTCTTTCCTGATCACTGATGGCACTCCGTGTGCTTTTTGACCAGAAGAGACACTAAGCAAACATTTTTACAGAACCACCTTAATAAAGCCTTCATATATTTTATTCCTGAAGGATTATAGGAACAAGAAGTATAATCTATATTAGAGCTGCTCCTGATCTCAGGACTCGGGGTTAAAGAGCCAGCCAGACCACCAGTCAAAGCAGCCTGACCAAGCTGCTTCTGCACAAAGCCATTTCTATTTCACCTAGGGAAGACACCCAGGCCTGGAAGGGAGAACTTCACCTCCCGTCTGTTCTGCTCACCATCATGCAGCATGGGACAACCAGCAGGGACAGGGACCCAACACCCAGGCCATCTATCTCAGTGCTTCTCTTTGCTTACAGTAAAAAGATTTGTACGGTGTCTAACCTGATTCTTTTCACTGCAACTGAAGACTGAATTGACTACTTTTATCCAACCTGGGTACTCCCATATCCAGGGAATAATCCAGATTCTTGTCTTCTTCTCCACAAGGGGAAAAAAAAAAGCCTTTTTTTTCCTTCCATCTTGCCCATATCAACCTTCAAATAGAGCTCCTCAAACAGAACATGGTATCCCAGCTGAGACCTTATCAATCTGAATGGAAAGTTTTGCCCTGTGTTTGTCATTCATGTGCAGGCGTAAGGTATCTTTGCATGACATCTGCCCTTTTCATAACAGTATGCCACTTCTGACTCATGTTGTGTTTGTGATTTGCCAGTAAATAGGAGTTTTCTCCAAAGAATTGCTGCACAGGCAGTTTATTTCTTCTCCTGTGCCTGTGCATTTAGTTTTTCTTCTCTCAGTTGTAATACCATGTACTTTCCTGGTTGAACTGCATTCTTCTTTTTGCCTTCAGGTCTTTCCAAAATGTATCATTACCACTGGGATCATGACAACCTCCAGTGTACTACCTGGCTCCCACAGATCTTGTTAATCTACAAATGTAAAGAGCAAGCTCTCTCTTCCATTCCCCAAGTCACTAACGAAGATACCGAACAGACGAGACTCAGAAGAGATGCTAGTGGAATCGTGTCCACTACTGGTAGTAATTCTTCTACTCTATAATTCTTCCATTCTGACTATGAATTGTGCTTTAAGGAGAGAAAAAAAAAAATCCACTTAGTACCTGTACACATGCAGCTTTCCTTAAACTACCATCACTTGCTAATGAAAATACAAGACAGCATCAGAAGTGACATGTAAATTAGGAGCAAAAGAACAGGCTCATTGATGCCAGGGAGCCCATGCATGGCCTTAGACACATTATCTGATCTCCACGTTTAGGTTTCCTCATCTGACAGATATTGTCACTCTGTAAAACATTTGGGACCAAGAGGTTGCAAACACTATCAGCTTAAGAACCAATATTACTACTAAGCTGGAGAACACCTTTTTTATGCAGATTACTCATAGCAATCATGCCATGCATCTTTTATTGAAATTTTGCATTGCATAATTACATACACATGTATTTGTATAACTAATAGTTACACAATAATTAATTAGCTTTTGTTTCTGTAGCTGTCAATGCTTTATGACAGATGGAATCTAGAAGTCTCTTTGGGGTTTATGGTCTCTCAGGTCTGAACTCCAGCATAACATGCAGCAATGAACATTTCATTCATGAAAGTTCCTTATTCTAATGACAGCATCAACTATGATACTTTTTGGACAATTACATTAACAGGTGAGCCAACTTACAGAAGAATTAATGAGGATGACGCTTCTCACCCAGCAAATGCAAAGTGCAATGAACATCTACAAAAGACTGAAAAGAAAATGTTTCAAGCAGCAATTCAGATCAATGTGGAACTTACCTTGAATATACAGCGCTGCTGAAAACTCAGTGTACCATAAGAGAGAACAAAGCAGAGCTCACATCAAGCAATCCTTCTAAGTAAGCCTGACAAACTTTTATTACAAGAAAACTGAATTAAACAAAAACCGGAGATAAGTGCTTTATCTGACATTTGGGATTTTAAAAGACTGAGAAATAGGAAGACATTTACAGAAAGAATAACATGTAAGGTCATCACCAATAAGAATTGGGTTTTATTCAAGCTATTGACAATAATTGAATTTTAGTTTCCTGCCTCAGCCTAGAGTTGTCAATTAATCGAGCCTTGCTTGCATGTGAAGATTGCTAGAGGCCTCTTAAAGAATCAGTTGATTACAACTTTTTTTTTTTTTCTGAGGAGTGAAACAGCATCCCTCCTTCGCAATTTAAGTAATGATCATCTATGCAGGTTTTATTATATTAAAGCCCCACTGCAATTGATTCACATTTGCCAGATGCTGTCAGAATTGCTGACAGGTGCTTATTGCACTCCAGGTCAGCTTGAAATCGCCACGAGGAGGGACAGTCTGCAGCATCAGAGCAGTCCTAGACTCCTGAATGACACCCCCCCCACCACCACCATAAGGCAAGAGGGAGTTTTTAAAAGAGGAAGCCACGTACAAGAGCCTTGCAGGGATCAGGAAATGGAGAAGCAAAATGGCACCTCCGCTTCACAACAAAACAGTGACTCAGGAGTCAGGATGTCACCTCAATCTGCTTTTTAAATGGTTCTGCTCCAACACATACACTGCTGGAGACACACCTGCAATGAAAGCTTTTTGTGGTTTAATTTCAGAAGCTACCTGGAATGGGACAAAATTATTGAATGAATTATCTTAGCAGGTTATTTAAAAAAAACAAACACAAAAAACACTAGAACTTGATAAATGTCATATTAGCAAACAGTTTAATTTATTAAAATGACTCCAGTACACCTCTGTGCTTCTACAACAGACACAGCATTACACGCAACAGGTAAAATGTGGTAACATTCTCAGGAAAGCAGTATCAGGCTCATTAGTACGGAAACACGAAGAGCAACAGTATCTTACATCACCTCCCAGCTCAACCTTCTTCTACATGGTGATTCTGATACTTCTCTGTGGAGCAGGCAGACAGTTGAATGCAAGTATGTGCATATGCTTCCTAATCAAAGATAGGTGAATAAAGCCCTATACTGTCAAAGAGAAGGCAGGTATGCCTCCCATGTCAGTGTAAGTAGAAAGTAAATGTATTAACAAGTTTACAATCCCTGGGAGCCTGGGGAGCTGTGGCGGCACGGGAAGTGGAATTCTACGTTTTCGTCACTCTAAAAATGAGATCTACAGGATGCATATGGAAAGATTAAGCTTCTCATATCATGAAAGATCCTGGCCCCAAAAGACTTGCACACCTGAGTAATATGCTCATAGGAATGACGAGACTCCTGTAAGTCTTTGTAAGAGGAGAGTCCTAAAATACATTAGTGGTAATTCAGGGCCAGTCCTTTCTTCTTTACTGGTTAACTTTACCAAAATTAACTCATCCTGGCATTCTATCAGCAAAGGAAACATGAGAGATTAATAAAATTAGAAGACACTGAAGGTGTAAATACAGTGCAAAAGTGTTGGGTTTAGTTTTTGACTGTTACAGCCTGATAATTTTATATTCTGTGCTTTATTTTCAGGGAAAAGCATAGTTGTCGTGTGTCATAATATACACGCTTGCATATATATGTATACATACACACTTGCTGCAGAATGCAAAGGCTTCCAGTGGCATATGATTCATAGTACTGAATTCTCACATGCAGGTTTTATTCATACAAAAACAAACCAGTTTTAGAGGTGGACCCTCCCTGTGCATACTAAATGTATTCATTAATGTGTATTCACATGCATTATTACCCTACCCACTCACTGATTTATATTAACCAGATTATTTTTTTTTTTTTTTAAATGTCAGCCATAAATTATCTTAGGTGCGACACCTAGCCAGAACACTCCAGTGACCACAGTACTTCTGGGGTTTATGGTAACTAATATGTCAGTTGGCAGAATATTCTTAATAAAATTACTCAAGTTTTGTTTGCTTCATATTGCTTCATTTTCAAAAATCTTTTTTATGTACAATCTTTGCTGTTAGTACACTGCAGATTTACTGAAATGCAGTAAGCTACGAGAGCTTGTTATTCAGAAGCACCTAGTCTTTTTTTGACATTAAATGGAAGCCATCAGCAACAACTGTTGTATGGAGCATTCATCAGGTTAACGAACAGTGCATATTAGCTAGTATGAGATGAAACTGTTTTCTAAATAGCTAGTAGACTTCACGAAACAAATTATGTGCGATGTGGTCACTATCCTGCTGAGAGAGCAGAAAGACACAAGAACAAAAGCGACTCTATGGTCAGTTTCTATCCGTATTAATGTAGCTTTGGTTCAGAAATTCTTTAGTGTTGTAGAGCACCTGGTTTAGTGACAAAACACATGCGTCTCACAGTGCTAACAGTATAATGCTAATAAACTATAAACTGCAGGTTTCAAATATTAATAGCATTTCATAAAAAAATTTACAGAAATATTCTTGTTGACAGATGTGCAGTACAAACGCAAGCTCCTTGGCCACAAACTCAAATTGTGTGCATCAGTTTTGTGCTGGCGTAACAGTGCAAGTGCTGAGATTCAAGTATGCTTTTCCGTATTTATGTTAAGCAACAGAGATTACATGATGAAGGTTGGGGGATTTTCTGCTCACAAGGCCAGGACGTGAAAATCAAGCAAAACATTGCAGTAATTGAAATGTTTGATTTCCCTCATATAGAAGGCAATCTAAATCAGGAAAAACACATTTCACAAGCAAACCAGCTTCACATACCACCAAGTTATTGCTTCAGCTAGACCAGCTGTACTAAAATACAGGACTATAGGTTGCAATCTAATCTCCACTCACATGAAGAGAAGATGAAATCTACAGTGCAAGTCCTCCATGCAAAAGTATCAAATTGCAAGACCAGAGTCCTGTTTCATAGGACAGAATTTATTAATAATTCAGTTTTGCCTACAAATTTACTTTTTTTGTTCAGTTAAATCAGAGTCAAAAGTACATTGTTTATGATATTTCTGTGTTTCTAGAGGTTACTGCCAATTCAGATCTGCTCAGCAACAGAATACAATATGAACACTTGTTTCCAAAGAATTGCAAAAGTTATTGCTGAAATTTTTAGGGCCAAAATTAAAAATCATTTCACCAAATCAAGTCTTTACCCCACTAAAAAAAAGAAAAAGATCTGACATTTTATTAATTAAAAACAAAACAACAGCTTTTTTCAATTAAATAATAATCTAAGATTTTACAAGATACTCACATTCAGGCAACCGTCTCCTGACTTTCATCTGGCTGAATGACAGATGCCATAATAAAAACAAGAACGCTACTCTCACATTCTTCATGACAGCAGTGATTAGTGCAACTTACCACTGCACTACACAGCTCTAATAGTGCAAGGTGTGTCTGCTGACATTTTTAACAACCATCTGCTACATGACCATTATTCTCAGATGTCTGTAACTGTTATTAGAATTTTGGCATTTATGTTAACTTTTATGAAAAACTATGGCTTTATCCATGAAATATATATCCTGCCTAAGCAAAACTTTTAAACCATTTATTTAAAACAAAAATCTGAATTGGAATGAAAGTTAACTTGTTTATGCCATAAGCTGTGTTGCCACTAAACTCAAGATCTCAGGGTTAGCTACAGATCACCAATATGTGTATTTGTGCATCTGTTACAGTCTTTAAAACTTCATTTAAAATGTAACACTGATAAAACTTCACTCTTCATTTTAAATCTAATTCTAATCATTTATCTTATTTTTTGCAACATGTTTAATTACTTGTATCCAAAGTGTCATCTGAGTACCGTTGTATTACAACAGGATTGGGACTGTAAGAAACCCATAAATGCATACATAAGAAGGCACTTGTCTTCCAGTAGTTCAAGTCAGAGAAGGCCTTACCCAGACAGTGGCACCTTACACTTGGTAGGATTAGCAAATGTCCCCAGGCTTTGACACAGTCTCAAAACCTGTCTTCATGCCCCTGAACAAAGGTGCTATATGTGGTCTATAATACCATGAAGCTCATGATGAATTCCAGTAGTTTTTGCCTGTTGCGCTGAGGTAGGAACGTAGTGCTTAGTTCCAAAATGGTGTCTCTTCTTTGTTTTGTCTGATTGAAAACCTAAAGCACAGCATGAATATATGTAAGTATCACCATGTTAAAAGAATCTCCTTTCTTTCATGATTAAAATTTTACGGTCTATACTAAATTTGCCCTCATTTACAAGACTTTTTTTTTTCCTTTCTTGAAGACTCAGATGGCAAAGTCTTTAGATATTATTAGAATTCACTCAATGTTGAAGCCCTTCAAGTGGTACAAAAGAAGAGAAACTGAGAAGTAAGCACAGTGTATGGTAAACAGCAAGCTCCTAACACCAAGGGATAAAACACGCACTCTAAAGGCATCTGAACTGAAAGTGTAAGGACTTTGAAAATAAGAATTCAGATGCTATGGTCTAAGTAGGTGCTCGGCAGATGCTATCTAGTTCCACTTTTCCAACAGCAGAATAAACTAGAATTAAAATGATGGATTTGATATGCGCTTTCTTCACAGCTCTTACAGTCTACAGGAAGATACATTTACTATAGGCTTTACTATAGACTAACTACTGTTAGTTTATTTAATACATCAGAATTTAAAGACAAAGACTTCAAAACCCTTATCTAGTAATACTTTGCATAAATGCTGATGCTTTCAAAATTATAATGCTGAAATCCATCTGGCATTCAGGAAGCCATGTCATTCTGATGAAAGAAAAACTCTTCATTTGCAAAATCTAGATAGGTGATTTAAAATTCAAAATGCTAGTGGTAAAGTGCAAAACTGATCCTTTATTTTAAGGAAAACCTGTATCCTCATGGTGGACACAGGAGGTCTATTAGGATGGCTCTCCTGGAGCATCAATCACTGCCAAGCCAAAATTCAGTAACTAATACTTTTGGAAGATTTAAGTAGTCCTTCAAAATTAAATTTAGCTGTTACTAAGCACAGAGCATGCTCTCAGCCTTCCAACATTGTCACTGATGTCCAATAAGGGCCTGTAGTAGAGCAGTGGAACTTCATTTGCTGTGAATAAAAATGTCTAGTTACCTAGTACTAATCTAGGTTTTCTCAGGGGCAAGAAGTAGTACCCTGTTCTGCAATGTATGCTCTTTTCCTACAGCCTAGAGCCTTAAGGAAAGCAAAATGCTTAAAACCCACAATACATTTGCACAGATACATTCACAGATTTTAAACTGACACCGAACAGGTTCCATGAATTGTCAAAATTGTGCTCGTGATTAAAATGAAACTAAACAGTCTCCAGCTTTGATCACCACTTACCCCAATTTCCTTAAAGACTTTCACTGCATTTTTCACATGACTGTAGGTAGCGCTCTCAGCTGCAAGAAAGAAAACCCAGATAAACAAACTGCAATTGAATTTGGACTACCTTGTGCTAGGAGGAACAGAATTAATCAAAACCAGTTCCAAAACCAGTTTAACATACCATATACAGCAACATTCTTCTCTGTCCTGCTTATTAAGTGCCTGTGTAACTTTTGAAGGTATTCAGACTCTGAAACAGGACCACTAAAATTGTGCACGAAGATGACAGCAGAGCTGTATGCCTCCAGTAAAGGTCCCAATAACCTCTGCAGGAAAGTGATGTACTGCTGATGCTCTTGAGACTGGCTCACCTAAGAAAGGGCAACAAGAGCTTAAGTGACAGAGACCAGTGGAAACAGGAAATGACCTGCAATACAGTACATGGCAAAACAGCAGCCAAAATAATTCTTATTACAAAAAGGAATACAGGGCCACAACACAGCACATTATGAAAACATAGCAAAAAAGCAGTTTACCATGAGGGACAAAACAGGCGCTGCAAATCACAGATCAGTGCTACTTTTTTCTCCTCCAGTATATTAATAACTATTTTCCTAAGATGAAATTAAAGACATCATACTGTTCTGCAGCCAACAGAGGGGTTGCCATACATTCACAGAGATGGACATTTCCAAGTATTAACAAGATATCCTAAAGAGTATTTGTGTCTAAAATCAACATGATCAATCTGTGAAGTGAAATTTAGGCTGAAAATAAATACCAGCTGGATGTGCCCCTTTTAGAGTGCGTGCTGTCAGTAAAGAATAAAACATTTAAACATTAAGATACTCGAGCCTTTATTAGTTTTCATAACACTAAACATTGCCCTTCCACCTCCCTATAAGATTATTCGATGTTTCTTCAGCTGTTTTCCTCATGAGAAGGACAGAAAGATGTTTTACTGACTGTAGCAAAATACAACAGACTAACACTGTGAACCACCAAAAAAAAAAAAGCATTACCCCTCCCAAACTAGTGAAGTAGTTTGTATCTCTCACAACAGGCTTCAATATTATTAGCCTTAGGTTAATATTACCTTCAGGTAGCAATCTCTCTGCTCTTCTCCAAAATCACTGTCTTCATCTTCCTCATCACTTCTCCAAGATAATGGCTCAGGGAGTTTTTTATCCCACTGCTGTTCTGTAAGACTGGGGCTAACATCCTCCTGATCATCCTGCTTAAATTTGAAAGACAAGGTGGTAAATAGGTAAAAACCCCAATCCAGGTAAACAATGGATTTATTTTATAATCTCATCTGACTTAATCAGTCCATTCATTAACCAATATTCAATGAAAGCAGGTGAGACCCAATTAAAGACAGCGTTGAGACAAGCAGAGAGAAGAGACATTTGGTGAAAAAGATGGTTTTTCTTTAGTTTGCCTGTTGCATAGAAGTGGAAATCTTTGCAAGTGTTGCTGAATCTTCCTACCAGAGGCCATGCAGTAGCAGTTGCCAAGAAAGTGTTTTCAGCTGTGTTAGGATAGAAAGTTGAGATGCTATCTGGATGTGGATATGGCTAACCTCCATGTTACTGTTGCCTTAAAGACAGCGTAGTAAACTCAGTGTTACTACATTACAATAGCTAAAGTCTCAATTAATACAGAATGCCACCAGTAGCTATTTGGAAGCGGTAACTTACTGCCTCTAACGATGCTGTTCTTGCATTTGTCCCTACATGAGATATAGGTCAGAATAGAATGAGCCAGTTTTAATCACAAAGGCCCAAAATTGTTTAAACCTTGATTACATTGATGAAGGTATGTCAGAAGTTCAGGTGTACAGTAACTGAGATGGAAGAGAAATACTCCACCTCACCGACCAATGTTTGATGCAACATTCAATTTCAACAATGCATCTTCAGAAATTAGTTTTAGAGATAATAAACACACACTCGAAAGAATAAATGAAGCCTTAGTGTCAGTCATTCGCCATTATTTGTTTTGCTCAAAGTAGTAGAACAGAATGATTTTTCAAAGGTCACCAGTGCTAAGTCACTGAGGAAAGACCCTCATACATTAATTCCATTTAGAAATGGGAATCAGGGAAGATTAAAACCAATTGGGTAACAGACACCTTGTAGATGTGATTACTGTCATAATATTCATGACAAAGAAAAAGGCTTCTGCAGCAAATGAAGAATGACATCCTTCCAATCTTACACTGATTAAATGTTTTATTTTGAATGAAGCAAAGGTCACAAAATAAGTTTAAAAAAAATACCAAAGAGATCACTATGTGTTAGGAATATTTCTTTGAAGTAGACACTAGAATCACAGGAAAAGAATTTAAAAAAAAGCATGGGTCGATCAAGCTCAATTTAATGGGAAATTTATCAATGTGTTAATGTCAGCAGTAAACTGAAATAATTAGAAGGGACAGAAGCTAGCTACCTTTCTTAGAGAACAGGTTGTAAAACCCCACAAACATTTCCAACCTGTCCGAAGTCATGAAACCACCATTGTTTACAGTGTTTGCACTGATTATGCGAATCCTTAATGTGCTAAAAGTAGTAAGCAGGTACAGAGGTCTTCTAAGTTTAAGAAATTTCCTGACACAATATATCTCCTTTTTAAGCATTCAAATGTTGCACTTTTGTTGCACAAATATTTAAATACTGCCTAATAGCTATCTATATCACAGCTATAAACAGCAAAGTACCAGACTCAGCAGCCAGAACTTACAGAAGAACCCTCAAGGCAGGTTTCATCCTTGATAGACAGAAGTGCTTATCTACTGCTGTCCACACCTATTTTCCTCACCTGTCCCCAGGCATGGAACATACAGGTTTCTTCCTAATCCTCTGATTAGCATTCGTTTTGGGATTTATCTAATAATGATTACAATCTAATGCACAACAACATGTCTGTCTGTAGTTTAGATAAAAAAGCAAGCAGTAGTACCTCCAAAGAAGGAGAGTGTTTTAATATCCAGGTATATCAAGTAAATAGTACCTATGGTTACATATATTAAAAATGGAGGATGTATCAAAAGGTGAAGCATTAGAATGAAGCAGTGGCCATTAGCAAATGCCCCAGAAGCAGCTCTAGCCTCCTTTGAAACTAGAATGGTGCAAGAAGCAAGCAGCCAAATAGGTAACTCCTTTTCCATGTGCTCTTTAAATTTTGTTTCTTGCTCCTGGGTGCCCAGGTTTGTTTACTGTGCACAAAAAAAGTTTGAGGAGCAAAGGTATGCCGAGTCACCTGCCCCCTGGTCCCCAGGTTTTCTTTACACTGTACGTCTCTGGTGGACTGCACCACACAGTGACTCCAGTACATCCCTGAAACTGCAAATTGTGCTAGCAGAGGAGGTTTACAATAATTTTGAGATCAATGCAAAGGAATCAAAGAATGACAAAAGATCTGGACTACTGACTCCTGTAGAATAGAAAGTAAACACTCATGCAGTTATGCTACAATCTGAAAGGGCTCCAATAATAGAATAAATCCCAATTTTACAAGACAGTATAAAATATGTGTCTTCTTTAGTAGGTTTAATGGTATGATGAAATTACACACAGAGTCATTCCTAGCATCACAGGATGACTATACCAAAATGTCTGACGCTTATAAATGTAGGAATGAAGTAGTATCAGTCTTGGACTTGTTGTTACAAGCTTTCAGTAACAGCATATATTTAGAACAAGACTCACAACTAAGAAGCATAAACTACCTATGGCTAAAGTCAAGTACAAGAAACAGAGCTCATTTAGTATCTCTATCACCTTACCTCAGCCACTAGAAGAATGCCATATTGTATCAGCCTTTCCACAGATTCATGGCAAACTTGATATATCACCTGGCAAGGCTGCACAACATAAAAGAAATGCACTGAAAAAAATCACATCCATTACAGCAACACCAGTTCCCAGTTCAGTAAGAATGTTTCAGATACAGCAGTATTATTCCTTTTAAGCAAGTTATTAAACTTTTACCAGCATAATCCCAATGCACCACTTTCATGTTTATCCTGGCAGACAAGCAGACATTAAAAAATTACAGTGAAATAGGATATTTAAAATTTGTCCAGGTTTTTTTTTGAAGAAATGCATTAATACATTGATAGAAAACCACATTAAATATTCTTGCCTTTTAATCACCTCTAACCAAATTTTAGTTTGTTAACAGCTCTGGAATAAAATCATCATAAAACTAAAAACATTGAGACTCATATCAGTGATTTATTTGGAATTTAAAGGAAGGTATACTTTTCAGAAATTCCCTTATGTGTTTTGAAACTCTGAATAATAACCCAATCTCTTTTACATTGTTCATAATCACATAGGAAATATTTTCTAAGTTTAAAAAAAAAATCAGTTGTTAACTCTGAAAGCGGAAGGCTAAGATTGCTAAAGAACCCCACCATATGAGCTACATTACTGGCCAGACAAAAATACTAAATTTGGCTCATGCTTCATTTAAAAAGGCATGAGTCAGAAATATTTGTACAAATTTAAGAACTAATTTAAGGATCTCTAGAATTCTAAGTAACTTCTAAGTAACTAAGTAAGAAAAAAGAAAATATCTAGCACTTTAAATTGCAAGTATACAGAGCGTTAAGTATACAGAGTGTCTGAAAACTGAGATAACATCAGCTCTTTTCAACGTTTTGTAACAAAACAAAAAACAAAGTCAGGCCATGTTTAAAATTGCCACTAAGTACTAGGTGTGGCACACTGTGACTATTGCACTTCTATGCAAATTAAGAATACCTTTAGAATCTGGAGCCTTACTTCCCAGCATAATTTCAATCATCTATGCAAACTCGTATGAGCTGGGTACTCTCAAAGACGTGTATTTGTTTAAGTTAAAAAATATTTAAATAATTTGGGCAGAATGCAGATATAGTTGTGATGGTCCAATGACATAAGCAACACAAAATCTGTTAGAAGGCATTAAGAAGCCCAACCTCAAGTTGTGGGAAACTGACAGAGACAGAGTGAGAAGCTTTTCTTTCTCAGGAAAGGCCTAATGCCAGCAGAGCAGAAATGCTGCAGGCTCACACCAGCATCATCCACTTTAGCACTTCCAGGAGCAGCAGGCGTGTACTCAGTATGTATCCCTGAAACTGGATCAACTGATTTGGTTACACCTTGCCAAGGAAATAAGGTAGTGACAGGAGCTTGGCAAGTTAATTCACGTGTTATCTTAGGCCAGACATCTTTTGGATGAACTGTTCTCATGGAACTACTGTCGTTCAAATGTTCAGACGCTTCCTTGAAGCCAATGGGAGGAACACTATCTTCCTTTTTCAAATTATATTGAACCTCTTGACACCCCTTACCATCAGACTATACATACCGTGAATGTATCAAAACTGTGACACATGAAGAAAGCATCAATTAATTTCAAAGTAACAGATGCAGTTACAAGCAGAACAGAAATTTAAAATGTGGACAACTAATGCAATTACTTACTTACCAAAGATACAGTAAATTCATTAGAAAGCAAGTAACACAAGCTGGCAGCTTTTCGGACCAGGTGTTCTTGACTAATCAAACTGGGAGAAGCACCACTGGTACCATTTCTGTACCTCCTACTCTGAACCGCATGAAGACTGCAGGCTAGAGCAGAAATGAACATAAGCAAAGTTTATTTTTCCAAAAAGCTTTACAGCAAAGGAAACTTTAAATTTCAGTTTTGTCTATTTCTAGGCCTAAAAGCATTCAAACATTACACATGCAATTGAAGAATAACTACAGAATTCACCACTATTTTGTTTGTGTCCAATTTATGTCAGATCAAAACAAAATCTCATTAAAGTATTGAAACAAAATCTCATTAAAATACTGCTGATCAAAGCACAGGTTTTGCCATGTTGGCTCAAAATTCTCATAGTAACTTCCCAATGGCACTGACCAATACACAAATACTTCCAAGAAAGATAAAGGACAATGAGAAAAATGGGTGGAAACATTCCACAAAAAACCCTGAGTTCACTTTAAAGTTGTTTTTGTTAGGGTAAACATGGGCTGAAGCAAGGAGGGGAGATATAAATAGAAGTAAATTACATGAAAAACTGATGAGGTTTTTTGTGCAGATACTTCAACTTCATGGGTTACAAGAAAGTCTTTCCTTGGTAAACCCCAAAACATACCAATAATGGCCTCTTTAATGAATACATGAAGTACTCCATTGCTGTAGAAGTTGAGTTCAAAGACAGCAGGTATTGTTGTGCTGGGAGTGATGAAGAACTCATTGTTTCGGCTAGTGTTTGTGATATTTACACAGTTCCCCAACAAGTGGATGGCATGCATGACAACATCATCTGAGTTTCCTGAAAATCCCAAGTCAAAGTCACGGGCTAAGACCTCCTCCTTCATGGAGAAGAAATCTTCTACCAACCTGGAAAGATCAGTTCCCTAGACATAAAAAGAGAATCACACTGTGAAACAATATTTCTGCACAGCAGTTTATCTGTAAACCACATAACCATGTATATAGCAAACACATAAACAATACACTAATTGTCAATAATCCAAAGCACAACAGTCATATTAGAAAAAACTTATTTTCATGGAGATTTTGCTGAAATAGTCCACAGGTTTTGACTTGCATGCAATTAAATTTTAAAGCCATGCAGCTATTTGGGAATGGAAGTTTTTTGTTTGCTCCTTGGTTTATTTCACAACCTGTAGAGACCCGAGTTGTTCTTCAAGAACACGTCAGAGATATCATATTTTGATTACCTATGCTATAAAATGAATAATCAATTATCTCGGAATATTGTAATTAACAGAACTCTTCATGTGGTTGGGGCCATGAGGAAAAGCTTTTCCTCAAGCACTTTCCTTCTGTGATTTTTGTCTAGATGGCTTCAGATCACATTGTAAAATGCTTCTTTGTTCCCACTATTGTAGGAAATTGGAAAGACTGGACTGACAGGAATGGTGATACTGTCCTTGACAAGCAAGATTACAGATCTGACCAATATTTTTCAATTTGTTCTTGATTTATGTGAAATAAAAGCTTCAGATTAGAGGGAGAAGGAATTTCAGAAAAAATGCAAAACACATTTGTAGGAGAGAAAAAAAAAAAAAACAACTTCCAAGCTCCATGCATAAGACTTCAGTTAAACATAGGTATCATTCTGCCATTATGATATAATTCTAGCACTGAGAAACAGCAAAACTAATTTGCCAATTAGCAGAAGAATTTCTAGCATATTCAATGGTGAATGTGTTTTGAGATCTAAAACCCAATCTTAATACAATTAACCAAAACCATGTATTCTTCAAAAAAAGCCTAACTACATTTTGAATTACAAAAATCTGTTTCCACATGAGTATTTATTATCATCCCATCAATAATGGCTTATCTTCAATCATCTATTACTAACTAAAATATTAGTACTCAGACTACCTAAAATGCACTTTAATTTAAATGCATCTTTCTTCTTTTGTAAGTATCATGCAACAGTAAAGCACATGCTATTTTTTTTAATTAAAAGGCCAAAGTAATGTTTGGCTATTTGAGCAGCATGGAAGCCTTACCTGCCTGTGTCTGTACAGCAGCAAGCAAGCAACGATATGGGTAGACATCACAGCACAGGACTTGTTAGCAGCTAGAGGTAAACAAGACAAACGTGTTAAGCACCTGAGAAGTTCGGAACATCATTACAAGTGAAAGAGTACCCACTATTTAAAAAAAAAAAAAGAAAAAAAAAGTGATACTGGCACAGAACTGTACCTTCTGAATTAAATACAAAGTGTATTATGTCTACATAGTAACAATATTAAAGTAATCAAATTAAAGTAACTTGAACTAAGAAGGCTGAGTAAAGCTTAAATGTTTACTAAGCTAAGTACCATTTTGTATGCATCTTTTGTACCACAAATCACAGAAATCACAGATCTACTGACTGAAGCATACACCACATAACCTATAAAACCTGGCAACACTGGTCCATGCAGCTAGATGAGTCCATGCGAGTATGACCTTAAATAATGCTATTAAGACACTGCAAAACTTCTTACATGAAGTGATAAGAAATCAGTGTATGAATATGACAAACACTTCAGAGTACAGCAAATTCAGTATACTAGTCCAATAAGTTAACAAATACAAAAGTTAACAAAACAGAATAAAAAGCTTGTACTTAATCAGAAAGAAGAGTTTATAAAACTTTGAAGAGGAGGGAGAGAGGCAAAGGATGGAGAATTGTCAAGACAGAATTTGAAGTCATGAAATAATCACCTGAATGGAGGGAATTGGGAAGCATGACATTACCAAAAGAACAAGGTAGTTCATGCAATCAGCAAAACAAAACAGGTAGCTGACAGCGATACTGTAACACTTACTGAACAAAATATGCTCAGCCAAGTTGGCTATCAGCTCTCTTCTGAAGGGTTCACTGGTGATATCCCTGGAGTTGGGCAGTGAGGCCTCTGTACCTTCATCCACAGTATCATTAGGTCTGAATACAGAATAAAAATTCACACTATGACATTTAGATTTTGATCAAACTGTAAAATAACCTAGACTGTTTGTTTGGGGTTTTTTTAACATACACTAACTGAACTACAGCACAAAAAAACACTATGCAGTCTGGTAAAGGCACAAAAATGTTATGCGTAACAAGCTCCACAAAAATTCTAGTATCGACCAACTCTTCCAGATTATTTCTTCACACTAAACAATCCAAGATTAGACTACCAAAAGAAAAATTGCAATCTTGTCCTATAGCTATTCGTGACTTTGCCATTACATCATTTGCACCCCACAGCTCTTCTCCTTCAATCAATATGGACAACAGTAGATTAAGCAAACCTGCCTAAAAGCCAGCTTCCAGCCCAGCCTCTCTACAAACTAGAAACGGTCTTTTGAATGGACCTACAACTTTCTAAAGATAAATTACTGACTTTGTCTCTACTAGGAGCACACAGGTTTGTGCAAGTCCAGCAAAGACCTCAACTACAATGTGTATCTATGTAACAAATGTGGCTCTAGCCCTTGAGTGCCGTTTTGCAGTTCTGAGTGACAGTCACCTCCCTGAGCAAGAGGTACTCACTCCCAAGTCCTATTTGCTTTGGAATTGTACCAAAACCCACCTGAAATGTTTGTGAGGTTTAAAAACAAATCCTACATTTTTAATTGTGTTATTTTTTCCCCCTAAGTTATTCCATAAAATTTAAAATTAAACCAAGAGAAGTCACTAAAATTTAAAAAAGAAAAACAAAGCCTCCTCGAGCTTATTTAAATAGAGGTCCCCAGAAAGAATGCAACTCTTATAATAAATTGCACAGTTACAATTGTCTTAAGTTTTTAGTTTTTCTATACATAATTAGATTACCCTTGGAGAGTTCAAGTACTACTTGGAATGTAACACAGAAGACCAAAAAGACAAACAAATAAACAAGCAAACAAACCCCAACCTGTCCTCCCCTCTCCCCAACATCCCAAAAATCTCTACCTCGACGGTAGTATAGCTGGTAGCAAAGCTTGTTCCAAAGAAAGAGGAGCAGGCACAGGTTTTTGGCTTTGGCTGTTTACATATTCCTGTTAAGAGAAGACTTGTTATTTTTTGTACTTTTTCCACCTAATACTATTATTATACGAAAAAGGCAATTATTCAAAAATGCAACTGTGATTAAAAATAGCTCACACTAAAAGAGCAGTAATAAGGTCACAGAAATTAAAAGTTTTCAACCGTTTATTCGCTTTTGATGTTATTTTATGAAAAGGCAGACTTTCCACAGCAAGGAATCCGTACTTCATGAAATACATTGCAATGAAAACAATAGATAACCCCTGACAGCACCCTGCTGGGAACAACTCCTTTGAGACTACCTTCTCCATGATTAAATTAATGAGAACTGCCTTCATTAACATGAGTGAAAGCAAAGTCTAATACCCATTCAGAACCAACATCGAGACTGTAATTATTGCTTGCTGCTGCTTTCCTCAAACACCAGGACAGGGAAATTCTCCACAGGTAAACACCAGTTGCAAGACCCCTCACAGTGCCACAAACTAAAGCACCCAGGAAGCAGGCAGGGTACTGCATGCTTGGTGTTCTTGAATCCCAAATTTCTCAAAAGCCAAACCACCTCTCCTTACAGGTTAGCATTTACATTATTCTGTTTTCAGGACACTGTGTTCAGGACAGTTTCTATACAGACTGATGTGGGAAACTAAAGAGCCACTTAACCTGCTGGTCAGGAAAACAGTTCCCTCCCAGGAAAGCTGCTCAAAAGACTTTCCCAGCCAACTCACTCTCCTCTGCTTCTAAGCCTGTGCTCACAGAACTGCAGATGCCCAAAATTAACCCCCAAAGCTAACCTCCTTTCAAAAAACCTGCAGTGACATAACTACATCAATTTAAAAATACAGTTACACTTCTGCAAATCTTGGTTAAGGCATACTTAAACAATTTGTCATTTATTACCTTTCTGGAGTACAAAAATGAAGACATGTACAAATGAGACCTGACAGAGGTTGCTAGAAAGGTATAGAGTCATTAGCATTTCACTAGATTAAGAGGGCAGATAACCTTCTTTTCCTTATACTGATCCAAGAACAACTGTTAACTCCCTACCAAGAATAGCCCACACCTTCTCCTTTGGAAGTGAATTAATATCTTTCCCTACTATGCTAATTACAACGCGGTGCAGACGGTCACAGTAATTTCATGCTGCGGTAATTGAACCCTCCAAAGCTCTCCAACCTACTGCTTTTCTGAGAGAAGTAGGGCAGAAAGAAGAACACCTAATTAATTTGAATAATGTTCCAGCAGGTTGTTGTTACAGTGGTTAATCTTATTAAAGTCACACTAAAAAATAAGGTATACTGTAGCAGAACACAGATTAGTGAAATGCAGATAAGTATAGTACTAGCAGATTCTGCAAAGGTATCAGAGGAAATTTAAAAAGTGAAGGCAGATACTACTGCACCACCCCATTCCCTAAGAAACTACACAACAGCATTTGGTGAGCTACTGTTGGTAATAGTTGTAAACTAATAACAAACTGTGACTTTCAAAGACTATGCAGATTTTTATGATACATTATCCATGATAATTTTATAGCTACTAATTTGCTTAGCACTTTTAAAAATGCAGTGAGATAAATGCCCTTCCTCAACAATAGTGTAAGCCATTAAATTACTTAAACTGGAGAACTGTATTCAGTTTCCTTCAACTCCAGATGTCTCTACAGCATCAAGAATTACTACATGGTACAAGGATAACTTTAAAGATTGTTTGTTAACACAAAACAAACAAACCACGAACCCCAGTAAGAATACTTACCCCATTTCAAAACTAACATAACCCTTTATATCAACTCTGAGACTATTTCAGCTTAACACAAATGTGTCCAAAGACTCATGCATTCAGCAAAACAGTGATACTTTTGTACCGCTGAAATCAACTTCAGCAAATAATGCTAGTGATGATAACCCACAAATAGAAAAATCAAAATAAATGTGTCCCACTATTGAAACACCAAAAATGTCAAACATTCAAAAGGATCTTCAAAATATCAAACTTACTTTTAAGGAAAACGGTTGTGCAAAATCTACCCTGACACATCCGTAATTCTTCCGCAGCATTCTGAAGACTCCTCTAGCTATACTCCACAGACTTTCATTCTTCTTAGGCTTGCCCTGGAAAACATAGGTGGTTGGTTTGGGTTTTTTCCAATTTGCAATTAAAAGGTTATGTTTAAAATTAAAATGCATGCAATAGCAGACAAAACAAGGCCGAATCTTTTGACACACCTTATAACTTCCAAGTAAATCTAGGGAACTTGTTTTCCATAGAAATCCACTTGAACATATTATTTGTTATGTCATGAATCTGCATTTACGAGTATGTCACCCATACCTCAGCGCTCCCTATCAGAGGTTTTGTGATTCAGGGCTGTACGCTCTTCAGCACTAACACCAAGTACATGTGACAGAGGACTACTAGCACATCGTTTAACTATGTAACACATTTTCCTGCACATAAACAGAAAGTCCCCTAGGCAAAACAAGTTGTTCAATTGCTCTTACCAGCTGTTCACTGTTGTAGTGACCTTCAATTATGCGATCATAGGAGATTCCCACAGGTATAATTAGGACGTCAGGAGTTGCATTTGAGAAGAGAGCATCCACCACCACAGATAAAAGACCTGCTCTAGCTCCAGATGTCTTTCCACTTCGAGACCGTGTGCCTTCCAAGAATATTTCTAAAAACTGCTGCTGTCTCAACAATTCTTCTATGTGCTGAATACAAAAAGATTGGAGAAGAGGAAAAAATAAATATCTAATTATATCGGCAAATTCACATTTGAAATATATTGTCAGCAACCATTTCCTTTTAAAAACATCAGAAGATCATGAGTTGGCATGAATACTTGTGAAAAAAATAAAGGCAATAATTAACAAGTAGTATAATGCCATTTGTTCAAGAACCACATCTCTAGCAACAGTTGATCTAGCAGATTTGCATACATCTCTCCTTCTGGTTCCTCAGTACATTCCATCTTCCAAGATGAAAAACCAGCTATTATACTGAATAGCACAAAGGATTACATCAACCCATCATAAACACAGACTTCCATTAAGTTAACAGAATCAGTGTAGATATGCTTCAGTACAAAAGAAATCAGAGAAACAAGGCTTAAGTTTAACATTATTTCAGAGAGCATTAATTCCACTTTCTTTAATAAGGAGTACGCCAGGTGAAAATCTGCTCATCCTCAAAGGTGCTGGGCATTCAATTCTCTTTTATTCTACACATTCAAGACTTCATACAAAAATGTATCCTTTTTTTGCAGCATGAAACCTAACACAAATTCAAAGCAGTAAAAAACATCCCCAGACAGATGGAACTCTCCTTTCCGTTTGCCACCTGACTGAAATGCTACCTACAGAAACAAAGACAAGAAATACATACCACATAGAGCAAAGCTCTGTAGAGGAAGTCCTTACGACCATCAGGACTCTGATCTAACTTTCGACGAATGAAAAATCCTCCTAGCTTGCGGATCAATGTGCTATGTAATAAAGAAGAATTGTACTCATTGGCTTTAGTTTGCAGGAAACTACTACACGTCCAGTTCAAAATTCCCAGCATGCAACAGGAACTGAAATTACTGAAATTCTCAAAGCCTAAAATGTGTTACACTATTTACACATGATGGGACCACACAAATATTATTCTATTTAACTTAAGAAACAGGCTTCTCTACACTGTCTTGCTTCATTTCACTCCCCTGACAGACCACTTACCCTCTGCAGTGACCCTGAGCAAGAGACTATTGTACATTGAGATCTTGGTGACCCACCTAACAGTTAACCTAAGCTGGCCCAACTCTGTGCTGTGCTGCATGCACATACAGCATGGCCTTTGTACCCATGTTGTACTGCACATACCCCTTGGCTGCAGAATCAGCTCAGCCAGCTAATTTTAACAGAGGAGCCTGCAGGCACCTCCCACTTGGCACCAGCAATTACGCCGCCTGTGCGGCCTTGCCTTTATCTAACAGTGCAGTAAGAAGTTCTCATGAGAACATCCTTTCTGCTTGACAGAAGAAATGACGAATACAGTTGTTTTTGTGTAAGAAAATCCTGTACTAGCTCAAATAACCAAAATGGGGTAATCCTTTCTGCAGACAGGGTCTGCACAGCATGCTGTGTGTGGATCGGAGGCCTGCTGGATAAAAGACCTTAGGTTCTTCAGCCACTTCTTCAGAAATGTAATTTAAACAGAGACCAAATTGGAATACTTTCCCACAAAGTATTTATTCACTCAGTATTGTTGCTGCCCATTAGCCAGCTCATTAAACTTAATGAAGAAGAGTTGTCCATTCACAACACTTTTTCACATACTCATCTTTCCTTAGTCACCTACCCACTTTGAGACTCCTAGAAGAAAGGAATATCCTTCCTTAGGTTAAGGAAGGATGTAACCCTACTTAGGTTATGACACAGAGTTTCTCAGAAGGATTTTGTTATGCTCTCTCTCTGAGCATGTAATAGGAACCAAAGATGTTCTATGCGATGGCCCATTAATACTCAGATTGTCTTACACTTGGACATAAGATATACTGCACAATAGGTCACCTGAAGAACCCCCACCTCAGCCTTTTTCAAATAAGAAGACCTTATTACCTGAAGATGGGTATGTTGAGATTGTTCCCTGCAGCAATGTAGGGTGCTTTGATGTTATGGCAGAAGAGAATGAATGTAAGGAGCAGGTAGTCAATGTGGGATTTGTGAACAGGCAAGAAGATAAGAGGCAAATTCATCTACGGTGGGGATAGTAGGAAAAAAGAGTTGGTAAGAAATGTGGAATATTACTCCTTTTCTAAAATCCATTATTGAGACTGCTAGCACCATATAATCAGAACTGATGGTAATTTCCAGTTACCATCATTCACTTTGTTTACTTCTGGTTTTCATTCATCTGTGACAACGAGAACATTTTAGTCAACTGTACTTAATTTTCATGGACCGCAGTTTTCAGTTGTATGCATTACATCAACAATGATTAATATTCCCAGTTTCTTCCGACTCACAGTATTGAGACAGCAATCAAACAATTAAAGGGATGTGGCCAAATCATCAGTGTCACCAAAGAACTGCTATTTCTATTACATATCAGCAAGGATCTATGAATACTGGGGTTCCCAAACACTGTAATCAAAAGATAACAGAAAATATTAGGAACCTTTTTTGTTTGTTTGTTTTTCATTCATCTATCCACCTTTCTAAGGTAAACCCTGCAAAAAGAATCAATTCCTTTGAGTGTAAAAAAAAAAAAAAAAAAAAAAGAAAGTAGAATTTAGGACTTATTTTGACCAATTTCAATAAATATCGAAGGACTGGGAACAGACTGCTGGTAAGGAACAGGAAAAGTTTATTTCTTAAATACTTTTATTCCAAATTAAGGTAAGACTGAAAAATCCTAAATAGACCTATTAATTTATTACTGTCTGCCTCAACACAAAAAAAGAAATAATACTGGATGCAGGTTATCTGAGATAATCATTCAGCCCGATAGTTAAAATTTGATCCTGAACAAAGGTAAAACCAGAGTGCACATAGTATTTTAGGTCACACAACTTTACATTACATTTAATTAAAACACTATTTCACAGATATGAGGCAGTTCTATCTACAATCTGATATCATAAAGACTTAGCAGAGCTCTCCTAAAAAGTGCTGTAAACATTAATAGAAACTACTTCAGAAATGTACCTTACTAGATTCTTTCCCACCCTCCCTTACCTCTGTTGCTGCTTTGACCATTTCTATTTGACCTCTGTGGATCTGAATATTCCAGAAAAAGCTGTTAAACAACTTCAGTAACACCCAGCCAGTCAACCTGAAGGAAGAACAAACACAACTCAAAAAGTTTCATCCATTTCTGACTCCATTTTATATTTATTCTATATGAATAAGGGCAAAGCCATAAAATCTAATTACTTCATATTCAAACAAAATTACTATAAAATCCAACTGCTTAACAGGTTTTTGCCTATCAGCTCATCCATGGTTAATAACCACATTTCAGCTTCCTGCAGTTATGACACAAAATTTGTGTCAACCTCATTGAAAGCTGTTCAAAGGGCAGAGACCACTTTACATAGGGGGCAAGTTAATGGAGGTGCTATGATCAATTTATGATAATAACTAAGCTAGTTAGGTGACATGTTAGGTGACAGCATGTATCTCGTCTTGTGGGAGAATTTAATACAGTTACAAAAAATATAGGCTATGCATCACAAAAATTGGTGAAGGGGACTAGGAACATGACAGAGACAAATTAATCCTTAGTAGCAAAGGTAGACATCACAGTAGAAGATTTTATCTCAGGTAAGATTTTATCTAAGGTACTTATAACTGCAGGTTATGATATTCAATGGGCCACTGCAAAAAAGATCTTTCATCACAGTCTAAGATGCTGCAGCTAGCTGCTCTCACCCACATCAGCCTGAAACAACAAGAGATACTAATATTGGTCCAAGCATTAGCACCAAAACTAGTTTCAGAAGGAAAAAAAAAAGTGTGTATTTAATCTTATCACAAGGTTTATCCCTTGAAAAGGCAGAGGGTTTCTGCTGCATCTGAAAATGAAGAATAACTACTATTTCATTAGTTAACATTAGAAAAGGGATTATTATGAATAATGCATTATTTTTTTAGAATAATTATTATTTACGAATAATGTGTTACAAACTCTGCTGGTATAATACAGAGACAGCTTGGCTGTCCTTCTACCCGTTGACAATACTGACAAGTCATTTCTCTTACCTGATTAAAGCAGGTGACACATTTGCTACCATTTCCTGGAGAATTTTCCTAGCTTTTTTCTTCACTTTGTTGATAGCTTTAGGATCCGTTTGAGCAAAACTACCTGGAGCACTTGGTTCAGAAGCTTCATCTACAATGGCCTTCTGGACTCTTAGCGTTAAAAAGTAAAACTTATGAGACAGTCCCACAACAGAAGAGTTCAAGACACAGACAATAACTGCTGGGAATGAGCTATATATTACTACAGGAGTAACTGGCAGGCATAAAAGAATACGCACACTAAAGTATTGTGTACTCCAAATGCATTAAATTTAGTTCAGTAGTTTTCTAAGCTCTGATTAAATAGGTGGATGATGGATGAATTTGCTCAACATTGACCATATAAAATAGTACGTACGTAGATCAGAGGCACTGATATCAAGTGATTGCTGATTTTCAGAAATGGTTAATAAGGTTAAAAATACAGAAAGAACAGCTGAAATCTCCTCTTTGTTAATATTTTCTTTTTCCTGCCATAGCAATTTCACTTACCTCACTAGACAGATTTATGCAGTGGCTATTTTGCACTTCTACAGTATCTTCTCCCTTGAATTCTCAGTTTTACTAAGTGTAACTAAGTTTTATAAGGGCTATTTTCCGCATTTAAAACACACCTAAGAGAGATTAAGTGGTTTAACACACCACAACTGTGGCACAATGTGGTCTGCTTTACTTTTCAAAAGCAACACTATCATCTCCAGATGGGACTCGAACATTAAAAATTCAGGAAAGTTAGGAATGTTAATGTAGGCAGTGTGTGCCCTCTGACAAAAGTAGACTCAAGCAGTGGACACGTGGTTGAATTTTTTTGTGTCCAGGAAAAACTGATACCTTAATAGCTAATCAGGGGCCCACTGTGCCATTGAAAATGTGATCCATGAAATGGAAAACAAGCTCCACAAAGTAAAGGGTGGGTATTTCATTCTATAGCCTCTTTCCAGTTTTTTCCTCACACTCTTGGTGTACACTCAGGTGTACACTCTGAAATGCTGCTTTCCTATTATTTCTGAAACACTGACAACTTCTGATGACTGCAGTATGATTTCAGTGGTAGTGATTTACATGAATTAGATAAACAAACATGTGAAGAGTTCCCATGTAGCAATTTATTTTTCTGTGTACTGTCTGCTGTCTACCCACTATGCATCATTCATCTGGAGATTTATAATAATTAATCTCCCCTCTTTTACTATTCAAACAAAAATTGCAAGCTACAGTCCTGAAAGGCTGTGCTGAAGATACTGTATCTTCTAATATTTTAAATATTCTGATTTTCAAAACCTGCTGCTTCCAAATTCTGAAGTTGTATTATAAAGTATCAGTCATTCAAAAAAATCATTTATTTTGCATTATCTTACCTGCTGTTATTCAGCACATTTTCTGTCAGATTCTTGGCAAACATACCCTTATGAACATCCCTCTCTTGCACAAAAAGGACATAACAAAAGCGTCTTGCAAGCCACCCTCTGTACCTACAAAAATATGAAGGGTATTTGAGAGTGACCCTCAAAATATTTCACTGCCAAAAAAAAGAATATTAAAACCACCCAAAAATACAATTAAGAAGCAAAAGTAAGTACAATTTTATGAAGGGCTGCCTAAAAGCTTCTGTATCTTCTAGTAAATTGCCAATATGTTAATGTTATGGATGAAATAACTGATGCTTAGCACAAAATACCTGAGACAACTGAGGTCTACGTTTCTTCAATTCAGAGTGATACTGGCCTTAAAACATCCACAGTCTCACAGGAAAGTAGCTACACACCAGCATACGTATTTTGTCTGTCCGCTGGAACGGACTCACCAGCTCAGCGAGGACAAAAGAAGAGCTAGTGCCGATTTCCAATTCAGTGACTTTACAATGAGGAATGTAAATGCCCCACTAAGAGGTTTGTCAACTGCTTCAAGAAACACCGAGTCCTCTTGGGAAAGTTGCTCACATTGTACGCAGAGAGCAAACTCTCACAAACACTTCTGAAAATATGTTTGCATTAGCCACCGACACTAAAAACAATTTTTTGGTAATCTTTTCTTCCTTGCTAGTGTTTTTAAACACCCAGGCCTATGTGCTTCCTACGTACCTTCTCCTTGCAAAGTTTTAACAGGAGTAGAACCACTAAATAATCAGTAAATCTCTCTATGCATTCACGTGTTTAAGTAAGGCAACTTAGCTTATGCAGCCAGTCTCTTCCTTTTGAATTAACCCTGTCCTCCACTCTCTGGATCATATAAGCAGCAATCACCTGAGAAAATGTTACTTTGAACAGTTTTCCTAACATCACAGAAGATGCATGTGACAGATGAAGGGCTAAAATCCAGTCCCCAGCAGTGAATATTGACTATTTTCTCTCCTCACCACCCTCACTCACCAGGCCAGGACTGGACAAGCCACCACTCATGCGGGACTTCTGAACAGCAGAGCTGATGTGATGGGACAGAATTAACAGTTGGAAGAGGAAATTAAATTCTGGCCATTCCTAAGACTAGAGCAGTCAGCATTATGCAAAAACCCTGTCCTGAGGACTGCTGGTGCAATGCATCGCTGATGCTCTAATGAGAGTCCCAGACAGAACCGTGGGTGGCAATGCTCATGCTGCTTTCCATGCTGGAGTGCCACTAAGGTCTCACTCCTTGTCATCACCCAAGTTACTGATCTTGGCTGTTAAACCTCCCTACCACATTTCAGTAAATTTATACATGTGTTAAAACCAGCTAGGAAAGATGAGAAGGAACTTTTACACTACAAAAGGCCAAACCACCTGAGTGCACAGGCCACTTGCACTGTTAATTGAGTGCACATGCACAAGCCATCGGCACTGTCTGACACATAAATGTTATACAAGTATTCAGACAGTCTCGAAGGACAAAGAATTTTCCTATTCATGCTGTCAGGGAAGTAGACTAGTGACTCTGTTTTAATTGCTTTTCCATTTTTCCCTTCTCATCGGAGTTTGAGAGCCTTACTTATTCTTCTAAAAAGCGAAGTTAAGGATATCCTTCTTTCCGACAACAATTTCGGTAACTATGAACATATCATCACAACAGCACACAGCTGTTGCAGGGATCTGTCAAGGTATAAAGGCTTCTACATTCATTCTGCAGCTTAGATATGGCATAGTATAATTAGAAAAATCTGTTTTCTAATCGTGTAGCAATGATAGCGGACAAAAACCCCACAGAACAGACCCAGTCAAGTTATATTATAAAACTGACATATTCACACCTCAGAAAAAGGCTGTAGTAATGTCTCAATACAGGTACAGTATGCTAGCAGTTAAAGAGAATCCCTCTTGCTTTCTAAGGCCAAGAAACTGTGACTATGTAACCCCATGAGACCTCAGAACTTCATTAAAATTCTCAATTTTCAGACTATAATGACATTCTGAGCTAAAGGCATTTTATTTCAGAATAATTCATTAACCCATTTTTTGTTGCCCTTATATTTCTAATTTAAGTAATTCTGACCATTCAAAACCATTCAAGCATTAGACTTCTGAAACTAATTTTAAAAAAAATGTTAAAATTAAACACTATTTCTGTTCTTTTTCTGTATTCCAAACTACAAGCTCAACTCTTAAAAAGACATAATTAATTCAAATTGAAGAAAGAACAGCCTCGAACATTAGCTTCCTCCCTCTCAAGCACAGCACAATGCTGCCTTTCTTCCACTCAGACACTTTGGCTCATTTCTTTCAGGCTGCTGGCCTCTCTTTGTTTGCTCTGACTCTACGACAAACACTGCAGGACCTGCTTATGCTAATGATTACCGTAAAAACCTCAGCAAGCATTATTAACTTTCCAAAGAACAGAATAAAAGATTTTTGTGTATTTCCAGTATCTTCATCCCAGAACACAAGATATCTTTCCAAAAATGCTAAGATACACCATCATTTTTAGGTCATATACACCATCCTTCAGGAGCTGCACTCTGCCACTGAGGCAGAGGAGAGACAGTCTCGCAAGACATATTCAGATTTAATTGTCATTAGTGATAACAGTCAACACCTAAATTGTGAGCCAGATCTGCTCAGTAAATTAAAATGCAGCCTGAAGTCATTCTTGAACATGGGAATAAAACAGCTCCTCTCAGCATTATGCTATGGATGCTGCCATTTGCACTAGTGGAGAGAGGATTTAAACACCCTCTGGTTTTTGTGAAACAGGTTTGACCCTCACATTCCTTGTCTATAACCCCAGAGGACTTTGCCCAGCTCCCAAATACACACAGCCGGATTTAAAAAGTACATTAACTTTCCTGAAGTCAGCACCAATTCCTGCAATTTAGGATAGCAATATATATTCACTCAGTCTGGACTACCCTAGAGATTTCCCTGTCATAAGATCAGAAAACACTGAATTTTAAAAGCAGGATAAAGACTTGCTACATTACCTCGTATGTGTTTCATTGATATATATGACATTACGCAGACCCAAAGAAGGAATACTAGCGTTGAAGAAGTTATCCTGTAAAACCAAGAAAAAAAAAGGTTGGCGGACTACTTAATTACATAGGAATAGTTGTGCCTCTACATTCATCATAACATTTAAGATAATGCAATGTTTTTCACCTCTGTTATAAACAAAACCCAAAGCAGAGAAGTGCTGAACTTGCTTATAAAGTACACACAAACTGTTCTGAAATGTAAATGAAATTCAGAAGTTCACTATTCCTAACTCCAATACTTTCAAAGTATTCTCTAGGCTTTACTGCATACAGAAAAGGTTGTATTCTTCAAGCTGCATACATAAATTGGTTGTATTCTTCAAGCCAGAATATTTTATCGCATTCTGATGTAATATAAACCAGGACTTGTCATAATACAGAACTCATACTTGAGACAGAACTTTATTAAGTCACATTCAGTGTTAGTATAACCATGAGCCTTTTGACACTCAGTCTGTGACAACCAGTTTGCCAGCAGATCAGGCATCACATAACGGCAGCCCAAGGGTCAGGATATCCATCCATGGTTAGGTGGCAAATCTCCACATTCCTGCTCTGCCTGAACAACAAACTCAATCCAGCCTTCTACATCCCTGATACAGACTCTACGTGCCAGGCTATTAACTGTTCCGGAATGAGTTTGGGAGCAGTTCCACTGTGGATAAAAAAAATATTCCTTGCCAGGAAGACCTAAACTTTGATATTACGTATTCCAAGTAAGTAACTTGACCGAGAGGCTAGTTTCTTTCTGCCCAAATAATACTTAATTATAAAACTGGTAGCATGCCAACAGTGAATTACAGCTAAAACCACTGGGACTGTGCATGTCAAGGAAGACAAAACATGACAGTGAAGGAGAAAGATGGTTACCAGCAACAGCTTAGCTGCGGAACAGCCTCACTACCACTTTTGCAATGGGAATCAGGCAAGAGTCTCATTTGTTTGTATTTTGTTTAGGACATACCATTTGCCACAAATTAAAATATGTAAGTGTCCTATGTCATTTGCAAATCAGGTAGAAATTACGTGCTACAGTGGGAGCACACAGTCTTTTGCCCCGTGTTAAAGCATAACTGCATAGTACATACAATCAACAAATTGTTGCTCTAGGCTTTTAAGAGGAAGCTTCAAGGTAATACTAATTTCTTTGACTATACATTGGTAATTTTTTGTGGATCTTAAAGCTAGATGAAATGTTCTGGCAAAGAGAAGTGAAATGACTTGCTCTTGGTCTCCCAAAAAATCAGCAACAAAGTTAAGTATCACTGAATGCCCAAGTCCACTCCAGTGCTTTAATCATTAGATTATAACCTCGCTCTGTGAAATTCATCCTCCAGCTGTAATGTCACACTTCAGCTTTTCCTTATTTAACTCTTCCCCCATCCTGTGTCAGGCAGAGGATGTGGTTCTGTGAGACAAGTGAGCTGATAGAGCATCTCCCTGCTGCTGCAAGGAAGAAGCCCAGCTCCTGCTACCACATCCTACCCTTTCCCACTGAACACTATCCCTCACCTCTTAACTTACACCATCTCTAGCATTCATCACACCCCTTAACGAGCCAACTTCATTCAGACAAGCCAGAAAACTAAGACAGCCAGAGTAAATGAATAAATAAAGCAGGTAATTTTCTGCATGGTTAGTGAACTTGATCAGCCCCCAGGAGAGCAAGAAGGAAAACTATAGGGAGAAGCAAGACTGCCCACTCTGAGCATTGGCAAGCTGTTAGTTTGGCCAACACACTTAAGGAAATGTGTTTCACTCATCCATCCCTTTTCCTTAAGAGAATTAACGAACAGGCTGCTCAAAAAAAAAAAAAAATTAAATATCTGGAGTCTAATGAGAGGATCTGCTTTGTTATTGTCTGCTGCAAGGATGGTATTTTCTCCTTGTGGCAGAAGACAATAAAGGGCTTAATCAGGTCATGCCCCTTTCCTGAGTGGGATCTCAGGATAGGCAATTAGTTTCTTATTAAATGGACAAAATACAGAACAAGATTTTTATTTTTAAAGCATAATTCCCAACTTGAGAGGAACAGCCTAATTACTAAATGTATAAAGCCCTAAGTTGAGGATTCCTACACACCTTTTTACAAGTCAAAACACTTAAGTGTCTGTTAGAAGTAGTCTCAGTTTATCTAATTGCTTGTCTTGTTGCCCATATCATACGTAGCCTTCACAGAACATTTGGATTTCTATCCCACACTTGTATGTCATTGCTGCAATTTTCTATTCTGGCATAGGAATAGAGTGAAATAACAACTTTTCCTTGGTCAAAGAAACAAGCAAATTTTCACTCTAGTCCAGCCAATCATGGAGCTCAATGCAGGTGTAACTGAGTGCGATTGAAAGCCCAGGTTGTACACGTAGTCAAATTACATGATGAACTGGTTGTAAACTATATTATGCCATTTATCAGCATTTTTCAGCTTCAGCTTATGGAAAGCCTGCCCAAAGCAGTTCAATAAAGTTCACATTTTAAATCAGCTTGCGCAACCCCTCTAGAACCACCATCTTGACGCTGTTCCCAGCAGACAAATATCCCCACTATCATAACTGGCACTCCTTTTTTCCAGGCTGGGCAGAGTAGCCAGCAATCAGCCAGGTGTAGAAAACCACCCTGTCTCCTCAAGCACAGGATTAATCTCTTCAAGTTTGAAGGGAACATATTGCTTACTTTCAAAACTATACTTATTCTGTGGATAGAGAATTAAGCATCTCAAAAGTAAGCCTTAACATAAGCACCTAAAAGTATGCCTTTCATATGCAGCAAATTCCCGTTACTAATCTACCAGAACAGGTAATTTTTTTCCATACAATTTCCTAGTGCTAATTCTGAAGAGCTGTTAAGTTTTGTGCAAGGAGTAAGTCTGCACTGAAAAGTGGAAGACAAAGCATCACAACAGGTCTGTGTCATCTATTAATTCCATGACAAAGAAAATATAACCATAAACAAAGCTGAAAAACTATATTTCTTTATGAAGGAAGCACATTGTGACCTTAATTCCGAAAGTAACAAAACCACTGAAACTTCATTACGCTGCAACTACAAGTTATTGTCAAACATAATCCAGTCTGTAATCTTCTTACCCGGCTCTGGGGAGTGCATACATAGCAACACCGTCCCACAAACGGCCTTTTTCTGCTCAACAGAGTCTCTTTCCATTTTAAAGTGGCGGATCGGAAGAGAGTAGGCCTAGAGTTACACTCCCCCTGCAGAACAAAAGACCACTCTGTAAGTATCCAGAAATATATGTTTTACTGGGTATGTGAAAATTTTGAGTAAGAGGAGTTGCCAGACACAACAACAATAACAACAACAACAAAAACCAACAAAAAAAACCAAAAAAATTATCCCCCAAAATTACATAAAATTAACACAAATTTTTCCAAGATTTTTCTAAAATAAATTACATTATCTCCAGACAATGCCATTTTTAAAAATAAAAGCAAAATCACACTGTTGTACTTACGTATCCTAAGCACTGCAGCATTTGCTGACACACAAAATTTTAAAATAATAACTCTAATAAGAAACAGCAAGGAAACTGACAGCCGAGAAAAGTGGAAGAAATTAACAGTAAATTACACTCTTAGTAATGTAGGGGTGCTTGTAATATGAGCAATGTACATTAAGCTTTAACTGGACATCACCCTGTAAAATTGCAAGAAGACTGAATGTACACAGAATATTAACTCCATTGACTCTGTACACCCTTTTTCAGCAGTTTCATGCAAAGGGATATGAAAAAGGAACCACTGTGCCTTCTCCAATGTTACGCTGTCTTTCTGAAGATTATAGAACCAAAAAAATCAGAGTAACTGTATTCACAGACCACATTCTCTTATGTTAGGACATAATGAAAATATACTTAACTATAATTTTTACAAAGACATTGACTGTTCCCAATAAAGTCTACTGAATTATCGCTTGCCTGAGAATGAACACTGGATTGCCATTTTCTGAACCATATATTCTAAGTTTTTAATAAAAGGGAAGTTACAGAAACAAACCAAAACATTGTTTAAAATAGCACTTTTAAGTGGAAGAGAAGCAGGGTAGAACCAATACCTTAAACCAGCATAAGGTTTGGGAAACACAAATACAGAACATCACATACTCAGCTAGAAAGCCAGCCCAGTGAGAAACAACTAGAAAGTCAAAAGCAATGCTCAAGATGCCTAAAAACTAAAACGTGCGTATATCGCATTTGGCAAGCGGTATAAATTGGCAACTATTCCAAGGCTAAGTCTTCCATCTGAAATAAACAAGCATCAGGATGCTAAGCCTGGCCCAATCGCTTCTCTATCACCTTCTGTAATGCTAACTCTAAAATTAACCAACTTTGTAACAATACTGTCCTCCTTCTGCTTGCCTCTAAGCCCTGACTGAACTCACCACCACTTTCTTACAAAACCTCCTTCCCATCACTTTTGTCTCACCTGCCTCTATCCCACTGCCTCACAGATCTTTTGGTTACTGCTAGTTGCTGTCCGATGTAACTTACATCTAGCTAGACAGAAAACCCAGCTGCCAGAATGTGTGTCCCTTCCCTCAACGCTGACCATGTCTCCAACTCTTCTTCTGTATCAAGTTCAAACTCCTCCTCCAGAGCCGTGTCTAATTCTTCCTGACCTATGCTTCTAAACCAACTGCTATCAGCCCAGTCCCCATGTGGCTCTTTCTGTTCCACCCAGACCTCTCTGCTCACTGCTCCCTTTGCCTCCTCCAAATCCCAAGCCTCACTCAACAGAGGACACAGACTTTTAATAGGCTCCTTATTTATATCCACCAAATTTTCTCTGCCTCCTGTATTGCATGAAAAGCTCCAGCTACAATGGCTACATGACCATGCACCTTTAGCTTCAGGCTCCTTTTCACTTGTGCATTTCAAACTACATCCTTCAGAACAGCAATGAGGTTTCTATTTGACTTTCTGTTTGACCTCAGCCTACTCCAGAATGGGATTCTGCACATTTACTGCTATATAAAATGATTACTAACATCACATCAGAAGACTGTAAGACTATCAATAGGGTTTGATAGGGTTTTTCTTTTCTAGCAACATTAGTCTTTGGCACAACACTAAACTGTTGGTTCCTCCTTACGTTTCAAGTTAAATTAAAACCAAACTGTATCACGCATGAGAGAGGTGGTGCCTTATCTTCATTCTTCTTCATAATAAAAAAAAGTCCACCTTCGACTTGAAGAAAAAATAAGATAAATATGGCCAGTAACATTCACAATTTTTACTTACCCATTCTTCACTGGAATGCTTACATCTACTGATACTACACTCTGCTGAGGTGGACAAATAGGAAACATCTATTGTTCCAAGGGACAAAGCAGTTTCATCCATGACCCAGGAGTTGAACTGAAGATCAGAATCTGCAAAATAATAACATACATACATACATATATACACACACACGTACACAGAAACACATACACACACACACATAATTTCAGTGATGGGTATCTAGCAAAAAATTAGCAAACTGGTATTTTTGCGCCCTTCATAAAAGTTAGGTTCTGAAGGAGTTTCACTGTGGTCAGAAATCAGCATGACTTTAATACGATTAAAAACCCAGCATATTTGATTTCCATAAACGCAGCACACCAACCAGCTATCTCCCTGTTTTTCTCTCCCTGCTTTTCTTCTCATTACAGGTCAGTACAGTCCCTTTATACTTTTCCACTGTTCTTCACTGCATGGTTTAAACCATGCAGCCACAAGAATACACATTTCAGCCACTTCCAAAAGTTTACTATTCTCTTGCACTCCATGACCTCACTCTTTCATCATTTGCTTCTCAAGGACGCCCATTATCTACAAAAAAATTCATTAATGTTCTCTCCCGAGATATCTCCTATCTCACAGTATATTTTATGCGTCTGATCTAGCTGTAGTCAAACCAGTTTGAAAACTCCTCGGAGGAAGGAGCGCTCTATACAAAAAGCACACCCCTAAACCTGAACGCGCTGCTGACATAAGTGACCTTATGGGCTTGTGGGATTAAAAAGCAGTAAAGTCTAAACTTGCACTATTATTTTAAAAGGGAAGTTTTATAGTTCATATAATAAGCACAGTAAAGAATTCTCCCTTGGCCAAAGAAAAAAGAAAGTAGGCCAAACATATCAAAACCACTTGGCATTGTATGGTATATCCACAAAAGACTACGGATTCAACTGCTTTGTGATGGTGAGCCACTGAAATAGGAATCCAGGCGTTTTCATCTAGAGAAACTGTAAAGTGGCAATACCGCCTCTTCCATCTGTCACTGCAAAGAAACTTATGCTCCAGCCAAGCTACGAGCCATCAGGAATGAGGCTGTTCCCAGCCTGTACGCTAACATTTGCAAAAGCAAGACCTAAAACTTTAATCCAACATTTTGTCTTTCTTACCGTCCTCCCCAAGCAGACACAAACCTCTCCCGTAATACCTCCACGTACAGAGCTCCCCATACAAACCAGTGTTTGAGCTAGTATATCCACGCACACACTTACCTTTACACGCAGCCTAAGTACATAAGTTATCCTTCTTTCTTGGCTGGCTCTTACGCTCAATTTGTCCCTTTTTTTCTTTTTTCATTAGCAAATTAACATCTACACCACTCAGTAGGTAAAAAAAAAAACCCGCTCACGACCACCCGGACGGTGAAAGGCAAACGCGTCTTCCCTGCGCTCAAGGTGACCTTGGCTGCACCGGCACGCATAAAAGAGGAACTTTTAAAAAAAAAAAAAGATACGTAATTAAAAGCCTGCCCGCGCAACGGCAGCTCTCTACGCACCTCCGCCAGAACCTGCCCTGCCGGCTGCCCGCTCTCCGCCGCGGCGCTCACGCTGTCGGCCCGCCGACGCACGCCATCCTCCGGGCTCCGACCGGGGCTCCGGCCCCCTGCACTCTCACGGCACCTGCTACAGAAGCAGAAACGCGGCGGCTGAGCGCGGGTATCGCCCGCCGAGCGTCCCCGGGGCAGCGCCGGCGCCCGCTGCCAAGGGGCCGTCCCCGCGCTCCGCCGGACGCCGCCGGGGGCGGGCGCCGAAGGCGGGCGGCCGCCCGCCCCCCGCCCCGCAGCTCCCGCACCCTCAGACGCCGCCGCGGGGACGGACGAGGCTCCCCGGGCCCGCCTGCCCCCCGCTCGGCTCCGCGGCAGCCGCGGGGAACGGCCGGCCGACCCCCCCCCCCCCACACACACACACACACACGCTCCGTCCCTGACAGGAGGCGGCGCGACAGGCGCCCTCCGCACCCGGGCCGGCCGCTCCTCCGCAGCGCCGCGCAGCCCACGCCCCCTCCCGCCACGCGGCAGCCCCTCGCCCGGTCCTGCCCTGCCGTCCCCCGCCGCCGGGGGCAGCGGGCCCGGGCCCGGAGCCGGAGCCGGAGCGGGAGGCGTCTGCGTCTGCCGCGCCGGCCCCTACCCGCACGGCGGGCTCCGCAGCGGCCGCTGGACCCCTGCCCGCCCGCCGGGCCGCGCGGCGGCGCCGGGCCTGACGCGACTTCCTGAGCGCCCGTCGCCATGGTGCGGGCCCGCCGCCTCCCCCCGCCCAGCCCCGCGGCCGCCTGGCCCCTCGCCGCGTCCCGCCGGGGCGGCAGAGAGAGCCCGCGGCCGCCCTCCCGCTCCTCGGCGACCCCTCTAGAGCCCCGCGCACCCGCTGTGGTGCCCGTCCCCGCGCCGGCAGCGGGTCCGGCCGCCCCGGCTTAGGACCGCGGCCCGGCGCGGCCTCTCCCCCCTCGGCGCCGGGCGCCCCCGTCCGCGGCCGCCGCAGGTGCGGGGGCATGGTCGGACAGCCCGAACCGCCACCGAGCCGCCTCCCCGCCCCCTCCTTCTGGCGGCAGAAGGGACTGACGGGGCTGTTCGGCGCTCAGATCCGAGCCGCGGAAAAGGAGAACGCGGGGAAGGTTACGTAAAATCGCGTTTCTGGGGGTTTACGGCGACCGGGAGCTGCGACTGCGTTGCCGCCGACATGGAAACAGTTGCAGAAAATTCGGGACGGGTATCGATCTGCCCACCCGGCCTTGCAGCGGTGCCAGTTTGCCTTTCACTGAGGGCAAAAGCAAATGTTGATTGAGATTGCTGCATATAGACAAACATGGGCCGAGAGTATTCTTTGGCTTTGGCAGTCTTGGGCTATTTAAAGATAGTCTTTCTGTGGCTCAACTTGAGTTACAGACCTCTGGGAAGGCCAGCACCCACGTTCCTTCTTCGAACGTCCAGGTCTTCGCGGTTATTCAAAACAGCGCAACGCGGGAGTAAAGTGACAAAATACGGGGTGTCATTTTACGCCAATGCAAATACTCTGCTCACAAATTCAAGTAACCCAAGGAGGTATTCTCCTCCTAGAGGTCTCGCTTCTAGATGTCGTTTTGAATTTATTACAAATGAGAACGGTTAAGCAGGAGTTACAAATGCTCTTCACACATAAAAGAAAATGCATGCGATGCGATAGGCAAAAAACAAACTGCTACGTGCATATGCGAGTTGCTGTGCTTCCCACAACTGAGTGCCTCCCGGGGAATATCACTGGGGTATTGGAGCTGATACTTTATGAAGAGCGTTTGCAGGTTTGGGGTCAGAAGAGATTTTGGACCTGAATTTTCCTCTGTTTAGCAAGAAAAAATACTCTGTTTTGTTGCAAGGTGGACTTTGGAACACAAGATGTCTACTTTTCAAACAAAAAAATACAATAAGCTGTGATGTAGTGAAATGTACAACTTGTGTAAAAGTTTGTCTTTCTGCATAATATACAGTGCAGCACTTGTGCACAGTGTATAGCAAAGCACCATTTTCTAGGGCATGGTATTTTGTACAGAGAAAGGACAATGTCTAACTGTATTCCTTACAACACATTCACATACTAAAGTTTTCTCCCAGTTTTCTCATCATCTGGGCCAAGAATTCCAGATTTGATTAGCGGTTCTGTGTGTCAGTTCTCGTGAAGGAGAGTTGGTTGAAATAGTGCCAAACACCCACTTTCAAGTTTTAGCCTTGAAAAGCAACGTAGCCAGAATCTCTGGCCACTTCTGAAATACAAGCCCATAACTGTCCAGCTTTATAACAAAGCTTTTGTCTTTATATCAACTTTTTCTTGAATTGATTTACTGAAGGTCAGCTGGGAAAGAGGGGGCAGATTCTGCTTTCATCTGGGTCTATAGCAGCTAAGTGGATTTGTAACTGCTTTGCTAATCAGAGCCTAGCCCAGGAGGCCATCTATCTGGAAAGAAACTATATAAGGGTTTCCACCGACAGAGAGCCACAGTGCTATGTCAGATTTGTGTGATCTCAGTTATTACATCCTCAACTCAGCTTCGCTTGCATAATGAGCATTGCATTGACTTGGTGGAGTTGTGGAGGCCAGAGAAGGAGACGTCTGTCTCTGATCCTGTGGCCCAGCCGGTCCCGCTCTCAGGATTGCGTGGAGTGTGTCCTAGGTGCATTGGAAGCTTCAGAAGGGGAAACTCTGAACTCCACTCAGAATAAGTGAAATCCAGTGTCACATCATGTATTTTTGTAATTCTCTTTGCGTAAAGGAGCAGATGTCACAGAAGTAGTCAAAGTCCCAATATAATGCTGCAGCCCACATCCTGATCACTGCTTCCAGGATGGGTCTGTCTGTGTAAGACTGTGTGCAATGCGGGAAGTCAGAGCTGTGACTAAAGTGGCAGAATTATCTCAGAAATCACATTGGAGGAGATGATTCAACAACTGGATTACACGAAAACTGGATATAACAGGGATGGCAATGTCTAAGAAAATGCATGAAATGTAAGGCAGTTAAAAATCTTATTAGTGTCTGCTAATAATTTCATTGCTCCACTGCATTTGTATTGTTACTCGGGAACTTCTTAGTAGGTACTTTATATTACAAAGGACCATCGATATTGCTTACACACAACTTTACCTTCTCTAGGTATGGAATCACGTTAATTTTTTTTCCCCTCCCAGGCACAAAAATAGGGGATCAAACAGTGCACTCAGTTTCAGTGTGCTATAATGTAATTCAGAGCAAACTTTCAGCCACTGAGTGCAAAGCAAGCTTGTCTGCTTTGCTTCCTTCTATAAAAGATGAATTATAGTACATTCAGAATGTAATATGGATCTTTTGGCATGATTTTTCCTTGCATGCTTTTACACTGGTGTATTTTTCAGGTTGCGAAACAGTTATTTCTGTGATATAAGTAACACAAAAATCAGAAAAAAAAGCTTCAATGGCTTTGTCATAGTTTTGTGCAGTCTCTAGAGTCTGATTTTAGTATCATTTATGAGAAAATTGCTTAGGCTATTCTCCAGACTGTTTTGAAAAGAGTAGTAAATAGATACAATGTTTTACTCAAACATAGTAATACTGTGCAGTGAAGACGAAAAAAAAAAAAGTTGTTTCTGGTATGATTGTAGAGCAGTTTACTTGTTTTTCTAACCTTAGAAAATTCTTGGCTTATTGTGAAATAAATCCAGAGATAATTTTGTCACTCATCTGAAAAGGATGCAGAATTAGTCCAATGGCAATTGCAGCTCAGCAAGATCTTTTTACAAGATACACTTGTATAAATCCTCAGGCTTAGTAGTAAAATCTCATTTCAGTATTGAGAGCTCGGTGATGATGTTGTGTTGCCATGGAATCAAGCAAATGGGAAAAATTTTGGAATGCCCTAAAGGAACAGACTTTCAGAGCTGCATGTGCTCTAAAAAGCTCAAATACCACTGGGTCTCGCTTCCAGAAAAGAGAGACTCTATCCTGCTTCCATTGAAGTCAATGGGAGGCTTGCCACTGATCTCAGTAGGAGCGGGAGCATGCCTAAGTTTTGCAATCCATCTTTTTAAACTTCTTAAACCGAGGTGTTTGCCGTGCCAATGAGTCCAGGGAGGTAATTTGCATATGATGGCAAATCAGCAGAAGCCTGGCTTTGTGTGAATAAGCTGCTGACCACATCGTGCATAGCAGCCTGCAGATGAGAAAGAGCTGGCAGGACTCGTTTGTTTTTGTACATAATGATTAGTCCTTCCTATGTTTAAATTCCTCATGATGCTTTCAGTGGAGTTCAACAAAGTACCTGTTTGCTACACAATGCTGTGGAGAGGAGGAGGGAGAAGGGACGAGGGGGACTTCTTTTTACACTGCCTCTACCCCGGGTCTGTGCTCTCAGCTCCCTTCCAGTGATTCCCATGATGTCACTTTTAGTAATGGAGACATGTTTACAAAAGAGTACACAGCATCCTCTTTAAAAAGAAACTTTCAACCCGGGGAGTGCTACAAAAGTTAGGAAACCAAAAACTGCATGAGGAGGGAGTAAAGATCCAGACAAAGGTTCTCTGTTTGCAGTGACCGAACTCGACCTCACATGACTATGAACAATAATGAATATGCAATTTGGCAGTTGCAGAACTCCATGTCAGCAATATTGCCTTTGGTATACGATGTATTAAGAGCATCTAAGAGTGGCAAGTAGCCATGAAAAGGACTGATAAGATTGTACGTAGAAATGCTTTGGGTATACTTTATATCTCCTTTCAAGACAAATCATTTCTTCTCTTCTATTTCATCTCCCTTATCTTGAGAACAAATGGAAAATTCTTTAAGAGTACAGTGACTCCCTCCTATATAACACAGCACACTGTGTTTCTGTAATTTCTTCTCATTCAAATATCATATTCATTACTGTAATTTTGAAAAGATACGTGCATTTCAGCCCAAGCTGCTCCTAGCTTTTCCCTTGACCTTGTTAGTCACATTAGTATAAAAAAGGCTTTTGTTCTAACAGAAAGCACTACTGGGTTAAAACCAGTATAACTAACTTTTACACTTGCAAACTTAGCACCATTTATCTATCAAGCAATTACACATATACTTGTATTACATACAAATCAGAAAATCTCAACTATCCAAAGGAATTTGCCAGTATTTTTAATTTAGGAACACTGACTGACAGAATGTGGAACAAGATTCTTCCTTACTCAGACCTTAAGCAATTATCTGCCATAACAATGCAAGCTTCCCCATGCCTTCTGTGAATAAGGGGTACATTTTGTAAGGGTGGTTATTTCAGTTCTCTGCATTTGTATGTTGAGGGTATCTGCAAAGCTGACATTTTATCCAAGAGTTGATTTTATCTGAGAAATAACACAGATGAAACAACTAATTTACTGTATATAGGCCCTAAATACTGTTGGATACCTCAAAAATATTATCCATCTGTAAATCATTAAAAATCAGTATGCACGGGGGACTGTGGTCACAGAAAGGATAAATCCAGTTTTGTGTTTGCAGATATTTCAAGTTTCACTAGTGGCCTTATTTTACGTCAGGCCCAATGGACTTCTACTTGTTGCCAACTCCCCTGCAGAAGACAGACAGAAGATGGGTTTCTTCTCCTCTGGTTCTCTCTCCAGGAATGCAGAGCTGCTTTCTATCCCTCCAAAGAAACAACCAAGGAATAGAAATAAAGAAATCTGAGAGCTGAAGTCAGTATGGACCATTTTGAAAAAACAGCATATAACAAAAAAAAATACCTCAACAAACCCACAAAATTGTGATCTTGTCAAATTTGCTGTGACTCATCCTTGAGGGATTGCAAATTGTTCTAGAATAACACAACCCCTAATTATTATGAGATGCTAGGCAAGTCTTTCATCAGTATCTCAAAAGGAGGTAGTTTTCAATGCTCAGGTTTGCTCTGCTGTGCAGTTGTTGGCTTTAGAAGGACTTGTCATATCCTATAATTTAAAGCACTGTAGGTTTTGGAAGTTGGGATCACAGCTCTTGCAACCGCCAGTGCACAACAGTCTTTGCAACAGAGGGTATGGCCCAGGTGTTGAATCACACGATGTCCCACCTCTCCCCTCTATTACAGGTATTCAGGACCTTAATCCAGGAGTTGGCACTGGAAGAGTCTTAATGCCTTTGACAAGGAAGATGCAAGACCCGTTCATTGGGAAATTTTCTCAGAATTTTGGGGGCATCTTTGCAAACACGTTGGGAGGGTTAGGAGAGCGTCAAGCCATCTGTTCTGACCTGATGCAATGATCCTGATGCAGACTACCATATATTCCAATGAAGGCTTTACAACCCCAATATTTTCCAATCTCCAAAGGGCAACACACCCTGCCCCAATTTACCCAGGCAAACAAAATGGATTCGCTGATTTAGGTTTTGCAAAAAGCAAACAGGAAGTAAAACTTCCCACAGATGTCTTTTTTTTTTTTTTTTTTTTTTTTTTGTAAGTCAGTCTCACTAAAAAATACAAGGTCTCCAGACTTTAGTTCATCATAGATATATATAATTAAATTTATGTAACTGAAATTTTAACCTTGCACACAATCAACAAAAAGTAAACTATCAATTTTGTTTCAGTGCTACAAAATTAACTGAGGGCCCTGACAAAAGCAATTGTTTTGCCGTCTCTTTGCACTAATCTGGCTACACCAGTTGTTACATTCCAATTCTGACATTCAAATCATGTTGAGCAATTTTCCCACAGTGTGTTTCCCAAACAAAAGCATTTTTTTCCACTCCCACTTATGTGTCTCCTGGATCTGGGAACTGCAGAAAAATATCCTTGTTTAAGTCCTAAGACCTGGCCAACAATTGTATTGCAGTGCTAGATTTCACAAACTATCAGTGATCATTTGAGCAAAACGATACCAACTGACCCGGCAAAAGCATATCTTTCAGTTACTAAATAACAGATATTCAACTCTCAACGTTAAAATCCTACCTAGTTTGGTTTTTTTACCTGTTTGAGCCATAACCCAATACTTTCCCAAGCACCTTATGCCTTCACGAGAGCAGAAATATTTTTGTGTACACCCTAAACTATTAAATTGCTTAATTATTCCAGGATACTCACCTGGAATGGCAGAGGTCTTGAAAAGGGTATCATGGCTTGCTAAGAGGTGATGTTTTTGCAGCTCTGGCCTTTCCCCTTTATAAAAGAACAGTGCATATTACTAGCCTGGTATTTCACACACGACCAGCCATTGCTGCAGGAAAACTAGATGGGGCACAGCATGACAGGCTGGTTTCATAAAGCTGTTTGTGGGCTTAGGACTGAGTCACTCCACAGGTCTTTCAGATTTAGGATAATGCAGGATTATATATGCCTTGTTTATTCTTACAGCACTTTCCCCTTTCATTCTCTCCATAGGAGGGGTAAAGCAACAGTGGTTTCCGAAGGGTTCTTGTTTGTTTTACCTTTACCTGCAGTGAGAGATGGGACTACACATTCCCTGCAGCAAAGTACCCTAGGCTGTAGAATAGAGGTGTTTTGAGCCAGGTCTTTTGGGGAAGTGAAATTATTGATGTCTTTCATTAGGACCTAATCAACTTAACCTGAGCTACCAGAGAAGGTTATATCAGCTTTTGCCTTTAAAACACCTGTCTTTCAGAGACATGAAGTTACAAAAAAAAAAAACCACCCACATTTCATCCAGCATAAAAAATTGGGCAAATATCAGCACCTATCCATCATGATGATTTACTAAAAGTGTCGTGGTAGTTCAGGTAACATAAAATTGGCATAACGGGTGATTGAATTCAGGTTGAAAAGCAAGATGAGGAGACTCTTGAAGCAGCAGTGTCTTATTTCTGCTGAGGAGCTGGAAAAACTAGTAAAGTATAGATGCCACTTCTGCATTTTCTGATTGAACTTTTTAATTTTCGATGTTATAGATTGACTACACCGGTCTGATTTTACGAAATAGAAAAAGTAATGAGGCAGGTCAGTGCATTTTGATTGTGCATTCAGAAATCCGCTTTAGTGGTCAGAATATACTGGGCATGCATCTGCCTCGGGCTCTTCCTTGCAAAAAGTTTTCTTCTCATTTTCTATCTGTGCTACTGCAATGTCTCCAAGATCAAACTGAGCTCCACCACTCAAGCTGAGTGATGTTTCCTCCCCAGCTTTTTCACAAAAGAACTTTCTATGCATTTACACCTGTGACATTTCTCAGATATGTTTTTTGTGTATAGTTAGTATTTATTATTTCTTATACGACACAAGTTTAGAATGTGCTAATTAAGTTAATGAATAAAAAAAAAATACTTGGGAAGCACTGGCGAGATTTGAAACTGGAGAAGGCTCCCATGCAGTTAAGAAGTAATTTCTGGAACAGCCTTCCAAGAGGTTTATGGGGCAAATATTAGCCTGTAGTGCAACCTGCATCATGGGATCATCCTGATTATTTTTGGCCATTCCTTGTTCAGTTTCAGCTCTTCTGGTAGATCATTAGTACATATGGGCCCGGAGGTACCACCAGTTACCCTAGTATGATGAAACACAGAACAAAATTTCATCGTTTGTTTACACTAGGAACACTTGTTGCTAAAAATGTCTTAGTTACTATATTTTAACTAATATTTCAAGCACTAGCATACATAGGTTATCTGTTCCTGCTCAGCCCTCAAAGTGAGAGCCAATATATTTTGAAACATGATTTATTTTCTAACCTAGGCCTTGTTAAATCTCATAAAACCTGGGTCAGGCAGATCTGGAGAAAAAGTCATCCATATCTCTGTGCTTGCAAAATTTGGAAACAGAGCAATGAACGATTGAAGAGTCCAAATGCCACTTTGCAAATCTGTGGTCAGTAGCATGATCCACTCTCTCTGCTTCTCTGTTCTATTCCTCTGGTGAATCTATATAAGATGTTTCCCGACCATAGATGTGCCACATCTCATATTTGGGTGGTCAGTTGATACTCAGAATTGAAAAAGGCTCCATACAAAGCAAGGTGTGCATTTTCAGAGGACCACACCAGAATATATATGCTGATGGAACACTCCAGAGAAGAAGTGCCTTAAACCTAACTTATGGGGTTTGCTATGGGAATTAAAATTAATCATTTAGAAAGGTGTTAAATTAATGTTAGAGAAGGAAAGGAGGTGTCATTATAGCTAACAACATTTCAAATTGCAACTCTGTCTATAATCCTTCTGATTTAGATTTAAATACTTGTTTCATTTTTGCTATACTAAGATACCTTTCCCCATCTCCATTCTCTTCAATTTCTTCCATTCCAGGCAAAACTCTGTATTTAATGCAACGTCCAAGACATCTTTAGACTCTCTTTCCTCAGTACAGATCCTGACTCAGCGTAATTAAAATTAGATTAAATACAAGAAAAAGGGCTAACACAGTAAATGTAGTGTAAAATTAAAAAAAACAAAAACCCAAACTACCTTGTGAACCTTGACTATGTCTTCTTCTGCTGTCTTCTCTATCCACACATTATTGTGTTTTAGGTGATACAGTCTGAGATCTTTGGGGTACAATCATGGCATGGCTAAAAGCCAATAGCAAAACTCCCACCCAGACCAGGAAAGCTGCATCACACTGGTATATGGTATGGTGTATGGCATGAATATCACAAAACTTATACACTATATTACAGGACAACCACAGCTACCTACTTGCTGAGCCCTGTTTGAACTTACACTGTACACTTCTGTATTAATCAAGCATTTGACTTATGCAGGGAGGATTTCAATTAATGTAAAATTAATTCACCTGAGAGTAACCTTTGAAACCATGCTTACATTATCAGTTGTGATTTGTGCAGGATACCTCATGGAGCTGCAATCTATGCATCCTTACGTAACAGGCATTAAGAAGCAGTTACACAACTTAATGCAAACACCACCGACAGATGACAACCCATGGCACAGATAGAATCTTGAGTAATCATCAAAGCAGTGCCAGAAAGCAAATTCTACCTGCAGAAAAAGTTTTTTTCATGTTAAATGCATTTCAGGGGATGCTCTGCATTTCAGTTGCTGATAGTCTTAATGCAAAGTCTGCCACAAAGTGGCTTTTTATTGTAAATTTTTCATCCTTCAAAACCTGTTAATACAAGCTTTGACCAACACTGCCACAAAACGTGTGTGCAATTCAACTTTACTGACTGTAATAATAAACTTTTGGTCTAAAACAAACAGATCATTAGCATCGTGCACTGTGATTACTTGGGCCTCTCTCCTCCTGTTATCCCATGTTTCACTCACTGTTCACAAGCTTAGCGTTTGATGTCTGAGTATGTCTTCATGATGCCAGGGCCTTGCAGCTTTCTCAAATTTAGTAGAGGTGAAGAACATACTCCATTTCTCTGTGCACAAAGTTTATTAGTATCCCCTAATTATAACTGTTAATTCAGGCAATACTTTTATCTCAGGTGTTAACTTAGGTCACAGTGTATGTCTAAATTCAGGCAGCCATGCCCATAGATACATATAGTCTAAATTCAAGAAATGATATCCAATTATCTTTGTACTACCTTCAGAATATTTTTTAAGTTGAAGTAATTTTTTGGTAAATAAATTCCATTTCGTACAAAAGGAGCATTCCAAGACCCCTTTTAGATACTTTATGTTGCAGAAGTTGAAGTGCTATACAAACTATTTTATGCGACAGATTCTGGTCACTTTTACATCAATAGAAATTGAGTCCAAATTTCTACTGGTATAACAAAACAGATTTTTCTTCTTCAGCCACTATAAAAGACTCACATGCATGGAAAGACATAACAGAAATACTTTTTGAAAGATGCATAGTTTATCACAGTTTAACTACATCACATCTTTAGAAAACACTCAAGTATTTTAAACACCATCAGGCCTGGAAGAAGACATTTACAGGGCTTGTTTTTTTAATCTGTGGCATTGCCTGTTTCTTTGACTGAGGTGTTCACAATGGTTTAAGAGGTAATGTGTTTGAATCAAATATATTCAAACAGCAGTAAAATAGTAGTACCAGATGACTAGGGCACAAGAATTGGGCTGTGTTCAGGGGGACAGGAATGCCGAAATAAGGGGAAGTTTGGTTTTTACCTTTTTCACGGCCTGATAAGAATCCACCCATCCAACGTTACTTCTGACCCACTAGTCTAAGGAGGCATTTTATTTCCCCTCTTGAGCGTCCTCTTTTTAGGCTTCCATCTCTCCAAACACAATCACTTGGAAATACTTAAATATATTCATTCAGTCACTGAAAAGCCTACCCCAACAAAGCCCAAAGACCAGGTTTAAGAATCACCTGAAACCCCGACCCCGCCTGATTCACCTTTTCCATTGCTTTTCCCTCCCTCTCAACAGAAAGAAAATACACCATTCCTTTGGGGTTAAAACTCACTAGTGACAAAATATATCCCTCAGCTGGGAGGTGTGCAGTGAGCTAGATGGGGGAAACAATCCATCTGAAAAATAAGTCATCATTAAAACTATCAATCATGCTGGTCCAACCATAGAGGCAGAGGAAGGGTGGGAAGAATAACCAAGGGAGGGGCAGGAGCTGCACAAAGTGGCAGGGCCATTAAAAGACATGTATGTGGATGTCCTGGTTTTAGCTGGGATAGTTAATTGTCTTCCTAGTAGCTGGTACAGTGCTATGTTTTGGGTTCAGTATGAGAGGAATGTTGATAACACTGATGTTTTCAGTTGTTGCTCAGTAGTGTTTAGACTAAGTCAAGGATTTTTCAGCTTCTCATGCCCAGCCAGCGAGAAAGTTGGAGGGGCACAAGGAGTTGGGAGGGGACACAGCCAGGGCACCTGACCCAAACTGGCCAACAGGGTATTCCATACCATGGGACGTCAAATCTAGTGTATAAACTGGGGGGACTGGGGCTGGGGGAAATCACCACTCAGGAAGTAACTGGGCATTGTTTGGCAAGTGGTGAGCAATTGCATTATGCATCAGTTGTATATTCCAATCCTTTTATTATTACTATTGTAATTTTATTATTGTTGTTGTTATCATTATTAATTTCTTCCTTTCTGTTCTATTAAACTGTTCTTATCTCAACCCATGCGTTTTACTTTTTTTTTTTTTCCAATTCTCTCCCCCATCCCACTTGGTGGGGGGGAAGTGAGTGAGCAGCTGCTTGGTGCTTAGTTGCTGGCTGGGGTTAAATCATGCCAGTGGAGTTGTGCTCAAAGAGTTATATCCTACTGCTTGTGAGGAATAGCATTGTTTCCTGTTATTGAATGAGAATATAAACATGGGAGAAGGAAAGCCCCAGGAGGAAAACAGACTTCATGGAGAATGAGGTCAAACTGTGGCTTTAAAAAGTACATTCTTTACATGATTACCCAGGTTATGGCTTAGTTTTATTTTCTGGGGCTGAAAAAAAGGAAAATAACTTCAATACTCATATCATGCCTTTTCCCTCATCTAAATTCCCAGTTAAAAAAAAAAAAAAAAGTTAATCAGTTTTGCTTATATGCCGACAATTCAATTTACCAGATTATATTTGTATTCATTCCCTAATTAAAACTAAATTCCATTTGTCAAAGCCCTTTTAGAGCACAGTGGTGTCGATGGGATTAATCACCAAAGCATGTTTTTCTTGAACAAGGTGTTTTCCTCAGTGTGATGTTTTGCTACAAGTTACATCCAATTCAGCCATGCTTGAAAACACTATAATTATTTTGGTCAGGAACATAATTTTTTTCTTAATGAAATAGGTTTCCAAAGTGGTTTCTACCACCTACAGTTTGGAAACCAGTATACTGTCATATTGGCTGTTTTCTTTCCTTGCCTACTATTGGCAAACTGCCATTTTATCTCTATATGCATGGTTAGAGCCTCTGCATACAAACTAAGGATCTATGAGTACAGAAGAATCTGGGAAACATGATGAAGCATTTATTTACTATCTTCTGAATTACTTTTACCATCATCTCTTAAGTTTTTAAAGGCTTCTTTGTACCGGTTATTCCAGAATTGTCTGTCATCTACAATATCCTAATTGTATTGCTTTAACTAACAGAAAAATAGAAAACATCATTCCACAGACTTATTTTCAAACATGGATTTCTCTTCCTCAACTGAAAAAATAAAAATAAAGGAACACATAAAAAGATAACTGTAAAGCAGGCAGTGATTCGGAAAGAAATTAAACTGCTCTGCCCCAATTCAGTTCACTTTGCCCATAGTAAGACATGTGAGAACCATTTATTTCCCACCTTTCCCTCTGCCTGCAAGTATCCTGAGCACTGTATGGCCATCTCTAACTGTATTTTCTTTTCCTTTTATGCAAAATCTAATGACAAAATAACACTGTCTTACCACATCCAGCCAATCCTGCCAAATATGTGATTGTGAACAAGGACATAAATAAAATCTGGTTGGATGAAGCATGATTCATATTTAGAGGGGAGGTACCCAGAAGAGGTGCCAGGGATGATCTCTGTCCCCTGCTATTTTATCTGTCTTGCTAAGGCATTTACACGGCTCCCATTACTGTGATGCCAGAATATATAGGAACATATGGCTATTCTTACAACACCCAAATAGGGTGGACAGATTACATGGGTTATCCCACGTCGGAAGTTTGAAGTAGAACAGCTCATTGCGCAAGCTTCACAAGCTCTTGATCAGTAGAAGGTGTTTACCAACCATTTCTATATAAATCCACGCCTAACCCCATTCCCAAAGCATCCAAGTGTTTCTCAAGCATTTATACTAAAACAGTCAAGAAGCCCCATCTTGGAGGTTTTATTGGACATGAACCAATGGCTGAAATGAACCAGTGTTTGACTTATAGCAGCTTCTTTTGGTGCACATCAAATGCTCTTCAGCTATGGCTGTCAAATATATTTCCTAACAACACTTCTAAATTTCTATTTTAGTCAATCATTTTAATCATAGAGTAAGACCATATTTCCCCCATTGCCCATGTGGTCATAAAACTGAGTTCTTTCCTAACAGATGAAGATGTCACTAACCTACTCATGCCTTTAGGTTTTCAAAGTTAAACTGTTAGAACATGCTTTAAAGCAGTATTATACCTGAAACTGATTTGGAAGCAAAACATGCCTGTTTACATGCATCAAGAATTTATCCCCAAAATACAAATATATGAATATGATCTTGTTAATTTATGGAAGCCAGCAGTGAGATTTCTGCATGGGACACAGGCATGTTAACATCTACCATGAGTGATGTAAGTTCAGGCTCATGGTTGGATGTCACCTGGTAGCTTCTCCTGTAGAGGTACCCATTGCTGGCTGGCGGCTAACACATCGTATGCCCCTTAGTCCATAAACTCTGTACAGCTGCTTTGCTACAAGTGGAGGAATAATGCTCTCTATAAAATCCTTTATGATTCCCTTATGATACCATACAGTCAGAAAGCATTAACATGTTTATAGTTATCTGTAAAATGGCAAAATACTTACCAACCTGGTAGGATGTTGGGAAATATTATTATCATTTGGAGAAGCTCTTAAGACTCTCGCATGCTAAGTCCTGTGTCCTGAAATATATGATCCACTGACACTTGGTTAACAGACAGCCATGTCATCACCTGTGCAGCCTTTACGGCTTCACAGGCCTTGGTAGCTGTGCTGGTTTTGGCTGGGATAGAGTTAATGTTCTTCACAGTAGCTAGTATGGGGCTACGTTTTGGCTTTGTGCTGAAAACAGTGCTGATAATACAGAGATGTTTTAGTTATTGCAGTGCTTACCCCACCCCACCAGCGAGAAGGCTCGGGGGACACAAGAAGTTGGGACGTGATACAGCCAGGACAGCTGACCCCAACTGACCAAAGGGATATCCCATATCATATGACGTCATGCTCAGTATATAAAGGTGGGGGAAAAAGGAAGGGGGGACATTCAGAGTGGTGGTGTTTGTCTTCCCAAGTCACCGTTAGGCGTGACGGAGCCCTGCTTTCCTGGAGGTGGCTGAACACCTGCCTGCCCATGGGAAGCAGTGAATGAATTCCTTGTTTTGCTTTGCTTGCATGTGTGGCTTTTGCTTTAACTATTAGGCTGTCTTTATCTCAACTCATGAGTTTTTTCACTTTTACCCTTCTGATTCTCTCCCCCATCCCACTGTGAGGGTAGTGAGCAAGTGGCTGTGTGGGGCTTAGTTGCGGACTGGGATTGAACCATGACAGTAGCCAAAAGATATAAGCAAGGCTGAATTGCTGAAAATTAATAATGAGTTTGGACAACAAACACAGTTGCTGACATCGTTTCCCTTAAAACACCCAGTATTCCAGTTTAATAAAAAAATTTTTCATCTAGTACCATCCTTCTAACACAATGCATTACTGTATCTCCTATCATCTAGGAATTGGACTAGATGTCCTTTAAAGGTCCCTTCCAACCCAAGGGTTGATTCTATGGTTCTGCTTATGCCAATATGTGGTCATGCTCAATAAGCTTAGTCAGCAGTAATTTGCTTCAGATTTCATTATGAAAATTTTTTTTAACCATTTTATTTTCTAAGCTAACTTCTACTTTTTTATTCTTGAGCTTTAAAGTCACATGGATATGTTGTAGATACCTAGACAAAATTCTCATGACAGAAAACCTGTGACCAATAAATGTACCAAACAAAAAGCACACAAGAAGAAAATATTATGAAATTCCAGATGCCAAAGACACTTTCTGCAGCAGCACCATTGCAGCAATGTAATGAAGGCCGTTTTCAGCATGTATTCCATCAGTTTCAACTTTTAGTGGTGACAATTTGAGCTTAATAAAAATCAGAGTGGTTGGACTGGAATTGATGGCAAAATGCTAGACAGTTTCACACAATGCACCCATTCAGATGACTTAGGGAAGTTATGGGCTCCAGCTTTCCTATCTTCATGCTGAAATATCTTGGCTATTTCAGCTGTAACCAATGTGAGCTTTAAGATTAATTTAATACATTAACCTTAATATGGTGTAGTCAGATCTAAGAGCCAACCGATTCTGAAATGTTCTTAACAGCTTTTCATAACATCTTGCACTAGAGCTGGTAGGATATTTTTGCATGAAAGAATGGATGGAAAGTATTATATAAAAGTTAGTCTTTATGGGAATTTTTGTTCTTGTTCAGCTCTCATGTAATTCAAAAATATGAGTAATTTTGACTCAATCAGTTGCTGAAAAATGAAGATACTAGCTCAGAAATACTGCAACACTGCCTTATGGAGCTGGAGGATGAGCTCACAGTTTAATAGTGTGTTATCAATGACGTCATTGTGTTTCAAGAGAGATGTAGTTCGAATGCTTCCTGCCTTCATTCTCCTCTCTGTGCTGGGATCCGTGGCTGGGTTATATGTTCTGCAACATCTGCCCTGTCATAAGGCATCTTGAGACATTTTGTCTGAGATAGATAGAAGTTCATGCACCGAAATGCATCTCTCCAGGTCTCTGCGGCAGTATTTCTGAATAGACAAGCATTTCAGTTTTCTCTCTTGGAAGTCTTTGGACAAATCTGTGAACACAGACTAACTTTTCTCTGTTCTCTTTAGAGAGCCAGCATTGCACATACACATGACAATATTTCCAGTAAGTTCAGCCATGCAGGGCAGTTTGTGGCAGAAGAGCATTAACAGATAATAGAAATTCAAGTCCTGACCCTCGAACATTTGTTCAGCTCAACAATCCCCTCTCAGGAGAGGAATCTCAGTGATGCTGAAAAGGCCTGTGACATATGTATTACTCACAGGAGCTATGGTACAAGACTGGAAATTCACTTCCAACTCATTATGCATGTATGGTTTCAGTTCTCTTAATGGCAGGCTTACATAGATACATACATTTTAACTATACAGCAGTGGGAGTAACAAAAATCCACAAGCATTCAACGTAAGTGTAACAGCAATATACTGCAGTAGACACCTCTCCACTGCAACTGGGATGAGCTGGTAGCTGCTGCTGTGCCATACTTCAAACCAGCACCTTCCAGGGAGAGGAAATAGGGCAGAATGAAGGCTATAAGGAGTTCTCACATTTTTGCACCAGCATGTCTAAATGTTCATAACAGAACTTCAAAACTTCCATTCCAATCCCTGGATATGCATATTGGAAAGAATAAGATTCAAGATGCAAGGACTGTAAAAGGCATTTTAAAAGAAATCTGTGCATGAATAAAAGGAAGGAAAAAGTAGATTCACTAGTCACAATTCAGTGGAGATGGAAATCTACTGACGAATGAGGCTGAGAAAGCTGAAATGTGTCTTTTCATTTTCCACAACCACCACAGATAACAGTTCAGTGACTGCTTTTGCTAATTCCTTAAATATCCTAGAGCAGTTTTTTCATATTCTGGTTCTTTCTATATGCATGCTTTAAAATATTCTTTAACCTGTTCATTCTGTTTTCTGACTTAAGCTCCTACCACAGTTAGAATTAATTTTGCTAAACTTCTGGACGCAACTAACTTTCAGATTGAAAGCCTTGAATAATTTCACTTTCTTATAATCTACTATTTGATCTCATTTCATGTTAAGTAGTAAAATTCTAACTTGCCTTTGTCTTTCTTTATATTTTCATTATGGAATCTTTTTCTCTTGTTTTTTTTTATACCCTCTCAAATATGTATCAGTTTAGCCTTCTTGATTTTATTCCTATATTCTTGACCTTTATTCTCATCCTCAGATATGTCTCCTTGCTTCTATTTTGTATACACATTTCATTCTGATTTTCAAGTCACAAAAGTGATCCTGATGCAGCATTGTCAGTTGGGAGGGGGAGCGCGTCATAGACAGAGCTCATTCCAAATCAGAAGATTCAGTTTTGAGTCTTCTTAAATATATCCCTACAAGAAATTCGTTTATTAGATACCAATATCCAGGAAAAGCCAGCTGCTGACATGATAAGATATAATATGACCAGTAGATATTCAGATGAGTGAAAACAGATTTGGTGCTAATCAGGTGGGAACGTCTGAAACAGCAACACAGAAAACCATTGTGGGTTCTTAATCTAGGGGAGACAACCATCCGGGACAATATTGCATGTGTCGTGACCACAATATTGTTACCTCCCAAGAGGAGGTGTGATTCTGTCTCCCTGGCCTTGTTCTAGAACTAGAAGGTCTATGAGGTAGCAGGTGTTGCTCTAGCACACTCAAAAGGGATGATAATTGGGAGTTTTTTTGAAAAAGTATTAATAACACAAAACTGGAGTCCACTTACAGGTCCGAACAAATTCTACAAATGATTTGCCACACTGTGCTTTTCTGTCTGCTTTCTCTGTGCCTTCTACAACACAGAAAAATCATCCTAAGTCCTGCTTAGTCCTGCTAATACTGAGAGATTACTGAGAGGCTAAGGAAAAGCTGAACTGGACTGAAGGGCAAACGTACTGGGTGAGTTTCATCCAGCTAAGCTTAGATTATCCATATCTGTATCTCACTCTGTAAAGAAACATTCATTTCTAGGGCACAGTTCATCTGATCCCAAAGTAGATGCCTCAAACATTCAGATGCATTGCTCGTAACAGGCTCAGAAGGACCCTGCTTCTCCGCACTGAATACAAAATTAGTTTAAGGTGACTAGTCCAAATATAGAGCAACCGCTGACTTCTAGTGATGGGCAGGGTAAACTCCATCCCAGCTGACAAGCCTTGACAGTACGGTACGAAGCAAATAAATGAAGAGTTTATCTAGATGCACAGGAGTGACATGAAGCCCTGAGATATTTGTAGTTACCCACTGGAACAGTTTAAGGAAGTCAAAGCCTGGACTTTGAAATATGAAACTATAAACAACTTCAGATGGATCATCAAAGGCTTTAACCATCTTAAATCTACTCCAGCAGAACTTTGCAGCTGGGCTCCCATCTTCCCTGCAGGGTTGCTTCAGTCCTTGGAGTAGACATTATCCTCCCACTGAAGATCTCCAAGGATCTAGCTGTGATGGAGCTAATTATAGGTAATCTGCTGATGTATGATTAAATATGCTCACCAGCACAATTTGGGGGTTGCATGGTATGCTCTGCTACGCCAGGCAAAAGGATCTGACATTGAACAGCAATAAATACCAGCTCAGAGATTAGTGATTCAAAACACCTGTTATGTGACAAAGACATCCAAGCTGGGATGCCAGTTCAAACAAATTCCCTTAAACAAGGACGCCATGTCATGTATGTGCTAGGAAATACAATTCTTTCTTAATCACGATTAAGGAATCATTTTTTAATATTTACTTTTTACTACAGGCCGGAGGAGGAGTGGGGAAAACGGCTAATCCACTCACTGTGCTGCAAATACAGTGAGAAGAGACAATTCTTCCTCTAAGGAGACTGGAAGCTAAAAATACAAGGCAGAGGCTGAAGGGCAGCCAAAGACACAGGGTGATACTCTGTGCCTGTGATCACGCAGCTGGTCTGTGTCCAAGGACTCTTCTCTGTCCCCACAGCACTGCTTAAATACAGCTCGGAGAGTGATGGTGGAAATGAGAAAAGCCTCCAGAGACTGTAGGAAAAAAGGTTGCACGGAATGATGTCTTTCACACTGTCCTTAAGTTAACATGAAGCCAAAGACCTCCATCAGTGCAACACTGCATGAATTGCTGGCTGCTTTTCTGTAAAGCGGATGGCAGAATCTGCTCCTAAATGACTGACCCTCCCAGCACTGTCTGAGGACTGATGAAACCAGTAGTGGGATTTGATTATGAGTAGTCTCAAATTGGATCAGAAAGCTGTTTTACAGAAACCATTGCGCAGATCACAGAGCGAGCCTTAGGAGAGGTCCAAGGCACTGCAGAAAGCCCTAGTGAACCGGACGCACCAGCCTGGAAAGGGGCTTTGTACTACACCAAAGTTCCCAGAGTGCCTCCATTCTGAACACACAGGCCTGCAAGAAACAGGAATATGTTCTACATAATAACACAGAGTGATTCTGTCTTCTACACCTAATAGTATGTAACCAATACAAAAATAAACGTACCTTAACTGCTGAATCCTGGTGGGAAAGTCGAGGGGAAATTACATCCTCCCAAAAGTTTATGCAAGTGTCAAAGACACCCAGAGCTCAAAAATACACAAGAGACCCCCAGTGAACTTGGTGAGTTTCTGAACAAAGTCCAAAATGTTCTGTTCAAGTCATTTCTTTGAAGTTACCGTCAAAAATGAAGCAGCCAAATGAAAAAAATTGCACAAGAGCACTACCAACAGAATATGAAAAATCCAAAGAAACTGCACAAGGCTTCTGACTCCCTGTGCCAGGGCTAGCATGTAGCACGTAAGTACTTGAATGTGACAGGATTTATTCCTATCCATGGACTACTCAATGTATTTATGTTTGGAATTGATCTATTGCACAATGCAGTGAATAACACAATAATAACAGAGAATAAATCAGTTTCCTTGGCACCAGCTTCCGGATGGTAATAATCTGCAAATGACACATGACTCACTGGCAATTCCCTTTCATATGCCAGTTTAAAGGGAACACTATTGAAGTTAATGAAATTATGCCCTTACAGTCAGCTATATCCTCTTCAGATAACCAGTTTATATAGATGTTGGCTGTGAGGTCCACTAACCAAGGTCCTGAGCCAAAGATCATTAACCAAAAGCACTTACAAGAGAATGATAAACATAAGTAAAGCAGTATCTTTAGGCCATTACATCTACAACAAAACAACTGCTATCACATAAAAGCAGAGCATAATCTCTAAGTGAATTAACAGCTACCTATTTTACAGGTGGGAGAAAATTAGTTTTTCCCAAAAAGAGGGTGGCAGGCAATTTGTTTTGGAAACAATCAATGCCTTCGATGTTAAGATCATAAAACTTAAGCTACCGCCGTTGGTTGTTTCAACAAGAACAGAAGAAGACATGCCACCACATCACAGGAGAATTCCTGGCCTCCTTGATGTTCAATCAAGAAATGTCCCAGTCCTGAGCCTTGCTTATTACTCCTGCTTGGGTTTGTAAGAACAACACAGGGAGTAGAAATTCATCACAGGGGAGACAGGTGGTGGACACAACACACTTCCAAACACTGCATAGTTAATTACAGCCCTGGAATCACACTCAGTTGATAGTGTGGGCCAAATAGATTCTGGGGTTTTTTAATTGCTTGTTGCTATATTAATGTTACTTTCATAGTGATTAGAAAAGATGTGACTCAGAAATGAGCCACCATAGGAATGACAAGTATTTCAAACTGGAAAGAAATGCACTGGTCCTTCTTGATGCAGATCCACCAGGTGGTGAGGCGGTGAAAATGAAAGGGAATCTTATAGCAGATTAAATATTTTACTTAGCCCATGCAATTTATTAAATACCTATCAGATATGAGTAGCATAGAGTCTTGCAGGGAACAAAATTGACAAAATCAGGTCCACCGTGCAAGCGATTCAGAAATACCAGACCCTTCTAGAGCTGAGAATGTGAGTGAGCAAATCTTTACTGTCTCTGCACTGTTGAATCACATATCCGCAGGTAGGTGCTTAGCTAATGGGTGTACTTACACCCACAACCGAACACATGCACACCAGCAGGCATGCACCCCTGTCCTGATTCAGTGTAACATACCTGCACAGCATCATACACACATTGAAGAAGAGCTCACGCCCCTCCATGGTAATTTTCTGCTCTGTGCTAAGAGCATATCCCCTCACTGCTTTGTGCTGATTTGGCCTCCAATCTTTTTTTTTTTTTTTCTTATTCACTTACCTGCTTGCATTTCTTTTGCCTTTCAATGTTTTCCAAAAAGAAATGAATGCTATGCAAAAGCTGTGTTAGTGCAATGTTTACCCAGCAAGGTCAGGAAGATGGCAAATGCTATCTGGCATACAAAGATGGGGGAGAAGTGCAAACAAGAGCAGTCATGCCAGACACTTTCAGAAGCATAGCCAAAAGCAGGGACAAAGAGACCTGAACAGTTAAAATCAGTCAAAATGTCCTATCCTGAGCACTGCCGTAAAGATTCAAGGGATACTCATGTAAATCATCACCAGTCTCAAGAGACTAAAAATATGTTTAAATTTTCCTTCGCATCGTGTAAGAAAAAAGTTTTCACATCAGAAGCAGCTATTTCCTAGTAGAAGGCTTTTGACCACAAAACATTGTCTAGCTCTTCTAAAGGTATCTCTCACTTTAGGGCAGAAATAAAAGCAGGATATGGGGGCTGACTATTTTTCCACTCCCTACTAGCTGCTAGTTGGGTATTTAGAAATTCATTAACTTCCTTAAGAGACCTTGGCCCTGATTAGTGCCTGGACTGATGAGCCTGCCCCTTTCTCCTTCACCTCTGCCCCTCAGAGCCTTCCACAATGATTAAAGGAAACCATACTCCTTTTGTACAATTTTAAAAATGGAATTTCCTGAGCTATCAGGATCTGCACACGACTGTTGAATTCTTTTCTGCCTCAGAGCTTACCAGACCACTCCTGAATTCTCCAGCTTGCTTTGACACCCTAATTCTTCATGTGTACACATATCACTCTTAAATCCTTCTCTAAACCAGGCTCTGTAGCTTCCTTTCCTTTGCCTTTCATACAACAGAATCTGTTTTAACTGCAGTTGAAGTGTCACCAGGGCCATTCAGCCAACTGTAATGTTAATGCCAATCCTGCAGTCTTTTTAACACCATCAGTGAGAGGGAAATGAACAAAAAATGGACTCATTTCATCTTCCAAAATTATAATGTATTTTGTATGTAGATATATAACCATACACTCCATAATGGTGAGAAAAAGAACTTATCAATATCATAGAAAAACAAGAGGACTCCTCACTTTGATTTCTGTCTAAATGGATGCAGTTAACAATATTAAGTTCCATATGTATGTGAACTGAAAGATAAACAAACCGTAGAAAGCAAAATGAGAAAAATTGTGATTACAAAGCACAACCACAGTCTTACTTATACACTTACACAGTTTAATGCATGTGGCCTGCTTGTGCAAAATGTCTTTATTTCCTGAATTTCTTCCAATTTCTCAGAAATATGTTTCATATTCAACATGTCTGCACAAGAAAATAAAGGCTACCATGCCCTGACACTGGTCTTTTTGGATGACTGGACATGGGTTCCACTGCTGCACAGCCACAGGTACACTCATAGTCCAGCTAAAGCCATCGTCTGCCCAGGTAACTGTGACAGTCCTTATTCACCAAAATAAGAGGAAGTATTGTCCTTGCACATGAACTATCAAAATAATCAGTCCAAGGGCTATAAAGTAGTAATACTACCCTAACACCTCTCTAATTAATATAATTACTGGAAATATCAACTAAAGACACTTATCTTATTGTGGATATGCACACAGATCTTCCATTGGCATTACAGGAAGGTAAACGGAAGCCATCATAATTCATTATCATAATTACCTATTAATGATAACCCTAGATTTTTTTTCCAAAACAATGTTTGAAAAACATCATCACTACAACAGAAATCCCAGCAGGAGTGAGGGTAGTAATCTCCTGAAGGGTATCCTACCTGTAGCAATTAAATGAAATTATAAATCAACAAATTTCTCAGCTCAAAAACAGCCTGATGAAAATAACAAAATGTTTTAAGAAAACATGATGCCATGACACTTAAGAAATTTCTTAACATTATATCTAAGAAAGGCATGAAGCTACAAGGTCTATTTAAATAACAGTCAGTAGTCCATTAAAAATGTTCCTGTTCTGGCATTCTTACCTTGAGTAGTCACTTATTTACCAACCTTGAGCTGCAGGTATGGTCAAACCACTGATTAAGTATTTCCTGAATTCTATTGCTGTTTTGCTTAGGATTCCATATATGTGTGTACCCGAGCCACACTTGCCTGTTTTCTGCTTTCTCACATTCTCATACACAAATTTTCAATTCTGTATTAACTGTCCTTTGTATTCAAATACAATTTCACTCACATACTCAGGCCTTTTCAATTTCTTAAAGACCAGTCTTTAAAAAGAAACATACTGAATAAGTACACATTTCCCTCCACCCTTCCTAAGTAAAAATTTCAGTCTATATAGTTCTTGGGAGAAAAAGACTTCTGCTTCAGAGAATTCTGGGGGACAGAAAGCTTTCCCGAACAAGAAGCGCTTCCAGCTTTGTAAGCACAACTGATCAAATTTCAGAATTTCCGTCCTGAAGAACATGGCAATATTTCCACATTCATTCTCTGCAGAATTTGGATGAAAAGTTGAAATAATGAACTCTGTGGAAATATTGATATATCCTATAGATATACTCTCCTGCCAGAATGGAGCATTATCTCCTTACCAGTTCTCATTTTTAAATAACTTAAGGGCAACGGATCGTCTTCAGAGTAAACACTGCTTTTCCAAATGGCCCTCTCTGCCAGTATTCTCAGGGCAATGAATTTAAATTGCCCTCAGAAATGATGGAGGCTCCCCGTACTTGCAGGATGAAGACCAATCTGAAGAACAGGTGGTGGGCTCAACAGCCTCGTTGTAAAGTAGTCTCACTGCAGGCAAAGTAGGTTCATTGGAAAAGGTACTTTGTGAAAGATAGGAGTTATTTTTTAAAAAGTTGTTCTGCATGAAACTCAAAGTGCAATAGATTTATTTGCCAAATATAGATGGAGAAGCTTCCAGTGCTGAGTAATAGTGGAGAAAGGACCATCAGGTTTGCAATCCTGAAAATCACTAGATTCAGACTCCTAAATAATTTCTTTTGAAAATATGAGTTAGCCATCTAAATCTCTTAGATCAATTTTTTTAAAGGTATTTAGGTGCCAAGTCCCCCTAGAGTCAAGATATTTGACCATAAAGAGGAGGTTTTGAATAGAATAGCTATGTAATTTCAAAAAAACATTTCAAAATTAGAGCATACTGGCCAAGCAGAAAAAACTATTACCATCACAATAGTCAACGACATAAATAAATCATCAGCATGATTGATCTCAGTGGCCTTTAATCCTGATGGCTCTTTTCCCAGGCCATTTAGGACACTGCGCCCAGTAAGTTAAATCTAAAAGATAATGATTATTGTAGATAACATGACTATATAGAGCATTTAAATACAAATATCAGGGCATGTCCCTGCACAAGAACTATATTGCCACTGGTCAGGATGCCCCCAACTTTGGCATGGACAGACAAATAAGAGATAAGAGGACAAAAGGAGCTGCTCCTTCTTGTGTGATCTCTGCAAAATGAGAGGCAAGGACAGTCCATGCATCGGGGAAGGCTGGGGCAGGTCCCCTTGCACACAGAGCCGTGGAAACCTCCCTGAAGAAGGCAGAGCAATGAAATATCAAGGTACAGTTTCCCTCTTTCTTCTTTGAGCTTCTGGGGTCTCTGAGCACCAAAACTCAGGCTGTACCTGGCCTCCTCACTTCACTTCAAGAGAGCATAGTTAGACTGAGACTAAAGGGTCTGGGCTGGCTATGACTGCACAGTAAACCAGGAAGCACAAGAGCTTTTATTTCCTTCTCTTTGCATGGTAGTGATTAAAATAGCTGATAAAGTACAAAACCATGCCTGACTAACCTGGGATCACAGCAACAGCCTAGTGCCAAGGAACCATGTTAGCTGACCACCATCGGCTGCCCAACACCAACTAGTGCCTCTCTGCCGGCAGAGCCTTTCCTGGCTGATGGCACACTGCCGGCGAGAGGAGCAGAGGCAGAAGAGCAAGCAGGAAAACACCACTGAAACCTTGCACAAAGTGAGGGAGAATTGGAAGGAAAGATTTACAAACGAGATCTCACGTGCAAACTTATTTAAGTAGCATAGGCAAAGGCATGAAGTGAAGGAGACCGTACGAGCATCAGTGTTTGCTCAATGAAAGTGGTAACTGAACAGAAGGGTGGTGGGAGAGGAGACGTTAAAGGAGGTGTGAAGATGAGAAGCCAGCCCACAATGCCAGAAGGTGGTATTACATAGTAACAACTACAGACAATGTGGTTTTAGTGCTGTGTTGGGCAGACCGTAAGGGTTGCAACTACAGGAGTGAAAATGAAGACTAGAAAGCAGAGAAATGAGCTACTGTAGGGATTAACAATGCTGATAGAAAAGGAGACTGGAAGGTTTGAGGTCATTCTGCAACTGGGGATCTCAGCTGAGTTGGCTCCTGACAGGAGTTGAAGGAGGAAGGGAACATGTGGCAATTGTTGTCCTGGAGAGAAACATCTTTCCAAACTACTTGGTAATAGCCACAAGAGTAAGGCTTGGAAAAGAAGTCAAAAATGTGTAGGTGACTGAACGTATTTCACTCATATCTGCTATTCCTGAGTGAAGTAGGCCTTGATCTATTCTATTTTATATTACCTGATAACAAATAATCTACATTATTAGTTAATGAATGTATCCCCAAAGATTCAAGGAAATTATGTTTGCCTTCAGGTCCTTGCTTGCTTGCCATATTGAAACAGCAACACTAAATAGTAATTATTACGGACAATGCAAGTAATCAGAACAGGCCAATGAAAGGTCGAAGAGATGGGGCAGCACTCAGAGGAGGGTGAGATATCTTCACCATATTTCATATGAGTGAGTGAGTCACATCGCTTTTCTGTGTCACGTGTTGCCTGTTTATCGTACACCACTAACACCATCTCCTGGCCAGCTGGTGTCTGCAGTAAAATCTTTCTAAAGGTCTCCGAGACCCTGAAATGAAAGGTATTGCAAACACAGAAAATACTATCTTTGCCATATCTTATATCCATTCATATTCATTGACTTTACCTATGCCAAAATAATACCACCCCACCTCGAATTAGATGTAGGGTGCAGGCATTTCAACTATGGCATTTTCAACTTTTTTTTTTTTTTTTTCCAAAGGGTTTCCAGCAAGGTGTATCAGAATACTCTAAGAGCGGCTTCCACTTTCAGAACTGACTATTGATTTGGGTATACTTTCTTTTAGAGTGCACTGAGAAAAACCAAAACCGATATTAAGAAAAAGCCTGTGAAAACAGACACTTTCCCAGTGTTCCAAGTTCAACATGTTTCTGAAACACCACTAATGTATCTTCACCACCTATTGTTGTCAAAGATTCAGTACTCCCTGTTCTTTTTACTTCTTTTTTAGGTACCAAGACCATCCAGAGATGTAAAGAATAACTCTTCAACTTTATGTGCTTTTGGTACAGCCAAGTCCAGTTAACCCTTACTGAATTTATCCAGCTGTTTTCAAGCATTTAAAACAAGGCTTTGATATCTTCTTGATCTTTCAAAATCTTAAATAGCTGTAGATGTCCAACATAGCATGTTAAGGAGTTACCTTGGAAATTGTTCAGGGGTTACTGCTTATATATCAATTGGCCCAGATACCTTTCATTTCAAAATCATTTAAGAACTGACTCACAGCTCAAGGAAGATACCTTCTGAGCTTTGGCTTTAGAGACCATATTTCCAGAAAAAAACATCAGAATCAGTAACTTGTATTTTTGCCTTTAAATTAATTCAGGAACACAGGGTCAACTTCTAATTTTAGCTAATCTCTGAATAAACAAACAGCAGCAGAGCCTCCTGCGTCATTAACAGCATAATCAGTCTAGCGTCTTCAGCACAGTCTGTCCTAGAGAATTGAGTACTTGGAGCTGTAGTGGGTTTCTGAGGAGAACAACCCTATGAATCCCTTGGAAAGTAATCAGATTATTGTACTCCTGAGGGATTTTCATAGACGAGAACTGCAGTGTCATACTTTCTGGAATAGCTTGCAGGAAGTATGATATGAATGCCGTTGGTATATTGTAATTGCAAACATTTTGCAGATGACCACAGTGCTCTGTTTGGCTAGCTTAGACTGAAACGATCGCTTTCTGCAGAGTGCCTACTTCACCCAGCTACGTTACTGTAAGCCACACTAGAAGACAGAAACTGCCATTTTGAAAGCTACCAAATAGTACTTATGATCATCATACAAGATGGTCAAATTGATTTTGAGTGAATCAATGCAAGACCAGCTACAACCCAGCAGAAGAAAAAGCAAAGGTGTCAGCTTGGCTCAAACTCGGCTATTAGAGGAAGCCTGTGAAAATCTCTGAAGAGCTGCATACGGGCAGTAACAGCCATCTCTTGCATTCGGTGGTTCAGTGATTCTCCAAGAAATCCTGTCTTCAAACAGCCAATTAAAAAAGGTAGATCTGTTTTTTATTTGTGATTGGTTGAGTCATAAAGCAACAGGTATATGAATACCTGAGTGCCTGAAGCTTCTAGACTCAATTGCTCTGCTTCATCCCACTACACGGAGCCTGTAACATCTCTCTACTACTATAAAATATGGTGAATGGAAAGAACCATCTCAATGTATATCATCAGTAGTGTGTTGGTGCAAGCTGAGGAAAACTATATCCTTTAACTGATCTGAAATTTGGTCTGTTATCTATGGAAAGTCTCAGAAAGTGACCTTTTTGGAGGTTGAATGCACTAAAGGCTATGCCTTGACAAAGTGGGAAGAAAAATTTTGTTTACGGTATCAGAAGAGGAAAATCCACTGAGACACTCAACTGGTGATGGACTGTGTGTCATCAAATCATCATTAGTAAGCTATAAGGCCCAGTGTGAATAGTAAACTGACACACAGTGGGGTGATTAGTACTTTAGGTGGTAAAATAGCCTCTGAAATAAATGGGAGTCCTCTGTTTCAGAAGACATGGCCTGACAGTCCAGGCAGTCATCCTTCAGCTTCCCAGGAAGCTTTTCTTATTCACAGGACAGACTCATCCAAATTTTGCTTGGATAGCTTCTCCTCCAAGCTGCTTACCGTTTCAATGACATGGGAAATAAGAGCAGTATGGCCAGCTCAAGAGACCTACACTGGGCTTTGTCTTTCTGTGGCTCAGTTCCATTATCTGCAAAACAGAGATAATGGTACTAAGATTGCGATAAGCATTATTATGATCACTTTACAAGCACAGCACAAGCTAATTAATATAGTTAAGTTTGATACATGTAGCTCTCAAAGCCACGTAATTCTTTATAACAAACAGATCCCTTTCACAGCAAGAGAGACTGTCTCCAAGCATGATGCTATCAGACTGCTGAAAAATCACAAACTTTTAAAAATGGGGACAACAGTAGTATAATGGATACAGTGTGCTAAGAAAAGTAGGTCTAGAGAATGAACTAGCAGGATTATGTAGCTTGGGAAACCAGAACTGTGATTTTAATCAGCAGCTGCTATTGATAGAAGGGCAGAGGTTTGTGTTTGATTTGAGAGGGCAGCACTACAGATGCTGAAAGATTATTTCATAGGGAAAACAAATGGATCTTAACTCTTCAAAGGATAGGAAATATAGTGAGTGTTTCTAGAACCCGATTTTTACCAGTCCTTCACATGTGCAATCCTATCCAGATCCCACAAAGTAGGTTTATAATTCAGCTGGCTGAGACCATTGGGTAATCGGGAAGTTGGAGACAGGCTCTGTAGCTCAATTAAGGGTAGAGGTGTTACAGAGGGAGCAGGAGTACTCCAGGCTCCCAAGGCAATACAGATTGCAAATCTGAGGAAGGGTTTCTAGGTTTAGGAATGTGAATGGATGGAGGCATTTCCAAGCCAGGTGGCAATCAATTCCTTTATTGTAATTCTGCATTCCTCCTGCTTCTGAAATTTCTTTATCAGTTTGCCTCTGCATTTTTCTTTGCTTTTTTTTTTTCTTACTTAACCATATTTTTAAAATAAGCAGAATACATTTAGGGTCAGTTCCTCAGAGGTCAATGGAACTGCAACTGAGGGACACCAAAGGAGAAATTTGCCTTTAATATATTTTTAATGCCTCACTGCACTGCAGTCCTTTTTTTGTCAGCTTTTCTGTAGCAAAGCATGTAAGCCTGGGCAAGCAGCATTATTTATGGCCAAGGCATCATGGCCAGGAACCAGCCAGAAGATCAGACAGCTGCTACAGACCCTTTCAAAGTTGTAGTGACATACCCCAACCCAAGCTGAGAAACACTATATTGCTGCAACCTCCCCAGCACTAGTGAGATAACATCCAGAAAAGAGAGCATTACTGGAGCAAGAAGAGCAATGGTTACTGTGTCAGAGCCAGCTGCCAACCTGAGAAGATTAAACTAATGAAGGACACAAAGAGTCCATTCTACCTTCTTTCTCACCTTCCTCTTAAAATCCCGCCCCCCCTCGCCAAGAGATCAAGACCTGTTGTTGAGATAACAAGAACTAAAAGGCTTACAAGGTGTTATACAGGACGGCATGGTTGAGATCCAAAAAAGCACTTAAGCACCTCAGAAGCCATTTCACCACATTCAGGTGACTCCAGAATGCTATTCCCCAGCAACGTCATTCTGCTACAAAACACTTAATCCACGGATTCTCAACAGAGAATGCCTGCAGTTCTGCTAGGGCACATACCAAGTGTATCAGTGCTATGGCAGCACTGATTACAGCTGAGGCCAGCAGCCACAGCCAAGCTGTCTTCAAAGGACAGCTGGAGGAGACAGGCCTGGTGGTCAGATCCCTTGCCCAGGACTATGGGAGACCCAGATGCAATTCTCCTTGCCTGTAGAGTTCAAAGCCATCTTTCCCCAGAAGTGCTCTAACATCTACCTAGAAGCTAGCCTTGGGCACTCAATGAATAATTTGAGGGCACTGTGCCGACTGGAGCAGGTTCAGGCATGTGTGCCGCACAGCGTGCAGGGGTGCTTAGACTTCCAAGGCAAACAAAAAAATGAATGTCAAGCCAACCAGAGCAGCGTGCCTTGTGGGTCTCAATTCAGATGCTCACACACAGACATCCAGTGCCATTTAAGATGTCCTTGAGTAGTCTGCATGGCCTCTGGATCCCACTCTAAAAGTGCTTGAGTCTCCTAGATGTTCTGTGTCACAGCTGCAGATATCTTGGCCCACTTACAGCACCTGTTAGTGCAATGCACGCCTCGTTTAGGCAAATGAATCAAGTGCCGGGCAAGTTTAGGCATCTCCAAAAGGTGGTAGCCCAAGGATGGCTGTGGTCTCACATGACCAGTGTAAGTCATCAGTCCTGGTCTTGCATGACCTGTTTTACATGTCTCATGCCTTTATTAAATCAAGCCCCATGCCTTTATTAAATGAAGCCCAAAATCCTTAGCCTGCATAACTAGCTAGCTCCAAGACAGCCCATAAAAAAATACACCAAATAAAACACTTACCCACACAAAAGCTTCAAGGAAACTCAGCTGAAAACTGATGTTTTCTTCCAACAGTAGCAAACCCCAGGCAGAACTTTGCTGGAGAAGCTTCCAAAGAATATTACTCTGAATACGCTGGCAAAGCTAAACAGCAACAGGATCAGGCATTCAAATGAACATAAAATATGATTATTTACTTCAGCCAACTCTGTGCTCGGCAAGATTTGCTCTTGTAAATGTCTGTGTGAATGCCTTGGAAAGCAGAAATGTCAAGGGAATGCTTCTTCAGCCGAGAGTCTGTGCTAACCCACACCCCAGGGAGTGCACGTACCAACGGCAGCGCTGCCTCACCAAGCGTATGGCTGCAGGTGATTACTGAAAAATTATGATTCAGCATTGCGTAGTTACACAGGCAGACAGGTGATGCGTGAGGTTTAGAGCAGAAGACTGTCTCTTCCGGTGGCCTGAACCTCCATCTCCGATTTTTACGGGACTCCTTCTTCCACAAACACGATTTCCTCTAATTTCCCCTCCTTCTGATTTGCTTTGTGCCATTATTGAAGAATGAGGACTTAGGGGGCAGGGTACCTGTGGGTCCCAGGTGCTCTGTTATGCACCTGCATGGTTCTATCATTTGCTCACAAGGTTGAACTATCATAGAACAGAATCTTAGTGTCATTTAGGTTGGAAAAGACCTTTAAGATCGAGTCCAACCGTAACCCTAACGCTGCCAAGTCCACCACTAAACCATCTCCCTAAGTGCCAAATCTACTCGTCTTTTAAATACCTCCAGGGATGGTGACTCAATCATGTGCTGAAGTGAGTGACCAACCACGTGCCATGAGTAACTAACTATTGGAAAGGTATTTATTCTATAAAAGGCAAACCAATGCTGAAATCCATAAGGTATTTATGACTCGAGGCGGTGAGTCTACACAGCACAGCTCACTGTAGACTTAGGATCCAGGACAAGTTTGACTGTACCAACATAGCGCTGCAATTCCAACAGGACCCATTAACTCAGAGCAGGCCCAATATAAATGCAGTTACCATGCTTCCAGACCCGGCATGGGTGTCTCCATGCCTGTGGGATAAATACACTGTTTATCTCAGACAAAACCAAGTATGCCAGGTTTTGGTGCATCGCTGGAAACACCATCATCAGTACATTGCAGCCTAGAGGTGAGTGTCACCAGATCTCACTCCTCCTGGAATCAGCTAGCTGTCTCCATTGATTCTCATTACCCCAGAAAGTCCTTCCATATAGCTAAGGGGCTCTTCACGTTTATTGTTTTATCCAAAACAATGAAACTTGGATGTCACAATATCCCTTGCAGATTCAAACAGCAGAACCTCGTTTTCTTCATGTAAGAACCAGACAGTAGATACTCGCACAGCTTTCCATCACAATGGAAGGAACAAAGCTGGAGAGACAAGCTGCCCTTGTAGGTGAAATTCACAATAAGGCCTTCATTTGCTCTTTGTCGAAATCTTTACAGATACTTAGATTGCTGAGATTATTCAATGGGCTTGGAAAGAGTCAGGGAAATGCAACAATCCTCAATGGTCTGGTTTGCAATTTAATGGCTTTCCTTTTTCTGTGTATGCAGTTACCGAGAGAAACCTAACCCCTCCCCAAGCCTTCACCTTTGATCAGAGTGGGTATCAAATGCTTGTTGGCTTAGGTACATTTTGTGCTTGTTTCTTATGCAAATGCAAACTACTATACACCAGCTGGCACTTCTGCAAATTTGTTTCATGGATTTTATTCTGTTTGCTACCTTTCACCTAAAAGGGCTATTATGTCCATGGAGATTACTTTTCTGTGAGAAGATAGCGAGAGATTTATTTTCTTTCAAAAATTATGGGACTAGATCCATCTTGGAGTAATTCCACTGAAACCTGTAGCATTACACCAATGATAATTTAATTGCAGTATTTGCTAAAAATCATCAGAACAAAGCTAATCTGTGTTTCAGGTGCTTTCTTAATGTCATGGCGAGGTTGACCACTTATATCATTTTTAGCAAGGCATTTACACAATGCCTAATCAAGCTTAGCCAAATATCTTATGCTCAAAATCAGCCCTGTGTGGGCAGACCTGAGAGACCAAGTCCAACCCCAGGGCTGAATCTGGTCCCTTGACCTCGAAGAATCAGTTTGTACAAGGTCATGAGGCCTTCCTCATGCACAAAGTCACAAGCTTTCTCCTGCAAGCCTCCCCTTGTTTCTGGACTATATATGCTTGATAACAGGGTGGGTCATAATGTCTCACCAGAAACTCTGGCTTCTGGTCCAGACCAAATACACACTCACACACACAGACAGACAAAAATAAGTGAATGCTTACACAGTGTATATTCTGAGTTGGGCTTAGGAATTCAAATTTGGGCCTCAATGCCTGTAGGATATGGGGTGAGGCTATAAAACAGACACCTAGAGCTAAATCTTCCTTATTTTAGGATTTCTGATAAGGATAATCCCTAGTTAGGTCACACCACATCATCTATGAGCTTTGGTTCTTGTTCTTGAGTCAATTAAATTCTTTAATTCAATTAAAATAACAACAAACCCTGGCTGAAGGATTTTACTCATGTGTACATCTTTCAGTAATCTCATTTAAATCAGAATGTGATGGCTTGCAGGACTTGGCTCGCAAGAAGAGTGAGAGCAGCCTGTTATGTGCTCTGTATTGCAATCCTTATGAAGCTTCAGGTCTAGGTTCAGGCTTATTATTTGAAATTAAACACAGAAATTCATGGGCTTTTCAACCTTTCTTTAGGGCTTTGGATCAGTTTGCAAGAAGCAGAAACCACCCTAATTACTTATAAACATTTTCATATCATTGTAGATTCACCTGCACACCATCATCACTGGGCGAGAGCTGGCATCCCTTACAATGCATGGTGTAGTCATGGCCATGCTTTGCTAATGCCATCTGGCTTGAGACGCTCCTTGTAGTGAACGCTTTCCTGAAGGTACACCCATAAATCTCACCCACAGGAGAGCTGAAAACTCATTGTCTAGCATTTCAGGTTAAGGTCAGGGCCACTGTGCTCTTCCATCCCACTCCCTCCTCCCTCAAAAACTCCAGACTAATGACAACTGGTACAGCTGTACTGCTGCGTAACCCCTACGTGCCAAAAGTTGCTTGAGAGAAGGCAGACCCACACCAAACTCCTGCCACAGATGGGGCAGAATGAGGCTCTCCACCGAAGGAGACACCAAAATCATCTCTGGGGAGCCCCACAGGACTGGGTCCCACAGGCAAGGTCAGCGAGATCCTCTGTGTTTTGTGACTCAAGACAGATATCAGAGCATAAGTATCTCAACAGCACCCGGATCTGGGTGGATACGCCCGTGCCCCAAGTTGAGGCCGTTTATGTGACAAGACTGTTTACAACTCACGTTTGTTATGCAAGCGTGTAAAATAGCAGTAGCGTACCCAAGTCCTTTTTCTGGGCCTATCACTAAAAGCTAACACAAACAGGATGTAATAGGCCACCAGAAAATCTTACCAGCTAACCAAGGCTTTCATACAGCAACCACATGATTGATGGTCATATGAGGAGCAAATTTGTTTCAGCTTTCTGTGCAATGGCCAATTTTACACATTCTATAGTGTAATATTTAATGTATATTACATAGTCTTATATGTAGGTATATAGTACCTTATATAGGTACTATAATTATGTAGTATGATACTTAGGCTTATGGAAGATCCGACCTAAATTCAGATTACATGCCTGTGAACTTTTAGAAAAAATAAGTAAAAAAACCCCAAAACGCAAGGTGGTATATATCTGTTGAAATTACTTTTGTCCACTTGCATGGCACAAAAGGTTGACATTGTCAATAAGCCATTCAAGACAGGCATCTAATTCCTATAAATACATTTTTGCTTAATTCTAGAAGGCAGCTGCAGCTTCACCTTTACAAAAATTCTACATTTTCCTAATTAACTTGTAAAACAAAAATTTTGTGCCAGTTATATACCCTCGGCAGGTTTCTGTTCAATTATTTTCAAGATCTGTAAAATGCCACCATAGGAAGTCTTTCAAAAAAAATCAAATAGCTGCAACACAGTCCCATCCAGGGGAAGAGAACAGCTTTTCTATAACTCTTTTTTCCCTCCCTCACTGGACAATACTGGTGGGTTGAGATTTAACCAGAGATGGGCTCCTTTTACAAGATTGCTTATATAAAGCGAAGATAATGCCAGCTGGGTTCATTTGAAAGAGGACATCTTGGGAAGAGCCGACAGCGCAGCTATTGGAATAAGACCGGAATGAAAATCTGAAATACTTAGCCCCTTCCTGTCTCGTAGGTATAATAATACTTAATTTCTTGTAGAATGCATAGGATTATAATTAGAAGGAATTGTCATTGAAATATACGGTATAAGCCATTTATAAATATGCATTTTTAAATAGAGGCTGAGTGAAAATGGTGAAACTGATTGTTTTTGTTGGAAATACTTAATCAGGAAGATTTTTTGTCTTTACCTAAATGATAATTGTTATTTCTGACAGTCTGCTCAGTAATATGTATATGAGGGCTGACACTGAGGAGTGTCTACTAAGGGAAAATATGAGAACTCCAGTCCCAATCCCACAGGCTGTACATGCTTCTCCCTGTTTTCCTAAAAACTCAACATTTAGCAGTAAAGGAGAAAATGCATGATTTACCAAAACTGAGCTACATGAAGTTAAGATTATATACATCAGGATAGCCATCACCACAGAGAATAGTTTCAGCATTAAATTTATAAGCACAGTATGTATGTTATTGCATCATATTTCTTCTAGTAATTTCTACTCCCTCTTTTCTCAGATTACATTATTTCAGTTTCACTTGGTTATACTAACACTTCAGATTTAGACCCTTTACAGGAACAAAGAAAAACTAGAATAATTAAAAGCCACCACTAAACTGAAATAGTACAATTGTCACAATAGTGACCCAGTGATAATAAAGGTCTTGGAAATATTTATCCTGTAGATGCAATTAAGTTGGGCGACAGAATATCAGTAATGTTATTTGTTTCTTTCTGCAAGAAGAACATATTTAACAGTAGCTACACTTTCAGGTCTGCAGTCAATGCATTGTTTCTCTTTCCAATTTTAAAGACAATTTCAGCTTTTATTCCCTGTGTTCTCAGATCATTGCAAGAAATGGTGACTCTTACTATTTATCTGCTGGTCATCTTGGCTCAAGCTCTTGCAGGGCCTTGCAATCCAAATAAAGCAGGTAAAATAATTTAAGTCTCTTATGATCTTCTCTTGTAATTAAGCTGCCAAAGGGTTTTCTTCTATTTAAAAGTGGAAAGTTTTTCTTCAGAAAGTTAACCTGTGGATTCTGGAGTGCTAATGCTTACATTTTTTATTTACATTTTTATTGATCTGCTTTCAGCTAGCACAATAAAGCACGTAAAACTAAAGTCCTAGCCCCACAGAGAATTAGGCATATGCTTCACACTGTGCAATAATCATAGTGCAATAAAGTTAAGTACAAGCAGAATTCAGGCATAAAATAGCAAAGAAAACAACAATTAGAAATTATCTGCAATAGCACAGGCTAGATGCAGCAGATCTTTGCTGCCCAAGCTGGGCTTCAGTCCCACTGACTGCAGATGACTTGTGGTGAATGCATGTGCTTGGGCTGAACTCCTGAACCACACTGCTAAACAAGAAAAAAACCCAAAATCACTGAAGGTAAGGCTCTAATTGCACACTGCTTTCTGCCTAGAAACTCAAATGATCTGATGCCAGGCCCACCTGTAATGTAGAATTCATTACAATTAAGAAATGTGCTTTAGAAATGTTTTGGAATACGCCTCAGTATAAAGTGTTTGCTTTGCATGTGTGTGACTGGCGCCAGACTACTGTCACTAATTTCATGGTATACCTTAAGTTTATGGCCCTCTAGCCGTTTATTTCAGTACCTGCATTTACACAAGCAGTTTCTCTGAACTGCAGGAATTTTCATAGCTGTAAAGTCACCAGAGTTACAAACCTGACCATCAACACAAGCAGAATCAGCCTGCGTGTGCTGAAGGTTTGTTAACCAGAAAGGAGTGAATTGTTAAGGTCCGTTATCGACCTTCCCTGAGTATTCCCTAACAGATATGGAAAGGCTACAAAATAAGGCTTTTATCATAAAAATGAGAGTGTCAAGGGCTTCAAAAGAAATAATTGAGTAATTCCAGGCAGGGTGCCTTTTTTCTGACTGTGGTAGTTGGAAGTCTTTCTCAATTTTCAGGTCACTAATGGTTAGTCAATATTTGCCCTTTAAATTCCCATTGAACATTCAGATTTGCACTGCCTGATTCTCTGAAAAATGTCCAATTCTCCTATCATGAAGCAATCAGTCTTTAAGTTATGATGTTCAATATTCATGGTTGTATTAGCAATCACCATGTTTGGAAACATATTCCACTGCTATTAACCATCACTGTTAACAGGTCTAGGATTTCAGTTCATTTACTATTGCTATTGACAGGGCTAGGCTCTTCATTTATTATTGCCATTAACAGGGCTAGGCTTTTCAGTTCATTTTTAGATCTTAGCTTTTAACTTGAGAATGGTAAAAATTCAGTTTGCGCTGGCACTGCAACACCAGTGAAAGGAAAGAAAGGGCAGAATATCTATCGTGGCCTAGATCTAAGACTGATACAAAAAGGTGCAGATCTACCAAAGCCTAACAAACAACTTCACCAATATTATTTTTACAGAATCAGTGGCGTTACAGAAGCCAGCTCTGCCAGCATAAACTAATCTGACAGATTTCAGTGCAGCCATTTTTCACTTCAGATTTCTCAGCAGTGTCTCTGCTCCTCAATCAGCTATTCCAGAAAGATTAAAAATTTACACAAAGTTCTGCATTGATTAGAAGGCCAAACTCTTCCAAAGAGGACAGAATTTAACAACCCAAAGGTTAGTTTTGTGTAGCAAAAGCTGCTCACGTTAGAGGACCCTCCAGCACATACCCCTGCTCACAGAAGTTTAATCCCAATGCAAAGTAGGTGTGCAGACCCACGTCTTTCAAAGAAAAACACCACTGAATATCACTCTAGGTGTATTATTTTCCTTTCAGATGTAATTCTGGTATACTGCTATCCTAAAACCATCATTACCAAAATTCCGGAGTGTCCTTATGGATGGGAGGTTAATCAGCTGGCACTCGGAGGCATTTGCTACAATGGGATCCATGATTCAGGATATTACCAATTCACGATCCCAGACCTGTCACCTAAAAACAAATCATACTGTGGGACGCAGTCAGAGGTAAGATTATCAAGGTCAACATTTCTGAGCTGGACTCAGAAATCAACTGGACTCACTTGAGAGAGTCCTGTTTGTTTCAGCTTGGAGTAGGCTTTAAGTACTGATGGAAGAAGGCAAACTCCAATATCAGGGAGAAGGAAGAATCAAATAGTTATGCTTTGCACCTACAGGCAAAATGTCTGTGTGTTAGTTGCCCATTTGCATCTCTATTACACAGAACATCTATATAGTATGGCATATGTATAGGCAGCACAGCATATAAAGAACTACAAAACCATGTTTCCTTGGGGTTAGTGTTTTGTCACCAGGGTCTTCATGTTTCAAACTACAAAGTTGCTCCTGATGCCTCAAAGACTCAGTACTGCCTACATTTCTCTGTCTCGCCATCCACAGTTCAAGAACCCCGTTTATCATTTCTACAACTCCATCGTCTCCAATGACTCCTCAGTAATTGTGAAGAGCCAGCCCGTGAATTACTCATTCACCTGCACATATAATGCCAACTACCTGGTGAACCAGGCTGCCTTTGACCAAAGGTACGTCCACTTCTGGGAGTGCACCTCACCTCATCTTCAACACCACATCTCACTCATACAGAAACCTTGTTACGTCCCCAGGGTGGCCACTGTCCATGTGAAGAATGGGAGCTCCGGCTCGTTTGAAAGTCAGTTGTCCCTCAACTTCTACTCTGTAAGTGCTCTTTGCCACCCAGCTTTTCGCCTTCACCTTCCACAGGCTTCAGCCTAAGAGCTGGTAAAAAAGGGCTGCTGCTCCTGACTTTTATGTGTCATGGAGCATGTCACTAGTCTGGAACAGATAATTACAGTGGAGTTTGCAGGGGTCCTTGTTTCTGCTGATTAACAGGCATATACTTAAACTGATCAGAGCAGACACATGCCAACTGTTCTTTTAATCTGTCCAAATCAGGCAGATTTTTCTGCTGAGAGGCACATTTCTAACATGCTGACAGGTTTTATAAGAAAAAGCAAAACTTGTTTGTAGTCCCACTGAAAAAGCAGCATGCATCTGCAGGCACTGCTGCTATCCCATAGTCTCTATAGATACAGCAAAGCTCCACGCATTTCTCTTGCAGTTTGCTTCCTGGTCTGCTCACCCAACAGATACCTCGTGTTCCCCAGAGATCTTTAGGTCATGCTGCAATTTTTTTTCCCAACAAGATATTGTCCCTGGATATCAGGTTGATCTTTTGAAACATCCCCCTCCTCTCCACAGCTCCGCTGTGCTGCTGGAGCAGCCAGCTCCTGATCCTGGAGCCTTTTTTCCAGCAAAGCACAGTCAAAAGCACCAAAACAGCCCCTCTATTTTAGTACAGCTAGAAAAGGCACAACTAATAACATACTGTGTTAAATTTATAGGCCAGGTAGAGGGAGTATTTACCAGAAGGTGGACTGATGGAAATCTCTCCCCCTACACCCTGCATTTTGGGCACCAATTGATCACTAAACACTTTGTCAGGCTTTGGGTGCCACATGAAAGCCCATGTGGTCTTTTTTTTTTTCTGATATATGGTACACTGGTAGTAGATACTGGCAAGGTCCCAGGAGGCACCACACTGCTCCTGTCAAATCCTGACGGAATGGCTACAAAAATAAATGATGGACAGTGAGCAATGAATCTCTGGTACCTTTAATTTTTTGCCAAACAACTGTTTTGTTCTAATGGCCATGGGGCTCCCAGGAGTCAAGGAGGGAGTGCCTGAACTGTACTAATACATTTTCCCACAGACGAGAAGTACAGAACAAGCTCAGAAAGCTAAAAGACCACTCCTTTGTTATTTTGTTCACGTTTGCACTGGGGAGAAAAGGTTACTTTCAATGAAATGTTCGATTTTAGGGTTTTTTTTTTTGCAAAATGGAAATAAAAGATTTATTTTTGCCTTGCTATACATCTCTGCTGCTGCCTGACGCAGCCCTCTGCCTCTGGTGGGCTATACCTCCAGGTGCTTCATGTGCCCATTTCCTCACCCAGAAGCAGTGCCCAAGCTGCAGTGTGACCCAGTGGAAACCCTCCAGTCTCACCTGCGCTTTAGTCTGTGACACACTGTTAACAGAAAAGGACTGTAATGCAGCATGAGGGGCTGGAGCCTGAATGGAAATCAGACCTTCAACACTGAAACCTGTTGTGAAGAAAAGCAAGATAATACTCTAAAACAGTGTAGAGCAATAGAGTTTGGAAAAAGAAGCATTATACCAGGTTCAACTCATTTTAGCACAAGGACAGATAAGAGTTTTGTGATAGTACTTCTGCAAGTTCTCTCCTTCGGGAGAATTCTTTGGTTAAATGAGAATTTCTCAGGGCACTTAACAGCCATAGGTCACTAACCTAAACACAGCCTTAAGCCTTAACTTCAGTGCATGTAATCTATCAGATGTTGCAGTGGGAATACTGTAGTGCCTCACAGCCACCTCGCTGTGTAGGCAATGAAAAGTACATAAAATCAGTACCAGGGAACTGAGCGAGCACCGCAGGGCAACATAGTCCAACAGCTCCAGAACTACATATACCTGAATCCTGCTGTGTAGATTTAACAAAGTAAACAAATTCTACAACTAAACATGTTACTCTTTAATAGTTCTGGTGCTAGCTTCATTCTGACCTTATGCAATAAAAAGCAGTGTGATTTAAGTAGGTACTTCAGTGTATTTGTAACAGAACTTTTTCATCTGAGCACCACACGCTGCACTACTTTGAGCAAACGGGCTTTTTAGTGGGTGAATGACTACAGCTGGCAGAGGTCTTTCCACACACTTGTGCCCCCACAGCTCTCCCCACGCTGGCCACCACAAGTATAAATCTCTGAACCCTTTGCACACAGGCACGTGATTTCTGCTAGTTTTCATTCCTTTTCCCTGACATGTGGCCATCTCCCAAGCCCCTTCCCATTCCATACGGTTATCTCCAGTCCCCTACTCCCACCAGCTTCCACCACCACCTCTGGTGTACCAGAGGCAGCAGCAAGCTCACTTCTCACCCATGCTGTGATATAACACATCCCACAACCCGAACAGCATCAAATTCTGTCACTTATTATCATTATAAGCCAAACATTAACAAAAAGATTTTTAAACACCATCTTGGGCTTGCAATAGTCCTACTACTAGGTGTAGAGTTTGCAGCTTGCAGGTAGTAAGAGCCCAGACTCCTGGAGTCCATGTCTCCAGAGCCGTCTGAAGTTGCCACCTGCTTTTGCTTTGCATGTCACTAGTAACGTATGATGCCTTTCTCTTTGTCTTTCAAAGAATGCCAAGTTTTCAAGTATAAAAGAAGCCCCTTTCGTCGTTGAAACATCAGAAATTGGTTCTGACATATTTGCTGGAGTTGAAGCTAAGGGCTTGAGCGACAGGTAGGCAAGGGAAGGAGTAATAATTAATAAATTGGCAATCAGGACATTCCTTGCTAATCTGGGGTTTATATCTCTCCAGGTTCAAAGTTGTTCTCAACAACTGCTGGGCAACTCCTTCCTCAGAGTATTTCTACCAGATCCACTGGCCCCTGATCACCAAGGGGTAGGTGCCGGTGGGACCGGGGGGAGCACCTCTGCCCAGCCCAGCCCTGAGGATGGCAGAAGGTCGGGGACTGGGGGATGAGGGGGCAAAAGAGAAGCTGGCCCACAGCAGGCCAAATGCATTCATCAGACCGCGACCTCAGGAGACGTTTCTCTGAAGCCGTGGAGGCTCTGACACTGCTTCTCCATACACAACACAGGTGTGCCACGGACAACTCCATCCTCGTGCACGAGAACGGGAAAACGAGCCGGGCGACGTTCCAGTTCAATGCTTTCCGCTTCCGTAACATCCCCAAGCTGTCCAAGGTCTGGCTGCACTGCGAGACGCACGTCTGTGACAGCGAGAAGTTCTCCTGCCCAGTGGTAAGGCCTCCCTCCCAGAGAAACACGCAGTGCTAAATTTAGACAGAGGATGCCGAGACCTTCCTGAGGGCACGCTGGGTGCGGAGCCAGCGCCAGGGCTTTCAGTAAATGGGGCCACCGCAATGTGCGAACCTGAGTGGCCAGCCCTGCACCCCGACCCCGTCATGCCACAGGCACTGTACGCAACATTGGGCAACTTGTTTAAACGTATTGAGAAACAAGGCAGCCATTGAAAAACCCAGTTCTTGTTGATATCCCAGGCTACAGTCCTGTCTGACAAACAGCTACAGTTAAACACAAGCCTGAAAAAAGGGAGAAAGTAGAGCTTTTTTCCATTTTACCAAATATCTCAGTGCTGAGGGCACCCTGGGGGCAGCAGGAGAACCTGGGTCAAAGCCCATCGCTAGTCAAACAAAACCTCCCAGTCCCCCTTCCCAAGGAAAGCCCTCTCTGCTATCCTGCAACGAGCTGCAGTAAGTTCCTGCTCTTGCAGCCTTCCTGTTCTGCATGAAGTACATAAATTGTCACTGGAGCAGGAACTGAGGTGGAAGAGTAGGCTCCTGTGATCTTAGGTGGGAATGAGGTGGGGCTGCTAATACGGGACTGTTATTTAGCACGGGGAGGTGCACACTGCTTGCACCAGCTGATGCAAGGGTAAGGGCTACTCAAGTGTCTGTCTTTCAAGACTTCCCTCTCCCTCCTTCACTAAGTCAGAGCTTCACTATTCTTTCTCGTGTGCAATGAGTGTGTCATTGCTATAAAATGAAGTCAAATTTTATTTAACCTGAAATGAAAGCCCAAAATATTCCTTGGCCAACATACTGTCATTTCAGCAACAAATATTTCTTGCTGGAGAAGAGAAAGCATCACTCCTGGTGAAAGCAAATTTTATTTCTAAACCCTTTCTCAGTCTAGGAGCCAAATTAAGATAGCAGCTCATTACCCAGCCTCAGTGCTAAGCAGGGGGGCACTGATTTGTGCAAAATTTGCAGGTTTGACAAAAATGCATTGTTAGAAATTCTATGTTTCAAAGGCGAAAGAAAAACTCTGGGCTTGGATTTTGTTGTTTGTTCTTAAAGATTTCGTCAACTTTTTATCCAGGCATAGACCAGGGTTAAAAGAAAACACAAAACCAGTACTCCATATCTGCCTTTCTGACAGTACTGCCAAACATCTACATCATCCTTTCAGGCACAGGGTGGAATTCCCTCCTCACCATCCAGCGTAGGTAGGATAATTGCTCGATCAGGCTAACATCCCTCAAGTCCACTTTCAACCCCAAAATGCAGCTGGTGGTCTGCTGCAATTAAGGTTGAACCAAGCTGGGGGTCTATGCTTACAAGCAACTCATAACCAGAATTACTACACGCTGAGTTTGTAAAAAATAAATAAATATGCCCACAGCTGGGGATCTGCAAAGGTCAGGGGATGGACAAAGACCTTTAATCTGTAGAGCACTGCCTCCAACACAGACCTTGTCAGCTGTGACAGCCATCATTAGTGCTGGACATGAGATGATCTATATGGAAGGGATTTGCTGCTTCCTGTTTCTACCCAATAGGCAACAATAAGAATTAGCAATAAACAACAGAAGCCTTCACAGGTGTCACCCTGTTTAAGGCAGGGTGGAAAGGGAAACTGAGGAGGGCCTGTGATTAGCAAGCGGACACCCATCTGGGGTCCTGCCAACTACACCTGAAAAGAGCACTTTCACTGACAGTCACTGTAAGGGCTGTGGCATGCCAAACCCCTCAGAAAATGCACTGTAAAGACTCTCCTTAAATCTCTCCTGCACCAAACCCCCCCAATAATTATAGGGGGAAAAAAATCCCTAGAAAATTTGCAGCAATATTGACACATTTAATTTCCTTGGATGGAAACATGAGAATTGGGTTTGGATCTTTTTTTTAATTATGTTTGACTTTTTTTGGTATACATGACTTTCTCTCTGATCTCTCGAGACATGTGACAAACGAAAACAGCGCATGGAACAAACTGGAGGTGTTTTAGTGGCAGAGATCGCTGTACGGAGTAAGTGACTGGGTTTCTGGGGTGTTTCTCCCTTTGGGAAGCAATGAAGGTGGGAGCCACCCGTGGCTTGCAGCGTAGGAGCAAGCAGAAGGAGCTGAAGCCCTCTGCCAGAGCCCTTTCCCCCGTGGCAGCAGGAGTCTTGAACTGAAGCTGGTCCCCTTTGGGCTCTGGCAGAAGAGCTCAGTGAAACTCTCCTCATTTCCAAAGTGAGTAAAGGCACCCATTTGGCATTAATGACAAACGGCCAAACCACTTACACAGCAGGTTAGCAACGTAAACTCTGCTCACCTGCATCTGACCTCAGCAGCAGCCCAGACAAGCTCTGATAGATTGCACATGAGTGGGAGAGAGGTCAGGCTTAGAAGCAGCAGGAAAGCTTTTCTTTACAGCGCGGATTGGTACTTCAGCATACCCATACCTCTGGTAGGTTAACCCTTTGTGCCTATCCCTCCTGATACACAAATTGAACTGCCATAAGGTTTCCCCATTATAAAGCAATGCCCATTTCCTTGAACTGCTGCCTCCTGGAGCCACCAGGAAATTCTCCCTGAGCTGGTTTAATTCTGCAGATCCAGCACATCTTTTGAAACAGGTCCTTGGAACAATGTATGCCTAAATCGTGTTTTCACTAGAGCCCTTCGTACTAGTTTATCAACTACATGACACCAACCTCAAAGCCAATTTAAAATGACAAGTACATGTAGAGCAGCATTATTATAACTCAGTATGTTGCACCAGTAAACCCCCATCAATTTTAGAAGATAAAAGAACTGAGGATCCTTTTATAACCTCAGACAGCAAAGCCAAGAGGAAGAAATATCCAGAATTTCAATGTGGCAAATGTTATCTGTTCTGCACACTGGTGCACTTTGCCCTATTTTAAACATGCCATCCCAATGTTGTCTTCTTCTCTTATTTTATACAGGCAAAGGTTTATCCAGATTTTACACACTCTCAGGTAAATAGCAAAGTATGACAATGAAAATATCAATCCCAAATATGGGTTTTTGAGTGACTCTGTCAACATAAACCCCATAATTCAAAGAAAGAGCTGAAAAATCTAGTAAACTTGACAGAAGGAAATATTTCAAAATGAAATTTTATTTCTCAACATTACACACTTTGTTTTCCTCTTTTTGGCACATCCTTCACTCTGGACAATAAAATCATACCAATAACTTCCAATACTGAACATTACTTCCTCGTATTTTCATACCCTCTTCCCAAAAAGGAACAAGCATGTTTCACTGCATTAACGGAGATGACTGAAAGCATTGCTATTTGGAGAGGGTTTGAAAAAGGACTTTCAAAGCCTATTTGTTAAAACTTGATATGGTGACAGAGCCACATTAGGGGCACGTAGTTGCACTGATGAGGGTGGGAAGAGAACGTGAAAGGCAGCTGACAGGGAAGTACTCACATTTAGTCTATGTTTCTCTTGCAGATATCATCTTCCACCTACTTTTTGTGATTGGATTTTGTGCTGGTTTATTATAATATGCAGCACAGCTGTGTTTCTTATCTTTTCCCAATCCTGTTTGGACCTGGACTTCTTAACTAAAGATGTTTATTTTACAGAGGAAAAATGACAGTCACAAAAAATCCTTGTGCACCATTTTACCAGATAAATAAAACATTCCATGAGCTTTGTGCCTTGAATACTGGAGAATCTCATAGCAGATTTGCCTCTCCCCAGTCTCTACGGGCATTTTAAACTAGCGGAAACCCAAGGGTTATGTATTCCACCAATGTCTCCTTTTAAAGACTTGTGATGCCAACAGTACTTGCTTCTACAAGGAACGCAGGGATGTGCAAACTCAGCATTTTTCAATGCCAAATTTACCTTCAGTGTCCCCCTTCCCTGTCAGGCTCAGTGTGGTACCAATCTCCCCTCCAGGCCTGGTCTTGCAAGGTCCTAGCTTGATCTGTGAAGCCTTTGAACAAGATGAAAACTAACCTAACATGTCAAGGATGGGAGAAAAAGATGCTTTTTATGTAGCAATAGTTAGAAGGTCCTCAGAATTAATTACCTGATATTTCTTTCCTGCTTCTCAGCGTTGTCAGTATTGATTGGTTAAGTAGAGTACGACATGTGCTGCAGTAGGTACAATACTGTTAGGAGGTGGATGTGTTGCTGACTGGAAAGCCTCAGTGCTGGATAGCTGCACGGTATGGATGCAAATTAAGCACATCTGAGGTTGGAAAACAAGCTAATGAGCTTTACACTTCCTTGAAGACATAGCTGGTGTCAGATACAACAGGGTCCAGGCGTTAGCTCTGTACCTGAGTAACAACAGCTCTTAAACAGCAAGAAGAAATCACTAGAAAGGGAAACCATGATTTCTAAAGCGCAGGAAATATCAGGACATGAAACAATTTCCCAGCAAGAGTGATGGTAGGTTCCTTCTGGTAATGACTAAAACAATACTGAACAAAACTCTTGAAAGTGTAAGAAACATTCCTAGGCCTCTTCCATGAAACTTGCAGGATCCTAAATGTGAAAGAGAGGAGAATGACTACAGCTGTTACACTTCTGTTAATGAACACAGTGGGTGTAACTGTGTGTGTACATACTGCAGCATAAGCACATTATAGAATTTTTGCTATTGTTTGCAGAGAGGAAACCTCCTGAATAATTCTATTAAATTAAGGATTTTAAGGTCCCTTTTCTTTTTGAAACCTCATTGTTATGAAGATAATGCATAGCTAGAACATTCATACATTACAGCCACACTTTTCAAAGACACATAGATCCCCCTTGCTCCTCTAGGTGCATATATATGCATACGTATTTATAAGTAACTGCGAAAAATAAAGCTGTTGAGAGGCTGAAATTACAGCAGACAGCATCCACCCCGACAGCCTGCAGAAAAACTGCCCGTTGTGATGGCATGCATTTAGCCATTACATACAATAGAGGGCACTCTCTTGACAGAATTGTTTGATTAGACAGACCAGAGTTAGAAGATCTGTCACTCCAAAATTAATCCTAATTTAAACACCAACTTCATCTCTTTATTCTGTAAATCCATGACATTTCGTTTAAATGTCCCAGTCAGGGACAAGGAAAAACCCTACTTATCTCAGAATATTATCATAAGAGCCTGACTCGATACACACAAAACACATCATAGAAGTACATAGCCTGTATTCGTAGAGAACCTCCTCACTCCATTCTGAAGATCAGATCTTTTCAAGTTATCTCCATCCAAAGGGCAGCTGTCACTCACAGGCACAGACGAAAAAATAGCTATTGATTGATTGGACCCCACAGCCCTTTCATGTAGGATATCGTTGTGGCCATGCAAAGGTCAAGTCCAGTGGCTTCAGAAAAATAAATAATAATTCTTGCAGCTAGGCAGTCAGGCAGGCACTCAAGGGGGAGACAAGTGTCCTGAGCTCTGTCAGAAGCTGCCTTGCACCCTGAAGCATAGAGATCAGCCTGCTGTCCAATACGTTTTTCTTTACTTTGTTGTTACAAGGAAAACCTAGTACCTACCTAATGTCTTAGCCTGCTCTTTAAAAGCAATTGTTGGACGTGTTTCTATTTGAAATTCTAAGAGAAATGTTGTTAAATTCCCCTATATGAAGCCTACCTGCAATGCAAACAGGTGCTCTATGGGGCAGCCAGTCTCCAGCCTTCCCAGATTGCTGCCCACATTGAGCAGCCCGTGCCTCCTCTCCTGCTAAATTTTCTCTGCGTGTGGTTTCATCCACATTAACACCCTCCTCCCACAGTCTGGCTCCCTCCGGGCACTTACGCACTGTGACACAAAGAATCACTGGAAGGGATTCCCCCCTGTTGCAAGACAGTCTGGTTTTCTGCTTACACTCATCTGCTCTAACTGGAAAATAACACCAGCGTTTTAATTCTGGGAGCAAACAGAGCAACATACGTCAACACGCCTAAGACACAGACATTCAGGATATATATCATATCGACCTTATTTTAAAAAGACAATTAAGCCACACTAGGTAGCACAGGCTTGTCAGTAACATGGCCCTGAAATACATTTTTGAGATCTTGCAGTTTTAAATTGCATTCTGCTTTTCTATAAGCACATTCAGCAGAGTCCAAATGATGCAGTACTGCATGACATGAAGTGGGGCATATAGATTCTATTCCTTGGTGAGCACTAAAACTGAGGTCTAATGCTAAAGCAGAGGTCTAATGCTAAAGCAGAGGTCTTATCACTATGAAATGTTTGCACAGCACTATAAATTTACACAGTGATTAATAAGCCCTGATAAGAGCATTCTGAGCACTTCTCATTGTCTGCACGCCCAACACTTCTGTGCTAGCACCTTTTAGTGAATACCTCAAAGTACTCTAGAAACAGTAACTGATTAATCTGGAAGATTTAATCTTCCCTTTACAAACTGAGAAAAACTGAGGCAGAAAGAATGACATGAGCGGGTCACAACAGGGCGACATGTCAAATAGATTGGTACTTACTCCAGTAGAGAGGAATGTTACTGGAACAACAGAAATAGTCATCAAGGAAAAATATGTAGCCTGATCTGGTATTTCTGAGGATGAATTGTGAACTGAGAAAATTTGCAAATTTTGCATTTATTTTATCTGTACTGGAAAAAGAAACTCCACACATACAGAAAATCAAGACAACAAATTTGAGGGTTCTGATACATGATGAATTACGTACCTGGTGACCCACAGTAACAGATCACAAGCATCCATAGCAAACATAAGATAAAACTCAGAGGTTAATTGCCTGAAAGGAAGTTTACACCAACAGGTTTTACTTCACACTTGTGAAGGTGTGCCACCATGCCTCAGTGGGTGGCAATCCTTACCCTCTGATGTACCCAGACCTCCATCCTCAGCTCACAACCAGCCAGACTCAGGCTGTTTGCCTGTGTAAAGGCCAATAATACTGTTTCAGCTTCTCTCTGGGTATATGGCCTGTCTCTAAAGTAATCATGGCACTCAGGAATTTCACAGACATAATAGCCATTACTTCAGTGTGGTTGATCCCACTGCAGACGGGTAGGCTGTTAGCCACCCGTGCTAGCAGTGCTGCATCACTGTGGTTTCTACCTTTAGCAACAAAAAGAGCACGACTATTCTTATTGCATATCTTAGATGTGGGGTGCAGGGTGCAAATAAATCTGAACCATCAATCCTGTAGTGACTATTTTCCAAAATGTAAAGAAAAGTGTGTGGGGGGAAATCCAAAATGTTTTGAAGTTACTGTATCAATGGTCCTTCAGTGGACTAAATGGAAATTTTATTCATTTTTTTTTCCTAGAAGAGATCTTCAACCACTTCACACCTTTCTTTGGCAGATGGGGAAACAATTTTCTTCCTTGCACCCATTAACAGATTATGAAAACGCATTTGCTACTAACCTGCCTACTGAGTTATTCTAGCAGAGGTCCCTCTCCAAAGCCAGCAGAAGAGTCATGACAAAAGCTTTGCTATTTCATGCCTATTTGCTCAATAGCCAGAAAGTCCCAAACACCATGTGTTTTCAGGATGTTATAGAAGAGGCTGTACAGGTCACTCGGGACTGACCACTTGAAGGGGGATGCTGAGAGAACACAAGTTGCAGCTCCATCAAGCAATGAGCCACTTTCTCCAGTGAAGCTAGGAAGGAGGAGGAAAAGGGATTAATTTATTTTGTGACCACTGTTTCTTGTTGTCCATTTCCTTCATTTGCCCTGATTTGTTTTGGAAATAGGCAGAAGTTACTGACGGTATTTTCTAAAACTTCACTAGGAATCAAGGAACGCAATGCATGTACATCACTGCCTCTCATGCTGACCAATATTGCCTTTGTATTTCTTCCCCTGCTTCTGATATTCCTTTGCATCCTCCATTAGCTTTTGTTTCCTACTTTCAAGCGTGTTAGAGCAACGCTTTGGTTAGCAACACATTTGTACAGAGCGTCAGTCAAAAAAACCAGGCAACGTTGACGACAAGAGCTCATCTATGTTCCTTTTCTCTGCCACAAACTACACCAGTACCTCCAAATGATCAACATATTTTCCCAATTTGCTCACCATGTTGTCCAAGATCTTAATGTGCCTACTGGGGCATACACAACGAGGTCACGTGTTTATCATCTGGTGCCAAGAAACACAGCATATAGTGTTTAGTTTCAGGTTCCAGCAGTTTCCTCCTGGTGGCTGGATTTCATGGCAAGGGAGGGAAGAACATGTCTGTTCCATGTTCCAGGCCTTTTCATGAGGTGCCGTGGTTTGATCATGCTTGGGTCCTCCTACCACATGTCTCTGCAGAATCTACATACACTGCTAATTACGTAGTAATTTCTCACACTAGTTTAAAGGGGTAGCTTGCTGAGGGAAGAAATAACTTTGAAAGTAAATAATTTTCCCATCTGGCATAGTTTAACACTGGCCTCACTGGAGCAGAATAAAGGTTCATCTAATTCAAAAGCCTCCCTCTGACAGTAACCACCACCAGCAGCTGCTTACAGAAAGTACAAAAGCAACAGAACATGGACACAGTGAATCTCAGGGTCCCCTATAATAACTATTGTAACCTACAGCTATCTGGCAAGACACAAAGCTGTAGGTTTGCATCCTGGCCAAATTCTATCATAGATTATTATATAATAAATATATCAAAGTATACTAAAATATAATAAAACTGAGATGTTGAAAGGAATAAAATGCAATTACCTGTGAGAAGGGGTTGCAGGGAGGGGAGATCGGGGGTATCTACCTTTTGGTAAGCACAACAGCAAAGGATGAGGCACTTTTATATATTTTATCCTTTTAGCTTATTTTGAGGCTTTTTATATGTAGCAAGATTAATGTGACCTATTTTGTTTCAAGATGAGACTTAGGCAAACATTTGCAATGAGTAGGGAGAGTACTGACCACATATATAGAAAACTAAACACGAGACACTCCGTCATACATGACACCTCAGGCAACCACAGTCTGTATTAAAAAAAAGGGGACTAGCTTACTATTTGCCTAATTAGCATGACATCTGGTTTCAACTGGATATTAATTGTCTTCATTTCCTGCTCTAAACCACCGAACACTGTCATTGTGGGCTGTTCAGCAGCTACTCTTTCCCTTCTCTGCAACAGCCGCGTTTGAGTGGTGAACAACTCCGGCACATTTCACACAGTCTACAAAACACTTTAGATACCTGTCAGGTGAAAGGAACAACGTATTTGGGGTAACAAGCCTTTCACAAGTGAGCGAAATTCACCCTTCATGGCTTGCTTCTTTTGACCACTTTTTCACAGAGAAGAAAATTAGTCTCTGCTCTGTATTTTTATCCCAACAAGCTCTTAACGTGGTGATGGTCCTTGCATTGCGCTTCTCCACACACACCGGGGTGGCTGTAGGGATGAGTCCTTGATTCTGTTGATAATCTCTGAACACAGCAAGCATGATTCATCATGGTCCCAGGTACCCATACGGCTATTCTCATTTTAGTATCACCCATATTTGACTGAAGATGTGTATAACAACAAAAGGGATGTGTCCTTCTTATAAAGGGTTCCAGCTTCCCACTTGGGAAAGCTTCCAGGCCAAGGATTACATGTCACCAGGGAACCAGTAGGAATTAGTGCCAGAACTTACACAAATAAGAATATCAAATCACGAGAAATTGTCTTTCAAATATGCAATGGACAAAAAGATATAATGTGAGTGCTTTAGGTACACTGGAGAGAAAGAGTGGCCACCATTGCTGAAACAGATGTAAAACTGCCAAGGAATTTTGCTGAGCTGCTTGAAATTTTGGGCATGGTGGAATTGGGGGGAACTTGGAGGGGTGCATGTGGTTAGGTTTTTTTGGTAATAGAGTTTACAATCAGTTATAGGATCTCCATCTAGCATTAGAAAGCCAGTAAAGCAATTACTAGTAAGCTTAGGTAAATTCTATAATCTTGTAGAATTTTTATTGAAACCATGACAGGTCAAAATACATACATCTCCTTCAGAGATGAAGGTAATATCTTTAGTAAGCAGACAGATACCTTACTCTGTCTATACTCATCTCAGGTGTTCTATGTTTCAATGCAAATACAGTACATACAGCTCCTTCAGGATGTAAATAAACACTTCCAAAAAGGATTGTATGAAAAGATAGTTCAAAATAAACAATATAACAGTCTGGCAACACTGGCTTCAGAAATCCTTGCTAGCTCTCTTCTCCATCCAGCAAACTCTCCCTCCTGAAGGGAATCCTGTTTCCCACCAGCCTACACAGTAACGTGGTTCTGCGATAGCTACTCGGCATTGCCCCATCTACCTTCAGACATCTGTCAGTGACTCGGGCCACAGGCTGATCTCGGTGCTGATGCCTAAATCCAGTCAAGTGGTACCTAAGAACAGACCCAGACCCAGCTCACAGACCCAGACCTGATTTGGCTGTACAAACAGAATAAAAAGAACAAGTAGGAAACTCAAATGCTGGGAAGGATATAGCAGTGCCAACAGACTACTGTAGAAGATTGTCTTAGGAATAACTTTAAAGTCTGTTAGCTTAAGATAGATCAAAAAAAGACAGAAGAAGGAAAAATGGAACAGTTGTGAGGAGAAGCTCTAGAAAAAGTGAATTTTACACCCCAACAACAGGAACTGACCACAAAACAAGAGCAAACTGTTTCAGGTAACCACAGGGGAACAACCAGGTTACACATTATGTCTGTTTAACGACAGGATGACTATTCTCCTGCTATAGTTCTGCCATTGCAGCTCTCTATTTATGGTCAGATATTAAAAGCAACACTATGCCCCAGGGCACTGTAACTCAGACACTGAACATATATCCATGCCCAGGTTTCCATCCCAAGGGTGAAATAAGATCCTCATTCCTTTGTAATTGTCACCTGAAGGTTGGGCATAATTTACCAAGGGGCTGCCCAGTTGTTGGCATTTCTTAACAGCTTACAGTTTATAAAAATATCAGGATTTAGATTTTTCTTTTATCAATTATTTCTAGGTACAGGGAAGTGGAGCAAGGTGTTATTGCAGCATAACATGATTACTGCAGCAGCACACTGTCAGCTTGCTTTGCCGTCACGTAATCTTTGGCAGCGCTTCAGCACCTCTGCACCATTCTGGCAGCAGAGAGCAACCATGAAACTGGTTTGATCAGTGCTTGGGGAGTCTGCGATGTGTGGAGTTACTTGGGCTGGGCCAGTGCTGCTGTCCTTGCCCTGGCTTTCCCAGAGAGCGTTTCAGTGGAGGGGCTTAAAAGCACTGAAAATCAGCCTCAAGGATTGCCTGGTGATGATTGTGGAGCGACAAGATTGGTGTAATCTCTTGACTAATTTTAAACTTGCTCACAGACCTACATGCCCTGATTTTCAGGGCTTCTAATTAATCAAGCAAGGTTCAACTTTATTTTGGTGACCAACTCTGGAAGACACTAAGTTTCACTTAAGGCTTAAACCTTCTAAGCCTTAGTTCCCACCTTTTGCCCTCTTTTTTTTTTTTTTTTTTTTTTTTGATGTGACTGTGCACACCACAAACTTCCATTAACATTTATAAAAGGTCATTGTCATCTTTGAAAAGAGCAATGCTCTCCTCACTCCTCAAAGTGCCTGACGGTTCAGTTCTTGTGACCCTTAAACATACTCACTGGTAACTGAAGTTTGGCAATATTTTTTATGAAGTCCACCAAGTGGCCTGTCTTTAGGAGGAAAGCCATCCAGCCAGCTGACAGAAGCAATTAATTTTGTTGGACCACAGGTGGATGCAGACAGCTATTTAAGAATCCATTTCGACTATTTTTTTTCTTTCATTTTTACTTTATTTTATGAACTGGGGGGACACACACCCCAAACTGCTCTGTCATCTAAAGCTCAACACCACAGGCTGTTAAAAATGGAATATTTTCTTCCTCACAGAAATTTCAGAAAGTGGGAGACAAGCTACAAATAAACAAAAATATATCAAAACCTGTTAAAATATAGTTCCTTCATGGAAAATTGTCTTTATCTGAGTGAAGAATACCGAGAGTGTAACTTTTCCAGCCACCTATAAAGTATGTTTTTCTAAAACAGGCTCCTCTCTCCCAATTCATCAATGTACATCAAGCCAGCAATCCCTAGGAAGACAAGGCATTTAACACATTAAAGTTGTGGATGAGAGGAATGTGGTCAGTCTCAGCTTCTCTCTGCCTTTGCTGCATGTTAAGCTGGATGTTTCACCAGTAGTTTCTCCCATTTTCCTTCTAGAAATGAATGAAAATCTGCAGAGCGAGAGGATTCCAAACTGCACATTTTACCCTCCTCAGGTTGTTCCGGTCCAATAAGAGTAACCTGCTAATTACAGACACCCAATGGACTGATATTTTACTGCAAGGGTTTTTTTGATAAATATATGATTGCAACAGCCCTGCTCATTTTGAAACCAGCAGGATCTAAGGCTGCCTGGGGAAGAACTGCTGCTGAATGAATTCAGGCTCCAGTTACACCAAAGCCCTTCCACAAGCTCTTGCATAGACAACAGAGCTACTTTCATGACTTAGTATCTCAAACATGGTACTTTCCAGGCTGGTGAAGAAGCGGCCATACTTCTTCCTCCATCAACTGCCACACTCTTGTGAGAAAGGCCTTGTGGTATCTACTGGGGGTGATATGGCTGAGGCATCTGTGCTCCCTGAACACACTTCAGCTACCAGCAAAGCCAAGAGGAGGCACTAAAGCAGCTTTCAGGATAAGACTCGCTCTCCTGACCCTTATACTGGCTTTTTTGCTGGTCCCTAGGAACCAAAGGGGATTTTAGCAGGACTTGGGACAGACAGTAGAGCGACTACATTGCTTTTCAAAGGCACATTGTGCTTGCGCATGTCCAAAAGAAACAGAAAGCATATTCCAAGGGAGGCGAGCAGCAAAAGCAGCCTGCCTAGGATGTACAACTCCTGTTCTCGTGCCACATCTCTTCATTCTGCTCAGCAGCCTTTCTAAACGTGTTTTCTTTCTCCAGAGCAACTGGGCTAACGAGCTTGGTCAAGGCATGACATCCATGCTCGTATTCCCAGTTCTGGACTAAATCAGGGCACCCATCACCAACTACTTGTAGACCTGCTCAGAGTCTTCCAGCAAGGTTTGTAATTCAATGGAAAAGACCCAGGACAGAATGAATCCTGTCAAATTTCCCCTGCTTAGTAGTGGGGGGAAGGACAATAAACATTCAAAAATCATTTTCTAGAATGCAAGGTAGGGGACAGCCTGCACATTGGCTGGTGAACTGTCTGAACCACACAGAACTGGCACCAAGCCAGCAATGCAATCAGCGATGCAGCCGCAGCTGGTCAGATTATAAAAGCATTGCGCTGTACTCACCTTCCGCTGCCTGCCTGCCCTCAGGCAGTACCTCTCCCTAACCCACATATCTCCTAATGACCTGGAGTTAAAAAGCAAAACAAAAGGTCATTCTGAGCAGTGTTTAAGGTAACTAGGTCATTTTGTCAGAACTGCCTGGATCCAATTTGGAGGTACTGATCTCAACCTCATTTAGTGACAGTTAAAACAGTACATTTAGCTACCACCTTAAAATACAGCTATAGCTGGTATACGCTCACAAGGCCTGCAACCACTCCTCCAGCTACAACCTGTGATGGGAAGCAGCCTGTTGGTTAACTCCAGCTGTATACAGCCAGGAAAATCACCTCATTGAATGCTTACCATACAAATGGATTTTATTGCAGTTTCAGATTCGCGGTAAGTGCTCTTTGACCTCAGACGTCCTTCCCATCATTTAACTTCTTATTTTTCTACAGGCTTAGCCCCATGATTTAACATTTCCTTTACAGGCATGGCATACACCAGGACTGCATCATGCAGGCAGGCTAAGTAAGAACATACCTTAACCAACAAACCTAAACCAAGGTGCAACAAAAATGCAGCAGTCTCAAGATGCTGCCTGGATTTGGTATTTGGCAAATCATTTTCAGTTAAAAGTACATTTTGTTTTCAATAAATACATTCCAACTTTGTCCCAAATGCAGCTGTGATTCCAGACCATAATAATTAATTGACAATCCATATCTAGAACTAGCTAGTATCATTCTTCAAGTAGGAAGGAACAAAAACATGTCTAGAAATGTCCTATGTCACTCTGACACGGAGTTTGGGATTCCTTAGTCCCTGGGGACTGAAAACCACACACAGGTGCCTCAGATGCACTTTGGTTGGAGACAAACTTATTCAGGTATGGAAATCTGGGGAAATCACAAACTGAGAAAAGGAGGAGGCTTAATTAGAATATCGTATTAGGCAAGCGCTGTACAGGGAGCACAATGTCAAACCTCTTCCTCTGAAGAAAGGGAGCTGTGAAAGGGCTGTCCCTTCAAGTCGTTCCTAGCCCTCTTCCAAAAAAATCTAAATACTTAGTAGATTCTCCAGGAGAGACAAGGGTGACCAGGAACCCATGCTCACAGGCTTGGAGAACACTGCTGTTCTCAGTGCATCTTCCAGGAATATGTCCTGGAAACCAGAAATTATGCCCCTCCTCTCATATGCAGTTAGTAAGTCCAGCATTTAATCCAATCAATCCCCTGGAAAAGGCTAGAAATTAAGGTTGGCTCACTGCTGGATTGTGAGAACATTAATGCATTAGTTTAATTGTTGATTTTCTCCTATTGACGTAATAAAAGTCATAATTAGTTCGTAATAAAAAAATTTAAGTTAAACGTACTGCATTGCTGCTGACCTTAAACCGTTAGACAACAAAGACAACAAAGTTTCCCATTTAGCAGATCTGTTTAACTTCTAGCATAATTGACTAACATCTGAAGAGCTGCAGATTAAAACAATGATTGCAGGGGTGAGGGGGAAGTGAAGAAGCGCACACAGTTATTTCCCTTCCAATTTGTCACAGAACAAACAGAGCTACTGATCAGTACTAATACTCCACAAACTAAGTTTGTCACCACATAGCAAACACTTATGTACAGAATTTAACCACAGACGTGTTCCTGGAAAGCCCACTGGGCTGTAATTGAGTAGATAAACATGTATTACTTGCTGAATATCAGCCGGTTGGTGATTGGTTAAAGATCTTGTGGTGTTGCAAAATTAAGCGCTTCGTGGCAGCTGGAAACTGCCACCAATATTTTAACCTGAAAGTAAACTGCCTGGAGGTAATACAAGAAAGGACTGCTTTTTATGCAAGAGGATTGCCAGCTGCAGGTTCTATTTGCTGTGCAGAAAAATAATGTCTTCTGGAATACCAAACCAAATCTATAAAGTGCAAGAAAAACCCCTGTGAAAAGCATTTCCATGAGTGATGGTGGGCAACAACCTAAACCAGCACAGAAACATCTGCAAACAAGACATCAGTGACAAGTAAAGACACCAGGAAACAACTTCACTCATCCTCTCATCTTCTCTCTCCTCTGCTTTTGTGGAGGCAAACTAGTTTTCAGAAACAAATATTTTACTAAAAAGCTGTAAAAAGTTCATTAAAACACCTTTTTTTTTTTTCTGGCAACGTTGTGTTGACAGCCAAGAGCTCCATCAAGATCTTGGAATTTAGTAGCTTCCAGTTATGCGAGAGAGGATTCTCCCATTTTTTAAAAGTAGAAGTGGGTATTTCTCCCTCTTTCAAAACTGTAGGACTTCTCAAGGAAAAAAAAAGTAAATTCCCCATTTTTTTTCCAAAATTCTGAAAAAGTTAGAATTTTCCAATGGGGAAAAGCAACAGTAACAAGAACAAAGTTTGCCCCACTCCCACTGCTCAGGGAAAATATCCGTTTTCATGCCCAAAATTAGTGAGAATATCTATCAAAGTCCAGCACCTGAGAGTCCAGGAGTAACTGCTGCCTCCAGAGCTTTCCCAAGGAAGAGACACATGTACAGGCTTTATTTCTATTACTCCAGTGTCTGGAGAATGCAGGCGGGTGGGGAGACCACCTCATTACAGTGGACATTAATTAATGCTGATAAGCAGGGAAGGTTTGTGCCCTACACAAATGGGTGAGTCACAGAAAAGTCCAGGAGGACGGGTGCTGACTCCGTTCCTGCTCCACTCTGGCAATGGGCAACCTGGCAGGCAGGCACACCTCACCCAACACTCTTCATACGCCCAGCCCTAGCATCGACCACCTTTCTAACCACCAACCCCCACCACTGTGGCAATTAATAAAATGCATAATAATATAATAAATAAATAGAATAAAATAATTCTCCTCTTCCACTGATTCATTCTGACCTGGCTCTAAACAGCCTGACAGGTGGAGGAGGACACTTTTCTGACTTCTTTCTGACGTTTTGCTTTTACGTGTATTTTCTACTTGTGTCACTTTTTGTATGCTTCGGGAAGGACAGAAAGTTACTGTTCTGATTTGCACTGTCCTGTTCAAGTACTGAACGTGCAGTCACGTAATGTCATGCGTGGGAGTGATTTAGGTCAGAGTTTATTATATTCCTAGTTTCATATGTGAACACTTTTCTCCTCCTCCCCTCCCCCCAGGTAAGAGCAAAATGCTTCTTCTACCGAAGTAGATCAAAGTCCTCCTCCTGCAGTTAGGAAGCACCAAGCAAAGAGGAAAGCAGCACATGCTATCATCAGCATGGTCTTGGGGCCAAGTACAGCGCCAGCAAGAAGTCTGTCAAAAGATCATTTATTTGTGTATAATTTACCTAGCTAGACTCAACGGCCTATGCTTGGGCTGTCTATTGCTGCAATATAGAATTACATGTCTCCCTAAGGTAACATGACAGAAGATAATATAACTGTATTTCAAAGATGACATAATAATGAGATTAGAAACTAAATAAGAGACAGATCTTCAGTGATCACAGCTTCCAAAAATTGTGCGCTTGCAAAATGCACACAGCAGATTCCTACAGAACTTAGATACAGACCGCTATGAAATGGTCCCGAGTACAGACATCCTAATTAGAGATAGTCCAACAACTGGATCAGATATCCATTCAGATTCAGAATTTTGCTCTGTGTGGATAAACTGTGCTTTTAAGCTACTGGTTATTCTGGATGGAGATGCTATTTTTGTTACAGTGTTTGGCACACAGTAATCCTTGCTGAGTGTTCTGACTTGCGCTACGCTACTGAAGTGTGTAATGTAATGGAGTCCATGAAACAAATTGCAAAGAGGATGCTTGCAGTATTAGTCACGATAGTAGTTTTCAATATTCACTAACAGCATGGTACCTGATCTGCATTTTAGCACAAAGAGGAACACTTCCTATTTAGGAAGCCTCACATGCTCTCTGCAAGAGCTAGTAAGAAATACAAATCACATTTTAAACAGCTAACAGCAAGGACAGAGTCCACACGGTTTCGGAAATGCTATAGTCTTTGCAGCCACATATATCCTCAAAAACTGACAGCCTTTGACCAAGTGTTTATTACCCACTTGAATATTAACAGTAACAAACTTGGATGTATTTCTTTACTGCTAAAAACCAAATATGCACTAAGGAAATAATCACCGCTTGCACACTATCCCATTTCTATGTCCCATAGTATGAGACAAGTTTCTTACCTTCCCAGGTAAGAAAAGCTAATTGTAAAATTCTGATAAAGCCGAGTTGATTTGTACTTGGTTGTGCTCCCTTAATGCATTCCTGCTGACACTTTCCAAGAATACCACCGACAGATTAGACAGACAAAGGAAAACTATATTTAAACTGAAACTTCTAGCAGCAGATGATATGTACTTGACATTTTCCTGGTGAAGGGTTGCATCTTTTTTTTGTTGTACCCAAGCTTAGCAGCAATGGTGACATTGACTGATCTGCTTTTCCACAGAGGTCCACAATTCATCTGCTTAATCCTACACAGTAACTTCAGGTGAGCTTCCAAGTAATGCAGCAGAGGTCCAGCCTGAGGACGTTTATAAAGTACTTCTGCTAAACACTGTAGAGGGGACACAACCTTGACAGAAGCGTCAGAGAAGGACATTGTCCAGCTTTGCTGTCTTATCATACCCAAACGTAGGGCTAGTTCAGTCAGAAGGCCATAAAAAGTACCCTAGAATTGGTGACAAGAAGATGGCCTTTTATTTTGTGTCAGAAAATAGAAGGCAAAAGTTATTCTGTAGCGCAACTCTGAATTGTTCTATAGTCTTCACTAATGACAATTACCACTGGCTTCTGCTTTTCATCTCAGTTTGGCTTTATTGGTCCACCACAGATTTCAATTGTTTTCATACTTTATAGTACCATAATCAAGTTCCAAGAGAAATCTTAGGATTTTCAAGAAAAGTCAACTTATTATCTAATACAGTTGCCATACAGCTGAAAAATTACCAAATCCAGCATAAATCACAAAAGCTGTGATTTTGTGTTTTACTGGACAAATTCATACCCAGAGAAAATCCATTGATCCAGGTACTTCCCCAGTTCTTCAGTTAAGTTCTTCAAGAATTTGGAGTAAATCAAAATGTAAAGATTAGAGCCCAAATTTTGGAGACATACATATGTGTGGTATTACTAGATTTGGAATATTCTTCAAAACCTCAACTCTGGATACTTTCTCCTTGAGAAAACCTTGTAAGGCTGATTTTTAACAGCTTTATGTCATTGATGATACCATAACTGAAGTTAACCAACTGAGTAAGGTCTACTGAGTACATTGGGAAGTACCCAGCCAATGAATGCAGTTTAGAAGCATGTAATTTATTTTTTTTTACAGTTACAGCATAAAAAGAACAAAATTAGAGAGAAGGATTTCCTGATTTATCTCCATTTTTATCTGCAGCTACATGGTTCAAAGACTACTTTTCTCACGAATGTGCTATACTGGCAATGACCACTTCTCTAACCGCTGACACGTAATGGCCAAACCCCCTTTCTCTCTACTCTCCACCCTCAAAGCTGCCTTCAAATTTCAAGGTAAAGTTCTGACATATCAGCTCCAAAAAGTATGAGCAATTTGGAGATTACTATTGGCTTGCTGAAATGGCTGATCCATAGGAGCTGCTATTAGACTGATAAACAGTGCTGCCAAATCATTGTTAGCTTCATAGTATAGTTGAGCACCCATGTAACTACTTCACATTATGGGTGCTAATCTCAGGGAAGGCCAGGGGAAGAAAACACTTCACTGCTATCAGTCCGAGCATTTCATAACAAAACCCAGAGACCCAATAATCTTTATATTAGGAAGATAATCCTCACCCTCCACAACTCCACCTACAATACAGCCAGAGAACTCTTTGTCCAGAGAGCAGTTTTGTCAGTAAAAAGCTGTCCTGTATGTAGACTTCCCACCTCTCCACCGCTCATGAAAGGAAGTCTGTCAGCCACCTATATATACAGATCAATAAAACTTGCTTTTAAACCCCGTGACTCAATTATCTGGCGGCATTCTTGTACCTTCAGCAACAAACATGAGCCAATGTCTTCAGCCCTTAGGAAAGTGAAATTGCTCACACCACCTTGTTCCCTCTGGCAGGGCTGAGGTTTACTGCTGTTATCCTTGGGTAGGATGCAGCAAAGGAAATGCACTCCAGAGCAGCAAATAATAAGAACAATGCTTGAGGGCTTCTCAGACCTAAAAACACTTCACTGGTTCACACTGGTGAAGTCTAAACACCCTGCAATTTTATTCAGTGGTTTATATACTCTACAATTTCCCCTAATTGAGCAGTGTTATGTCCTATGAAACATCCTGTCTTTTTCTTAGTAACATCTCCTTCGGCATTTTTCCTACCCTTTAGATAGTAGGAAATACAACTACTTTCCCATTTTGAAATCAAGAACAAATGGATGTTTTCCTTACCATGACAGTCGCAGGAGGATTTTCACACAGCACCTGTTAAGCTCTAGAAAAAGCTGCAGTTATGGGTTTTTTTTTCACAGATCTTTAACCCACATATACTTGTCTAACTTCCTCTGTCAAAACACTGCTGATCTTTATACGATTGGAATACCTAGATCAAAGACCAAATTTCAATGGTTTTGGCATTACATTCACACTGGAAGGGACCATATTGAAACTAAAGAGCTTGCAGGATAGAGGATGCAACAGATGACAGTGATTAAAAACAGGACAAACAGAGGTAACTATATGGGATCATGTGTTACCTAAGTAACTCTTACGCAGTCAGCAATAGAGCAATTTTTTTCCTATGATGTGTCTCTGTATCAAGATGTATACCCAGTAATTCAAAGGGGATGACCAAATTTTGCCCTTAAGTAGCCTCTGATTAAAAAAAAAAATAATTAAAAAAAAAAAATCACTTGTCTTGGGAAAAGAAGGTCAGTAAGAAATGAAAAAAAGTAATCGAGCAAACAAAAATGTTGCAAGATGAAAGCTAACTACTCTTCCATAGAAGTATGTCATGCTGTTTGCACCAACCCTGTGACAGCACAGAGAACTGCATATTACTCCCTGCAACCTGAGCTGGAGCCCAGCAAGGTAGACACGAGCAGGAATAGCTGCATTAGCTGCTCGTGGACATTCTCTGTTTCGACTTAGTAGAAAGCTCATTAAAACACAACAGCAAGATCCCTCAGAGCATAGAGGCGCAGCCCACACTTTGTTAAGGAATAATAATCTCTGCAGCAACAGGCAACTGCTCAAGCTTCAGGCCATGTAAACTGTGGAAGAATTGAGAGGGACTTCTCCCAACCTCCAGTAGAAATCCACGTTAACTGGCAGTCACTTAAATGCATTCTCTTAAGACGACTGGAACCAACAATCACAAGGGCTCTCTGCATGAAAAGTTTTACTTCTTCAATTTTAAACTCTATTTTAACTCTGGGCACTGAAACTCCATTAGAAAAGTTCCAATGTCTGAAAATCATATGGAAATTCTACCATAAAAGTGGCTTCATTGAGAAAATCCTTTTTCAAATCATTGCAATTTAATGGGAAAAATCCATTTCAGACTGAAATTCTTCTTCACCATATAGATCTATAGCAAATCTGTACCATTTGCTATAGCTCTTTGAAGACATACTTGAGGTGATCTTGTAATCACATAAAACATACCACTAACAGACTAGAAAGCCAATTGGTAGGCAATGTCCCATTCAGACAGTGTTTTCAGGTCTGTAAGCTTGCGAGTAGGCTGGATAAGTCACTAAGGTGAATGCACCGCATCAAAACAAGTTATTATTACGTGAGGGTGTAGCTGCCACAGTATAAAAGACGGTTGAGTAAGCAGATAGAATAGCAAAGAGTGAGAAGCTAACAACAGTGCTAAGGTGCTAAGGACATTACAGAAACAACAACTGATATTCTACTGAAAGAGGTGAGTGACTGTAGAAAAAAAAACCCTAAATTTAAAAAAAATGTTCCTTGCTTTGTCCATTTCTTGGGCAAAGGTGCTTAGCTAATGTTAGCTCCCTGTCGCCACAGAGTTGAGACTTCAATGATATTGTTGATCTCTTCTCTCTCCTGTGACACAAAGCATGTTTTGGTCTTTCGTAGTAAGCTCATTAAATGATGCTAGGAGAGTTTTATGGTTTTATGTATGAGGAGTATCTTCTCTAGAATATCTAGTTCAACATACCAGTCTTGACTAACAGCTACTATATGATCATTTGCTTTGTGCATTTGCACTTTGGGGCTGGAGATGGGAGAAAGAAAGGGGATGGAGAAGGGAAAAGAAGAAATTCTAAGTTCTTAACTCTTATGACAACTATTTTATACATGGGAACCTGTGAGATACTGAATCAATGTGTACTGGTATGTATTTTTGAAGAGCATGTGGACTTACTGCAAGACTGGAAGCAAGCAAATAGCACTGCAACCCACAAGAAAAAAAGGAGCATCCCAGCAACAGCATAGATGTTAATTTCTTCTAAATAATGAAGTACTACTAAGGAATATAAACTACACCAGTGATTATATCGAACTAAGTGAAGCCATCAACTTTACTGTCTGGATACACCTCCCCAGACAAATATCATAGGGTTGTGTTTTGTTTTGGTTTTTTTCCCTTGAGGTTTTTTTTTTGTTTTTTTTTTTTTTAAACAAACATGGATTGCAAAATTTGGAGATAAAGAGAATGCAAATGAGATGAAATCTACCTGGCTGTTACAGAAGTGTTTCCTAATGTGTCTTCTTGCAAAAAGTTAATCCCAAAAAAAGAATTTAAAAGCACCAGTGCAACACTTTTGAATTAAATGGAAGATAAGGAAAGTAAAGAAAGACTCATTGTTTCCAGCCCTTGGCAGAATCTCCAGAGCCCTGGGTTCTCCTCCAACTTTGTTGGGAGGCTGAAGTCAAATACGACCTGCATTAGTTCCTGCTGTACCTTTGAATATGGGACCCTCTCCTTACATTTAGTCAACAAGCTGGGATCTGGATGTATTACTCTAATATGAAATAATTAATGATATTACTTACACCAAAGGTATTACAGCAATATGTGGGTGTTTAAAATTCAGAATGGTATGTGACTGCATATCAGGAGGAAGTCTTGCAATGACCTGCACTCCACACCATGGGCTGGAACATGTGTAAGCTTGGGATCTCAGCACCCAGAAGAGAACAATAAAGGGTGTTACCACAGAACAAGTCTTTTTTGTGGAGTATACGCAACATATGGAGCAGATACTGTTTACTATGTTCAAGTAGTTTTTAGTCTTTACAAAGTGACTGAACAGATTAACACAGTTCATGTGTTCCTCTGTTATTCAGAATTATCTGCCAAATATTCATATAATTAATGATCCATTTCTCACTGATAATGCTGATTTGACATTTATAGAATTTATAGCATTTATTGCGTGCTCCTGCAATCAGATGGACAGGTTGCATTGTACGATACAGACATGGGCCCTGCTTGAATGCCATAATTGCCTCAAGGAAGGTTTTAAGTTGGATGTTACCAGTTATATACAGAGATGTGGTGTTGCAAGAATATATTCTAGCATTTGTCTTCCTATTGCATGCTTCTACGAGGAAGTACCTTCTTTGGATTGCTACAGAGCGAGTCGAAATGCTGTGATTGCAGTCATAGCAAATTCATTTAAAGCTACAGACAGATTGTCAGAGAAGCTCAAAGCGCGGTCTTGGGGCAAACCATGTTATGGCAGGTGTTGTGTTTGAAAGGTTAAGGAAGGAGCAGGCTCAGGACCTCCAAGCAGCCTCAAAGACAGTGTTGACCCATGGTGCAGAGATTAATCTTGGCAGTGCACACTGTGGTGTGGGTGAAATTGCCGCCTCAGACTTAAAAGGCACTCAAGGCAGCATGAGCTAGTGCCTGAAGTGCCATCCCAGGATGTACAAGGCTGGGGCTGAAGACACACTCTGCTTCTGACTAGTTAAAGCATTTCTCAGGTTTGTATCAACCACAGCAAATTATACTGCAAAACTCTCAAGCCCAGCTGGAAAGTGCCAAGACATTGTGCTTCAGCATTTCAGAAAAAATAATGCAATTCTCTTCAGCTAAAACTGTCCTCTTGCTTTTTAAGGCTTGAAAGATCCTCAAAGCAAAACAGAGCTCAGTCAGCTTTCTGAAACTGCTAAAGACAAAAGAAAACCCCTTCCCAACCAGCTCTAACACTGGTATCTTCTAGAAAGTACTTCGTAGGAAACACTCTGAACAGAAATCAGCTCCTCATAAGAGAAAATGATAAGAGCTGACTGCAAAAAGCCTTCGGCAGCAACCACTGGGGGCTCAAGAGCTCAATACAGCTGAAGAGCATTACTCGCCCTTTGCTGTTAAGTGCTTTCCCTTCCGTCATTTGCTATAATTAACAGACAAACAAGCCCCATTCCCTCCCAATCCCTAACAGAAAATACCAACTTCATAGCACAAGCAATATGCTTCAAGATCTGGCGCAGGCACAAAGCAATCCACATCAAAGGCAGGTCTCACCAAAAGTGGATGAGAAGTCACAGGAGCACCGTGTTAACACTATGTTCACTAACACAAAAAACTTACACAGAAGCAGCAATCCTCAACCTCCTCCCCACCCCAAATTTCCCAGCTTGTTGTCACAAAGTCTCATGTCATTTTAGCAACTACCGGCAGGAGAACTGGAGTGTCACTAGAATTTCGGTATTTTTTACTGAGGAAGAAAGTATTTGAGTATCATGCTCTAAGCTGTGTGTACTGCAATAACCTGTGAGCTCAGAGGCAGAAGAAACATGTCAGAGGGGATAGAGCTCCCCGATAAAATCCTCCTGGGTCCTCAGAGCAATAGTCTTCCCCTGATGCATTCCTCCAGAAAAGCCTGGAAAAGGAACACAGTATTTTTGCATCTGCTGGAAAGCAGCCATCAAACTGGGTCTTACCAAGGACGACAGATGCAAGTTTGAGTCAGATATTAGGCAAAACCTTCTCCCATGCCAGCACTTCCCACTGAAATTGGGAAGACATTGGTCCAAGCACTAGTCACAAATATACAAACCCCAGAATCGCAGGACTGGGAAAAAAACCCAAGCAAACCACAGAAACACATACTCCACCTCAGCTGCTTTTGAACAATCTGGTCCAAAAGGGCCAAAACATTCTCCTGCTGAACCTGACAGGTGAAGGCATTAAGAGACCTCCTGGCATTACAAACACCATCAGCATAAACAAAAGCCAGGACAGAGTTACCAAAGGACGACTGGTCTGAAATGACTGTTCATGGCAATCCAGATAGCGGAGGCCAGCTTCTGGCTGCCATGTGGGTAGAAAGCATTCCAAGGTGCTTGAAATGCCACAACAAGCTCGAAGGTGTCTGCCCCATTAACCAAGGCATTGGCTAAGTTCATAGGAGCAAGAGCTATTGCAGCATTGTAACAGAGAGGAGTCCTTCCCTGGTACTGAAGGGCACACTGCGACCATGCTGTCACCAAGGGGCCCTACACCTGAACCTCAGACACTTTCCTCTTACTCCTATTTTATTCTGCTGGCTCCAACTTCTTTGCCTGTCACCAGATTTTAATTAAATAATCCTAATTAATCAGAGCATTTTGGTTTAATTGCTTCAATGGCATCCTGAGTTTGGACTCAATATATATTGCAACTCAGGGCAGGTCAGATTTTACAGCTTGTCATGTACTCTTTATCACACTTCATTTGGAAAGAAAACAAATGGATATATGGGATGCAGTGTAACAGTAATTGAGAAATGAGGCAAGTACTACTAGCAGTGAAGTGTGAGATTGCCTCAGTGTTCCTGTTGTCCATCTCTCTCCATTCAAGCCAGAAGCTGCACCTTGTATAACATAGGCAGGGTAGAAATTCTCTTCCTGGACAGAAAACTCTGGCAGGTGAAGGGGAGAATGAAGGCAATACTAGTTTTGATTTATTTGCTTGGGTTTTTTCTTTGTTTGCTTTTCAAATATTTCCCTTGGTTCTCCAGTGAGAACTGAATGAACACATGCAGCCTTGTGCAGCAATGGACGTGCTCCTCCGCTCAGGTCGCCTTCAGACATAACATGCATTTTATGCAAGATGGGTGGTTTAATTTGCTTTGACACTGAATGCAACCAGAACAGCTGAAGAAGTTCCAAATCCTCCAGCAACCTAGGTAAACAATGTCAGATACCAGCAAAAGATCCAGGAGAAGCAGTGGATGGCACGTGGTGCCCTCCATGTGGCTCAGGGTACCAGCAGTGTCCTGCAGAAAGGGGCTACCAATGGCTGCTCCAAACATCTACTAGCATTTTTTTTTCAGCCCAAATAATTTTCTTTGACCTTCAAACTTTTACACAGTCAAGATCCCACAGGTAGCCCAATACCACTGGTAACAATGGTCATGAAACAACCAAGGCAGAATAGGCTGCTTGTCTGTTTACAGCCAGCATGAATATATTTTCTGTTCACTTGCATTCTGTTTATTCTGTAAATTTTTTCCTCTTTCTGTAATTTTTTTCCTTTTTAACAAAGTTTGCAGCACTGCATATTCTTCATTGGACGTCAGGAACAAATCCAGCATGGTTTACTGGTACAGTGACCGAGTCTCATTTTGTCTTGTTCACGTGAAATATCCCACATGCTCTGAAACAGAAGATGTAACCCAGACAATCTATGTCTGAGCTTGCCCTGAATAGGCAGCTGACAAAACATGGTCATCTGCCCCAGCTATGGCCTGAAATCTTCTAAGAAAAGTTCGCAACATAAACAGTAGGTCCTCTCCAAATCGTTTGGGGCTGGGACACTGGTCTTGAGGTAACTCGGCAGTATATCAATAGCCATCTCAGTGGGTTGCTGCATAAGAACTAGTAGTATTATCAGTCAGAGGTAACTAGGTGGTTGCCATTCAAACCACAAGGTGATAAAAGGTGTAGAATTTTATGTGATGCATTTCATCTTGAATTCATTCGCCACTAGAATCATTGTAAGATGAGCTGCAAGTTCAGGTCCTCTAATCCGCTTCCTACCCAAGCCAGAATCAACTACGCCCTAAATCAGCACATACTTCTGCTGCCATCCTTACCCAAGAAAAATCCCTGTTCTTGTAATATATTTATTGCAGAGACCTCTCTGTCCATAGAAACTTAAATCTAGGAAACATGCTAGCTTAAAACACCGGAGAAGCCCCATGGAACACAACGGAAAATCAAGTCAAATGTCTGTGCTTAGGAGCTCATCATGACAAGTATGTTTAGCAATTTTTCAGGACTTCCCACAGGCTAAAGTACCTTTTGAGAATTATATTTGCTATAGCTAAGCCAAAAAGCATCAGATTCATCCCTATGTATTGCAGTGACTGCAGTGTAAGTGCCATAGACATGCATTAGAGCATGTTACACACCCATACATCATACATTGATTAACCAGAGTAGACAAAGTCATTTACTCACCTCACTCCAAACCCTTACTAAACATGACCCAGGGGTTATAACTTTGCCACAGGAAGTACCAATTGCCTGAATTTGAATATCACTACCTTTTTTTCTCAATGTATTTCCTTGAACTGCAATATACACCTACGTATTTTTAGTCAAGCAACTGGCTTTTTTTCAAGTTCAGTAGCTTCAGTTGGCACAAAATTGAATTTGACAATTCTTTATCTACACAGTCCTGAAAAGCTATTGAAACTACCTCAATCACAGTCCCTAAATTTCTGAACCTACTTTAAGGCACCAAAACACAAGTGCCTTCATCAGTAATAAGCAACTTCAACAAGAGAGGCTTAATTAAAATCTAAATCCACAGTTTAAAGCAACGTCTCTTTTGTGATCTTGCACTACGATGATATCAAAAGCCTTCTAAAATTTAGCTCCAGTGGTCTGTTTCAACAGATTTCTAAAGAAATATGTACAATTACTTTGGAAATTAAAGACCAAGACCATGCCAGTACTCATCAGACAGCATAATTCTTTCGCCTTTTTAATCTATGCATCTAATGAAGTCCATAGAATAAAATCACAAATGCATCAGATACCTTATTGCACAACAAGCCACATCTTGAACTTCTTATACTCAGCTGGGTCTTTAATTGGGACAAAACTGACTCAGTCAAAGCTTGAGCTGAAGTGCAAGTGGGAAGAACAGATTTCAGAAAGTCATAGGCATTCTGCATTGTTCCAATAATAATGTATAATCAGATGATCTGCTGTACTTTAGAGGCTGGTTGTTACAGGTGAGCTTTGTATTGGTTTATAATGGCACCTCATCAACATAAATGGCATTATCTCTAGTCTGAAAGGAAAAAAAAAGCCCCTATATTATAGAGTTGCTAAATTAGAGATGGATCCCAGAATATCAGAACAGAACCCCAGCTCCTCAGCATATCAGAACAAGAGCTGAACTCCAAGGCTTATCCTTTGTGTTAAGCACAGGTGAAGTCCAAGACACAACACATGAAGGACTGTAGCAGACATCTTAGCAAACCAATGTATTTACTAATCCACCATCAAAAGCATGGTATCTTAAACAAAAAAAAATAATAAAAAAAAAAAAAAATTGCTGGCTCTCTTGTTCAGCTAAATTACTCCGGACTGACATTGACAAATGAAATCTTCATGGCTATGTATACTAGAAATAGAATTTGGTTGTTTCAACAAAAGTTTAACCATCTAAACAAATTACAGCACTGTGATAACACTCAGAAGCAATCCAAGTGGTCTTTAAACTTTCCTCATCTAAATATTACACGTCAGATATTGCTCACTTTGAACATTAGCTTTCTTCTCTTTTATTAGTCCGTAGATCCAAAGTCTAAAGTCACCAAGAAAGAGTTGGTCCATTTTTTTTTACTTCCAGTTTGAATGGTCAATAGTCAAAGTCTCTGTTCAGAAACTGTCACATCTGCTTCTCTTGCCCACAATTTATCCTGGGAAGGTTAAGTACAGGAAAATGTTCAGGTAAATGTGTAGGCAGAGTAACAGAGCCAAACTATGAAAACTACTAAACAAATGAATCAGAAGCCTCAGTTCTTAGATTGTGTTTCAGGATTGGATTTGAAAGTCTGGAGCTGATGCGGAAGCCAAGCTCTGCATGAACACAACAACAAAATTGGGTTGAGCTTCAAAATGTCAGCACACCCTCAACTTTGGTAGGCAGGTCTCATTTTCACCAGGAGTTAAATACCATGAAATCTTCATGAGTTGCGGCAAGCTGGATCTAAGCTCATTTGTATCCATTGTGTCTGCCCACTTCATGTTTGAGCAGCTGCCATTATGTCATCAACTTTTAGAGGAGGAAAAGATCTGATAATTTAATCTGTCCACAGACTTTCATCAAAGCCTTGCTGTCACAGCCATGCAGCCAGGCAGCATGTGTGCTGGATGGTCTCCAGAGTTAACATGCGATATATGGCATTCTGTGCTTTTGAGATAGGAATGGCTTTACTTTGTTGGAAATTATGCAGAGACAGCTTCATTAATTTTTCATCTATGATTCTTATCAGATGGAACAGAAGCAATCAATGCCAAATATCTTCTCTGTCAGAGCTCAGAAGAACTAGTCTTTTGGGGACAAATTCTGATCCCAAATAGATCAATGTAAATCCACAGTATTACATAGTTTCCAGTCAAAATCAGTAGAATTATCTGTCAGTTATGCTAAGAGTCAGCAAGTCAGGATATAAACCAGATATTTTTAGTCCCTGCGAAGTGATTGGTGCCAGTTCATACTTGTGTGTATTTAACACCTACAGTTATCTTAGAAGTCTGTTTTGTCTGGGTTTAAAACCATAGACACTGGGACATGCCACTCGAGCTCTGCATGGAGAGAGGAGAATTCAAGATTATCAGCACTAACGTGGAAGCAGCAAATTCAGTCAGATCCTTCAATTTTATGCAGCACCCGTACCCCCCAAGAAAATATGTGTGCAGCTGCTCTTGGGCACCCCAGAGCAACTGCAAGTATTCAAATATGAAGTTTCATTAATTGATCTAAACAGTTTAACTACACATCCATCCCTTTTATACAAATGCTTTAACACAGTAAGAATGACTTATAATATCCTGACACCAAACTTTTCTACTGTCAGGGCAATTATTTAGGCTGAAGGGTTAGAGTTTGTTTCATGTTTATCACTCAACAGCCTATTGCATTTGAGTAGATTTCACAAGACCAATAAAAAAAGGCTTCTTATATGTTACCTAGAAGTGATTAAACTCCAGCTTTGTGTGGTAATGACCTTTAGCTCCACTCTTCACAGCTCAGACTGGTTGCACAATCTCAGCAAGAATCACTGTTAATCAGCATTCAGGGATACCACACAGTTGTGTGTTCACTGGCAGGTATCTAATATATCCTGTGGATCCTGCTGTCAGTAAGGGAGCTGGAAGAAAGCTGGAAGAAACACTCCTTTCAATTTCTTTTGCTCCCTTTTGGTGCATATTCTTCACATTCAAGTGTCAAGGGAATTGCATAAAGAGCAAATGATTAAATTGCTTGTGTGATATTTGAAAGAAATGTTAATGTGACTAGTGATACTTCAGATAAACACAGAAAATGGATCTAAACAGAGAAGGCAAACTATTGAGCTTTCTAGCACCTATAAAAATTAGCAAAAGAAAATTTGGATTATCACATGCTTAAAAACCATGTGCATGCAGACACTTCTGTCAAAAATTAATACTCTGAATAATATTTTGAGCCATAACCTGCTCAGAGATTTTGAAAATGACTAGCTTGGTACAATTCATAGAGCCCCTGCTAGCCTACAGAGAATTCTTCATTCCATGTGTCATCTGTTTCCTTTGTAATTTAGTCCTGAGGGGAAAAATTACCAACATTTTAATTAACTGAAAGCATTTTTTTTCCAAACTTATGGAAAAAACCCTGTGTGAGTAGGTCTACCTTGAGCTTCTCTTTTTCAGAACTGGGACATAGGTGATGTTTCCACAGCTGTTCTAGTCTATTTTATGTCATTGGTCATGTTCTTTGGTCACTGAGATCACAAACTACGGCATCACTCATTCAGAAACAACAAGGAACACAGCTAATGTACACAGACAAGCCTGCACTACTGAATGCAAGCCCATGTGTCTTCTAGGGCTTGTGAACATGTTTTCTCACACCTACTTTCAAAACAAGCTGAAGAATGGTTACCCATCATTACCAATTCAGCAAGACTTTTGATTAAGAGCCCAACCTACCCGAGTCAGAGATGACACACTCACTGCTCAGAGTTGCTTAGAACTCCCAGAACGGTTTTTACCAGTGAACTAATCAATGGTCTTTATTCACTGGGAAGCAACTATATAGGTGAAAGGTGACAAAGCATCACAACTTGGATTAATTTGCTGTTCAAAAGAGGTAAAAAGCCATGTACTTTATGTACCAGGGAGAAAGGATGGAGAAGGAAAAGCAGTTAGAGCTTTACACATACAGCTAGCTAGAGTAATAAGCTTTGTTCCCTCCTCACATGACTCTGCTATGCTTCCACCTCTGCATCGGTATGTGAGATGCATCTAGGAGCCAAAACCACAGATGGTGTCAGTCACTGTAGCTCTTTTGAGGCAGTTAGGCAATATCCGCTTACACTGAACAGGTACCTGCCCAGCTACTAATTATTAGTATCTATTGCATACCTCATAACAGCATTAAATTGACTGCTTTGTTTCCCACATGCAAGCTGCACCACAGACTGGAGCCAAGAGACTTGCACACTGGTACCGTCTCTTTACACCAAGTTTGAAACCATCCCACTCATTTTCTTTCATCCTCCTCAAACTGACAATTTATAAAAACTTAGAGGAGATGATTGCAAACTGAAGGTCTAGGATGATAATTTGTGTTGGCACAGATGCTTCCACTTTTATTCATGTCCACTGATACAGGCAGATTCCCCCACCCCAACCAAGAATACTTAAGATCATAAGTGAAAAGTGTTAATATTGGTTTACCCTTCAAATATCATACAGGAGTCAAATTCCAGCACCAGTCAAACCAGGCCTGGATCAACAAAAGCTTCATGATCTTGACCAGTCCTGACAGTATTAAGTGAGAGCTGAAACGAATTTGATATTCAGCCTTATATCTTGGATCATGAGGAGAAACCTTCTTCCAAAGATCACATCCACAGCCTTTGGAAGCGAAGCAAAGAAGCTCCACCAGCCAGCACAGCTTGCATACCGCATCACTCGGCTGAGTCTTTCTCAAGCAGTGTTAAGCACAGCAGCTCTGTTACTCCCATTTTGCAGATGGAAGAAGACAAAAAAAAACCAAACCAACAAACCCACCCGCTTAAATCAACACAAGAAATCTCTGATGAAGCAGGCTTAGCCTACTTGCCAGTCCAGCATGTACAATACCCTTTGTACAACTTCAAAAGAGAAGGTGCATCATGGTAAGATAACCAGCCCCCTGTACATCCCAACTGCACTGAGAGCCCCCACCAAAAGGAGCACACTACTTCATGGACCAATTGAGCTGCAAAGGGAACCCACGCCTCAGCGGTCGGACGCGATGAAGGAGAGGCCCCTACACAAAGCAGTAAGGAAAAATATCAGAATATGTTTGCTTGTTCAAAGCGCAATCTAAGAGGCAGGTTTTCTCAGCAGAACAAGACTTATTCAGTGCCCCATGCATACTCTGAGTAAATGAGAGTCCTATTAAAAACCCAAGTGCACAGCTTTTGCAGGGCTGGGGTTAGCTTTCACAGCGTGCTGCTCTCTTCTAAAGCTGTTGCGCAAGAGTCGTATGTTTAACATTTCTAACCAGCCAAAATTGCTCTTTATATTTGATCAGGAATAATTTTTTTTACCTTTGAACCTGTTGCAACGCAGGTTCAAAGGTTACCTGGGTGCAGTGTTGCCTGTTTATTAAAGCCACACACCAATGATTCGGGGCTTAGTCCTGCCACAGGAGCTGGGGAAGCACCAACCCTTGAACAACCGCCGGGAGTTGTAAAGCAGCAAAGGAAGAAAGCTGCACCAGCCCCTCCACCAGCGCCGAAGGAAGGTAAGCAAATCTCTCCTGATCAGAGCCCACGCTTCCTGAGTACTAGGCTTCATGCTCCTGCAGAGAAGTACTGCAAGTGGGACAATAGTCTTAATTTGCTGCAACACCTGGATCCAATGCACTCTTGTACTCCCACTGTGTGCTGTTAAAGGCAACAGCTGTGTAATTGGCCCCACCTTATTAAAAAAGCAAGTCTGGGCTCAGGGGTGGCATACAGAGAAATCACAGCCTGAGTAGCAGCAACCACCTGAACACACCCTGTTGCTATAGACTGGCTGGAACTGGCAAACCTGACTACCATCCAGGCTGAAGCCATTTTCTTATCAGTTTGTTAGTTATGTCTATTTAAAGATACAGTACACAGAGTACCAGTGCCAGGCTCCCATTCAGAATCATGTTTAAAACAAGAGTGCCAGAAATAGAAGAATTATTGGGTTCCACAGCATCACAGGTAGGTTTTGAGATCTTGTCAGTAAAAACTTGTTATATGCTAGATCATTTATACACACAAGCTTATTGGCAACATTTGCTACAGTAGGACCTTAATCCCTAAGTAAGGACACAGAAGCTGGCTACAATGCCTTTTTTTAATGTTTTAAAACCACAGATCTTAAGAGCATGGCGTACCAGACTGCTGCCATCGCCTTGGTACAACTGCTTGGTGTAGCTATAGAGATGGAGCCTTCTCTGCTTGTGTACAGAGCTGCAGCTGTAACAAAGGAGAGGATAGTGGAGACAAAGATTAACCAGAAATCAAGCTGCAAGTAAGAGAACTGGCAAAAAGCATGCTGCTCTTCCAAGTCCTAAACCCATTGTCCTGTCTGTACTACCTTCTCTAAGGAACCCACTTATGCTCCGAGAAGAGTATTTATATCCCTGTGCAGTTATTTTGCTTTAAAAAAGCCAGAAGGCTGCCCTTGAAAAGTGTAGCAGAGCAATAAAGAATTATTATTTTCATAGCACTAAGAAAACAAACTGGAATTCAAAAAACCTTCAAATGAAGTGAGCCCACACTTCCCACAGACTCAAAATTTAGATCCAAGTCTTGAAGTGACAACAGAGAAAACTACACTGAGCTAATGCTTCCCCTTCATTTATTTATATCCTCTGCTATTTGCTATAGGTAGATGGGCTCTTTTGGCATCTTTGGAAAGCAAAAGCTCATGTAGTGCCATAACCTTAAGGTTTATTATAAAAGTTCATCTTATCCATCCTCTACGCAAACCTCTTGTGACAGTCACAAGACAGAAAGGAAAAAACTTGAACTCTCTATACATGTATTCAACCTATTGCTCATCTTAATTTGCTAACGGGTATGAAAGATGGAGGTATACATTTTATATACATGTACAAAAAACAGCAAAGGTTGAGTTATTCATGACTGCTTTATTTTTTGGCAGAGAATTACTAGCAACAAATGGATTTTTGCCTGTAATAAAAATCTGGTGTTTATTCAGATCATTTGAGGCAGTATCAAAAATTAAAAGCCTCAAAATTTCAATGTCACTTGGGAAAAAGCATCAGCTGTATTCTAATTTATGAGCATTAAACAGAACCAATCATTAAGGAGAAGCTATCCTCCCCAAGGCTTTTCTATGTGCATCCCTTAACCCAAATTATGTTGGAGCCGCAACACCCACTGAGTCCAGGCAATGCAGTGTAAGCTTACCAGCTCAGGGACCTCTGCATCACATGCTGGGCTTCTGGTACAACAGTGCTGCAGGCATGTTCTCTTGCACCTGCAGACAGAGTCAACGTATCTGAGATACACAGCATTGCTACCCAACAGCTCATCAGAGACAGGGCAAATTCACTGCTTTTTCTCTTCCTCCTGGAAAAATCACAGCCTAAGGCCAGATACCTAAATGGGGAAAATCCTCAGAGGCACTCAAAGAAGGTGATAATGGAGCTGGCTGGGCTGGGAGCCTGGCCTTCTTTCCCTTCTCTGTAAGAGGCATTGCCTTTCGCTAAGCATAAATGCACCTTGACTGGCACTATTAAAGCTGAAGCTTACAGCTTCACTTAAATGCCACAGGAACAGGTCAGGGTAGGCAAAGCCAAAGGCAGAGGAGTTTTATGTAGAACAAGCTATTTCTTTTTCATCTTCCTGTAAAAATTACAGCAAAATCAGTGAATTAAGCCTCAGATTCCCTAAAAGTATATCTGCATTAGTAAATAATGCCACAATTACAGTGTAAGTTAGCTTTACCTGAATAGCATAAAGTTTACAGCAGCAATAAAAACAATTGCAATTAGTAGAGGCTATGTGTTTTAGTAAGCTAAGGTCCAGGATGGGTTGCATTCTAGATGCAAGTACATGCGATGTTATTCCATCCCAGCTATAGTTAGTCTAGCTAAGCAGATTATTCTGAAATCATGCATTGTGGAAAAGCTTTCAGATGGGCAAACCGTTAAGTGGGAAAACAATTCCAAGATCTGAGGTCAAGACACTAAAGAAGAGAGATAGGTGAAGCTACTGTCTTCCCAGCCCTCCAAACCTGCTGGAAAATTCCAGTTATATTAGACAAGCATCAGAGAGAAAAAGGGAAACTACAGCACCTATAAATTTTTAAACAGAGAAATGCAACTGTAAAACCATGAAGAAAATCCCTGTCATAGCAGGAAACAAAACTGAAGTTTGAAACATGATTCACTGCTACCTTGTGCAAATAATTACATATATGTAAGTCTATACCACAGCAGAAAGAAGTAGGTAGCTTTTGAGTAAGAAAAAAAAAACCAAACCCAGAACAAACCCAACAACAATAACCCCACCAAAACCAAATAAACCAAAACCAGCAGCAGAAACTAGGATCTAGCCACTAGCAAGTATGTTCCAGCAGTATATGAGAAATACTGTACTCAAAGCATTTTGTCAGCATTACAGGCTACAAAGCTCTTCTCAACTTAATGTACATGTAGCTATAGAGAGAAAATTGCTATTTTTGAGAGAACAGCTTTATACACAGAGAAAATAATAGCAAATAGATTATAAACAATAAATACAATTTCAAAAGGGTTTGGTCTGCTTTTCACCTAGCTCTTCAAAATGTGTAAACTTCAAGCTCCTTTTATCAACAAACAAAAAACCCAACAACTTCCTCCGTATTTTATTTTTATTTCTTCTAACCACTTCAGTTCCCCTGTGCAAGTTCCTCCCATTTACAAGCTCCCTTCCCAGCATGCTTTTTGCTTGCTGATTTATTTAAACTGGGGAGAGGGAACTAGCTGTAGTTTTTAACATGAGTGTTACCTAATTCGTGTTAGTTTGCTACTGTGCTGGTGAGGCTCCGAGGTTGGTTTCCTACCCCATCTTCATAATGGTAGGTATTTTTGATCTCTTTCATTTGGTTCTTATCTCTGCATTTGCTCTGAAATATTTTCTGTATAAGTAATGAAGTTCTACTTTTGTTTTATTGTTAATGGGCTTGCTTGTTGTTACTTACATGGGCTTTACTATAACCTATATGTAAGTGCAGTGATTAGCTGCAGGGTTCAAGACAATGAGTTTTTTCAGGAGCCTGCTAAGAAATCTCTGGTAGTATGCTATCAGTTAGATGTTAACCTCAGGCTGAGTTAAGTTCAGATATATGTTTGCTCTTTGCTCTTCATAGTATAAGTGCTGTAATAATATGTGGTGATAAGACATTAGTATCTACAAGTTTTTAGTGCTGCCTTTTCTCTGTGTGGCTATGTAAGGTGCTTAATGATGATATTCTAGCTTTCTTAGGAGTTCTATGTGAATTTTCAAGTTGAGCTTTAGTTCTAGCTCTTTAAACCATGCTTGTTGTGTGTCTAGAGATAATTTCCTATTCATATAACATTGATGCATGCATGTTTTACAAGAATGTTATCCTGTATTATTTAATAGGATAAACAGTAACAGAACCCATTATACTGACCATCTTTTAAATTTTTCAAAACTTCAAAGGGCTAGTTGAATGTTCTACCTTTCTGAGTAGGTAGTTTTCAAGGAGAAAACCTGATACAAAAATATATATCAAAGCTTGGCTTTTCAATTTATCTGACAAAACTACTTTTAGTTCTACGCAGTGTTATGGTGTCATTGCCCTCCTCGTGGAGGGACAGTACTATCAGACATAGTAAAAATCTTTATAAAAAATGGCCTTTCTATTTAAGTATACTGAAAGCCCAAGTTCAGTAGGTTTCATAAGCAAGGCCGAGAAACAGCCTGTAACACGTAGTCTCAAACCACAGAGCACTATACTTCCTGAAAGTAAGTTACTGAGGCCTCGTTCTCCCCCCCACCCCCAGCAGAGCGCTTCTCAGGCAAGATCAAAGGGTGCTTGAACTGTTTGGCTCTGACTTTCACAAGAGCTACTCTGAAAGCAAAGCCTAACTAAAGTATATCTTAGGCTTAATGCACATTACTGTGGATTTTGCTTTGTGGTTTTTACATGGCTCTGTTCAGCAATCGCTGCTGAGCTTTTGCACTTTACCTTCTCTCTGGATGCTAAAAGTTAGATGTTCCTAAACCCCGCAGAACACAAGACTTCTTCTTGCTGCAGCTGGAGGAAGATGGGATATAATGCTTCCAAGGAGTAAGAACTGCCACAGTGGCTCACATCTGCAGGACACCAGCAAAGAGCTGCACTGTGTAAGCAAATATAAAGAGTCAGCTACTAGTGGTTAACTAATTAATTAGTGACCCCAGTGTAGTTGGTTGTACTCCACTCCTGCTGCTTGGAAAGAATGTTACCTTACTAATGGTGATCAAGAAGTTCTCATGATCACCTCAAAAGCATACACAAACTGTTTCTTAGGCAAACTTGAGACAAAGACTATAATTCTAGAAAACATTTTCCCAGGGAGTGCATGACTGTTGCTTCTGAAATTGTGCAAGTATCAGAGGTTGTTTTACTGTCTGTAAAGAACTACTGTCATGGAGATGATGCTGATTTCTTTCTTCATACTTATATGCTTGGAGGCACAAAGCTCAATTACTTTCCAGTGGATAGAATCTCCTGACTTGGGAAGAATGGAGAATAACTGTTTCATTCCTTCTAGCTAGTGACAGAATTGTTGTAGATGTTGTGCGGGGGGGCATACAGTAGAAATGAGAACATGTACTCCTGAACTCAAGGCTGTAAATGATATGACTGTAATCTCTTCTGATAAAAACTAAGCCTTTGCACTCCAGAGCCTAGTGCATCTTATCCCTGACCATTGATCAGGGCAGAAAACCTAAGTAGACTTTAACTGTCTAGCATCTTATTGCACAAGGGGCCTAACAGGTGGTTTGAGACATCCTGTGCATTTTGTATCTTTCTGGTCACTGGGAGCCAAGCCTTTCCAAACTCAGGGGTTTCAAGCACTCCACCCCTGCCCCCACACACTTAAGAAAGCAGCTGGTGCTCAGACTTGCCCTGCAGTGCAAGCTGGTGTCTGTCAAAAATGCCCTGGTTTTGTCTCGTGCTGCACGGAGTTGAGTTTCCACTCAGTTGATATAGATCAGGTATTATGTATGCACGGGCCGTTTGGATTTGTTAAGCTCCGGTTGTAGCTGCTCCATAGGACAGATCTAGGGTAGAGCTGTTCTCTTCCCACGGACAGAAAACTCTGTCAAGTACAGACTCTTATACTCTCTGCTGGCTCTTCTGCTTTAAGGACAGCAGGATTAAATAGCTTTTGGAGGATAGCAGAGGTAATTAACTAGCAGAGACTTGTATTTGACAAGTAGTTACAGCAGAAGCTCTAGGTATAGGAAACAACTGTCCCAATGATGGGAATTGAGACAAATTTGCTGTCACTCTCTCACCACAGCTTGAATAACACACCTTACATACTTTGATAGGAGTGACTAAAACCCATCTGAGGAAACATGGTTGGAAAGTAAAAGCAAAACGCTGTTACTATTCTATTTATAAAGTAGGAGAATTAGAAACAGTCTTTCAGATATGAAAAGCTTTTTTTTTGTGTATTGCAAAGATGATCTAGGTATCTGTGGGTTTTTTAACACAACACTAACTTCTGTAGCTTTAAAGGATGTTAGGTTTTGACTCTCACATGTATAGCCTCATTCAGTGCTGTAAGAGGACTAATGAAGACAGTTACGGAAAAAAAAACCCAACCTAGAAGCAAATGAGCATGCAATACTTCCCAGGCTTTATAGAGATAAACTCGCCAACAGGTCTGTCTTTAAATTAAAAATCCATTTGGCTTACAACTGAAAATCATCCTTGACTAGCTATAGGGATGCTGGTTAGGTTACACTGGGATTAGACTAGTGTCTGGTTTCTCTTTCTCTCTATGCGAGAGACTTGTGAAATCCATTCAGAATCTGAAGGCAAAAGCTTTGCTGCATTTAATCATCTTCAGGCATTTCTCAATTTCATCAGGTGTTCTCTCTGAACTTTGATTTCTCTGCTTCGAGCACCATTATCCATCAGAGCCTGATGTTCAGTCATCCTAGTTGTCTTGGCAGAAACTGCCTTGCATGCGAGTCAGTGGGGAGATGAGAACACCCTGACAGAAAGGTTTTCAGTGACTTATCTGCTGCTGCATGGAACATTTGGGGTTGGTGGGTTCTCTGATCCTTACCACAAAAAGGTCAGACAATTGTCCTCACTAGAGAACATTAGGATTGCTGATTAACGCAGCCACTGGAAACTGAAAACTACAAGCCATAAACCAGATATGGGTGATCTAACTCTGCTCAGTCTGGGCTCAGAGACTCAAATTCTGGCTTAGGGGCCTGGCTGAGTTTACTAACTGGAAAATACCTTCAACTTTCTTGGAATTATAGTCAAAGGGTAACTGGAGCGCATTGCTCCAGAATGCCTGGTATTCTTGTACAGGGATTTAGTTAGTTGCTAGCTGACTTGCTATCTACTGACCCAGTTCCCTTGATTCTGTATGAAGGAATTCGAAAGGGTGTGGTTATTCATCTTGCAAAGTGTGATGTGTCATGTCCTGCATAGCTATTTAGATACTAGCAAAAATAAGTTGGTGAGATCTGAGTTGATTCAGAACAAAAAGCAGTCACCTGTGCTAGATTTGTTTTGGCCATTCAATCTTAAATGTACCAGAACATTTTACAGATTAAAGTACTTGTTTCTAAGGGAGGAGGCTGAGGTAGATGTCTCTTTGTCTCTTATAAGAAATCCTGCATTCTCAATTTTTGCTTCCCTGCCCTTGAAGGAAGAGACTCTGGAGGATGCAAGCAGCAGAACTGCTTCTATATTTCCCAGCCAGACTTCCATTGCATGCATTGACTTCCAGGTCACCACTTCCCAGTGGAAAGTAACTTTCACAGTATTGACTTGTGCTGTACTTCATGCTGAGCACGCTTTCACTATCTGAAATACTTGTCCAGCATAAACCCTGCTTTCCAGTAAGAGCAGCTGATCTTGAAGATACTGCTTGTGTTGCAGACTTATGTATGTAAGGTAACTTAGCAATACCCCTACTATTTTAGCAATACCCCCTCCTATTAGACAGCTATAATATTGAGGCGTTTTCTTACTTCCACTACTCACGTCACTGAACTGTAGGCATTTTTTGGTTATACTTAATTTGGGAAACTACATGCTGGTTTTCCCCAGGCAGATTTTTACTCTTGAATAGAAAGAATTGACATCTGTTCCTCCTCTGACTTAATCAGGCTTCAGCTTTTTGTGGAGGTGGATGCAGCAGGGATTAACATTTGTGGGGACAGGTGACTTGAGATCTTTTAAGAGGCTTAAAGCATTGCATAAGCGTGCTTCATTATGGTACCAGGACTCTGTAGGGGCAAACTGCTGAAATGATTTGTAGTATTGCTTAACAAACTACTTAAGTAACCATGGCTCATAGGTAGTGAGTGATTCTAACTCATGTCTACTAATCCTCCTGTTTGTTTCAGGTTCAACTCTGGCTCCACTGATCCAGCACAATGATCTGGATACTTCAAGTCTTGTTCTCACCGCTCCCAACACCAGCATTGATTAGTCTGATTGTATTTGGAGCTGGCATCTTCCTGTGGGTGATAAGCAGGCCAAAACCTGTTTTGCCTCCTGTTGACTTGAACAAGCAGTCAATAGGAATTGAGGTAATACTTACTCTGCTTGTGGGCATGGACTATTTTTGAGCTTAATCTGAATACTGATCCATTCTGACTCGGTATCAGTGGAAACTCTCCTGTCTGATACATACAGCCTTCTCTCCCAGGTGTACAACTCAACAATATGGTGGGGAGAAGGGAAGTCTTAAGACACTAAGAGTGAGAAACAGCAGCTCTTGGCAACAGGATTAGGTGGGCTTTTTGCCGGACAGCCTTGGCTGTTACTGACTTTTTTCTGTATTTTAAATGCTTTGAGGCTGGTGGTAGACTTCATGTAATTAGGCAAGTGGTAGCACTCAATCTTAGTCAAGTTCTCTCTAATAACCTGTAATTGAATATTAATCTAGGCCACCTAGAAAATTCCTCTGCATGTGACTGATGACTGAGGAGATCAAAATCAGGAAGGAAAATGAGACTTCCCTAACAATGCAATGCTACTGAAATGCTTTAAAGGGGATTGCTGGAAGAATGGCTGAGGAACAAATGACATCATTGCATCTGTTCTGCACGGTTCCATAACTATGCTCTGTTCCTAGGGAGGAGCCAGAAGAGGTGCACTCTTGACAGATAATAACCTGCTTTCTTACTACTTTGAAGATGGTAAAACCTTGTATGAAGTTTTCCAGAGAGGACTGCATGCTTCTGGTAAGCTTTGCATCTGCTAGTTAGTACTTGCCTATCACAAGTAAATAAAATTATTCCAAGCTCTTTTGCCTTGCCTTTTGTCTGTAGTAATAGTTCAGGCTAGCAAAAGCTTTCCTAGCTTTCTGTGGGGTGGATACAAAGTGACCATATTTATTATTTATCCCCACACACACACACACACATACACACACACTGATTTAGAAGTAGTCTTAGTTGGCAGACTGGGCAGGAACAAACATCTGAAATGTAAGATGGTGGAGTTCAGTGAAGAGTCAGCAGATACCAAGCATCAGAGAGACTTGGGGGGGAAACACCTCTACTTTGCCTTATGATGTGGGGTTTAGTGTAAAATTACTGTCTGCTTACAACAGGAATGAATTTCTACACATGTGGCTTCAGGGGTCCCATGAATGTGGGCTATATGTGATAGCTTGCAAGCAATTTCAGTCTCCTGTGGGTTGTGAAATGGAAAAATATCATCAGATCTTGGAAGTATTGCTTGTAAGGATAAAGCCAACAGTCTTACAGTCTTGGTTTGGTCAGAGTGCTTAACTATGGACACTGTGCATTTGCATGGTCCATGCAGTTAGCTGGATGACTGAAAATATTTCCTACTTAAAGTGTTGCATTGAAGTGCTACACAACTTCAGTACCGAGCTTTACAATTGCTTTTCTGAACTCTTCCATTAGGAAATGGCAACTGTTTAGGCTACAGGAAACCCAACCAACCTTATCAGTGGCTGACATATAAACAGGTGAGTATTGTACATGACAAATGATTTAAATTGGGATACTGTCTTGTAACACTAAAGTGGGGGAAAACTGTTTTACAGGTTTTGGACAGAGCTCAATACCTGGGATCAGGGCTTCTGCAGAAAGGATGCAAACAATCATCAAACCAGTTTATTGGCATTTTTGCTCAGAATAGGCCAGAGGTAAGCAACAAATTGAATATTCTTTCCCTGAATATTCTGACACCCTGGGGAGAGAGGAAGGTCTGTATTTAAATAGCTTGAGGCCACATGGGGAACAATCACAACTGGCTTTTCCTTTTCCAGTTCCCTTATTACTGACTGAGCACATAGCATTCCAGGCATGCAATACAATGATTTCGAACTCTCACTACTCTAAGAATCTCATGGACATGCTCCCTGCACATCCCCCACTACTAATGTGTGCATGGGCTAGTCAAACTGTATGAAATCTGTAGGTAATCCCGTCTTGTGAGCTGCTAGTTTTCCTCAGCTGTACCATTTTTCTCTCTTCAGTGGATCATTTCAGAGTATGCCTGCTACACTTACTCAATGGTTGCTGTTCCACTCTATGACACTCTGGGGCCAGAGGCCATTATATATATTGTTAACAAAGGTAACTATTGACTTCCATTATTTCATAATGATTTTTCTAAGAAGCTTTCTTTTGAGAAGGCTGAAGTTCAAGGGAATTTGATGCAAAAATCAGAGTAGCTTTAACATTACTGCTTTTATACTTTTAGAGACAATTTTGGCAAATTAAGCTGCTTTGCAAGGAACATGGTTCAAAGCCTAGAAGAAGCCAGTGGGCTTCCTATGTCTCCTAGGGTCTTGAGTGCAAGTCCACTGAAGACCTGCTAGATCTTGTGGACCATCTTGCAGAGTGCTCAACTATTTGCTATTTGAGGTTTTGCAATCTTGAACTCCCACACTGCCAAACAATCAGACAATGTAGACAGGCTTGCATGCAGATTAAGACTAGATGTGTGTCTCTGATTTAAAGTTGCAGGATGTAAAGAGTGGAGGAAGGAGGGGTAAAGATATGCTTTAATCTGTTCAATCTATCCGGTTAGGGCCCGTTGTTCTACAGAAGCAACAACTATCATGCCATCATGGAAGAAACTGGTGAGGAAGCTTGAATAAATCTTCAAACTTTCTTCCCCCAGTCTTAGGAGAGATATGGGGGGAAAAAAATATCCACTGTTGTCACAATGATCTGGGATCCAACCCATAAATAGGATTTGCCAAGCAAAATCACTTTAACAGTTATGCTGGTGAACCTTGCAAACAGGTCTTGCCTTGGGACTCCACAGCTGTGACTTACTAGGCTAACAGGGAAGCAGCATGTTCAGGCAAATCCAATTCCTCTGCCAACTTCAGGGGAAATGCTTTTGTAATTGCATAAAACCCTTGCACATGCAGGGAAGCTGAGGCATTAACTCAATACTTTTAGCTACCTCTTTGAAACAGGTCCAAATTTCTTTATATTTAAGGAAGATGGCTAAACCTAAACAATCAGTGAGGACAATTCTGAGCTTTTATGGCAATACCAAAAGTTTAAATGCTTATCTTTACTGTGACTGAAGGTATTTGTCTTCAATTCCTTGGCATTTGCCCTCACTTTGTATAGCTAGAAACTCAAGTTTGCCCAATCACTTGGCCATGGTAGAAGGAACCTTCTTAGCATTGTAAGCCAGCCACTGAATTCATATGAACAAATGCAAGTGGTTTCAGAACAAACCAATGCCGTGTTCTAAATGTATGTGCTACTGAGCTGTCACTCACTAGCCTCACGTCTTCTAAAAAGACTTCTGAAATGTAATTTCTTTTCTGTAGCTGACATAAGCATAGTGATCTGTGATAAGCCCGAGAAGGCACAGATCTTGCTTGAGAACTGTGAGAAAGAAAAGACCCCATGTCTGAAGACTATCATTCTCATGGATCTTTTTGATAAAGAGCTCAAGGACAGAGGAGCTAAAGTGGGAGTTGAAATTCTAGCACTGCAGGAGGTTGAGGTAGGTGACTAAAGGCTTCTGCTTGATCTTGCAGAGGAATACCTTGCCAGCTAGACATCTGGACCTTCTCTGGCAACAATGGCACTTAATGTAAGCATTATCCAGTTGTCACACCTGTACCTGAGATCTTGATGAGCAGTCATTTTGACACTTGATATATTCAGCAAAAAGGGACTTGCAGAGTTCAAACCACTAACTGAAATTGTGTCCGTGTGTTGTGGACAGTCAGTCTGCATTAAACTGAAGACTTCCTTAGCTTAATTCATGGTGCAGTTGTAACAGGATTTATCATGCTTCCAAGCTGGCAGTTGAGTCTAATTGAAACTGTAAGTGCAGATTACTGGCTGCTTTGATATCCCAACACTAGGCTTAATCTCCCAGATATGATGCATAAATGTGAAGTGTAAGAGATGTGGCCTACACCAGATAAAGTATCTCCACTCTCAGGACTTCCAAATTCCTTAAGTAGTTCTGATCACTTTCTACATACTCAGATTCATGCTTTCTACAACCCCAGGAGTCAGCTTTTCCAAGCTGTGTGTATTAAATTCAGGAAGACCCGCATCTCTCTCTGAGACAGTATCAAGAGGCAAAGTAAAAACAAGTGTTGCATTTGAAATGCAATTACCTATTCATCTACTGTTATTGCACATCTTTCTGTTGCAATTGTTAAGCTGTGTTTTCTCTCTAACACAGGAGCTGGGAAGAAACAACATCAGAGAACCAGTTGTAAGTATCTCTGGAACAGTTATAAACTTGCAAAACTAGTCTCTGAAAAGACCTCTTGCCATGCTGCTAGTAGAGGAGGCTGGCAGGATTTTTTTTGTATCTTGTCTTGCTGTTTCCAAACAGAATTCCTGGTTCATACCACTTTAGGAAGTCTGTGTAAATACTGATAAGCAACACAATCCTTAGACTGTTGACCTTATGTAGCTTCTTCCCTCTAGCCTCCTAAGCCTGAAGATCTTTGCGTTGTGTGTTTTACCAGTGGAACCACAGGTAAGAGACTATATAGTGATGCTTCCCTACTAAAACAATTTCCCTGTGCTGAAAAAAATAGCTTTCCAGCACAAAAAAAAGGAAGTGCTAACAACAGAAGTAAAACAGTATATTAGAATAGTGTCAAGCCACTACTGCAGTTTTACTTGGGATGTTATCACTACAAGTCAAGTACAATAAGACAAAGCTTCTTAGAGGTGGGGGGAAGAATAGCCAAATTGGTGTTGTCTTACCCTATGAAAAAAAGTCTTAATGTTAAAAAGATTGGTTGTTTAACTGTGTCTGTATTCTGATCCACAGGGGCTAGCGAAACATCTTGTTTCAGCATTCTCTATGCTACTCCTAATTACTCTGCTGTTTCAGTAGATGTTTCCTTTATATAATATTCATAGATGAAAGCACTCAAGATGAGGCATATTTGTGATCTCTTAAGACAATGCATACTATGACTGAGCCTAATACCAAGATAGTTCAAACTGAGCCAAACAAGACATGGAAAACTGACAGCAGAAGCAGTCAGAGCCACAGCTGACTTTACTTGATCTCTCCAAAGGTAACCCTAAAGGAGCCATGCTGACACATCAAAATGTTGTTGCAAATGCTGCTGCCTTCCTTAGAAGCACAGAGGTAAGCTACTGCTAATGGTGATCATTAGGCTATGTCACTTAGTCATGAAACTAGCTTTAACGTAGGCATTTTCTGCAAACCATTCACTCCCAGCAAACTCATCCTTTCGCAAATGCCCATATTTCAATGGGACAATAGTATGGCAAGAAACTTGGTTTAACCTTGAACAAGAACTTCTACAGAGAAGTTATTCTAGAATGAGCGAGTCCTAAATGCCCAGAGTACTAAACTACCCTATTTCAAGTCTTGTTAGAACATAAAACTAATCTTGATCCAGTATGGCTGAGTTACAGCTGCAAATTTTGAAGAGGTGATGGATAAGCCTGAGTTACTTCAGTAATTTGAAGTTTCTGTTTCAAAGAACTCAAACTGATCCAAACTTTATTCACTTCCTACTTAAGAGTAACTCAAGCAGGCATAGGGGGTGCTAACTTCTATTTCTTTCCCCTCTAGAACACAGTTGAGTGTACAAGTTCAGATATCACCATGTCCTATCTTCCCTTGGCTCACATGTTTGAGAGAGTTGTACAGGTACGTACAGATGTATGCATCTGAGCTTCTATAAATCACATTATAGTAAAAGGTATGATAACATTCTGTATTTCCTCAAAGGCTATTCACACAGGAACTTTCCTACCACTGGGCACTGAAAATCATGTTGCTTTCCATAGACAAATAATTATGGGTAATGAAGCTAAGAATTATCCTTGACTAAGCTTAGTCTGGTCAATTTTTAGACTGTGGTCTACAGCTGTGGAGCAAAAGTAGGCTTCTTCCAAGGAGACATCAAGCTGCTAACAGATGACATGAAAACCTTGAAGCCAACGCTATTTCCAGTTGTACCAAGACTGCTCAATAGAATATATGACAAGGTATGTGAGCAATTTTAGCTAAATCATCTTTGTCTATATTTAAGCATGCATACAAGTTTAAATTAATATTGAATGCATCAGGACATCACCACTAGTTAACTACTCCTTAGCAGAAAGAATTTTTTAAAATCCTTTCTGAGGAGATAAAGAGTCCTGGGACCTGGAGTAGAAGAACAGTGTATCCAGTCATGACTGGGCTAAGTCTGTTGCGGTTCAGAGACAAAAAGTTTGTTTACTTTTGGAATGCAAATGAAGCAAGTGCAAAGCTAAAAGAATCCATATCCCTCAAAGCTATGGCTGAAGTATGTCAACAGTAACACAAATTAGTATTACCCCCTGCTTCGTATCCTAGACCATGGCAGAAGTGAAGACAGACCCTAGAACATCACAGTAAGATATGGTGCCTCCTGACAAAGCAAGAACTGGAGGGACAGATGTGAGTTATTGACACTTTTTCCTTGCAGATACAAAGTGGTGCAAAGAGCCCAGTGAAACGTTGCCTGTTAAACTTTGCTGTGATTATGAAGATGGCTGAAATAAAACAGGGCATAATTCGAAATGACAGCATTTGGGATCAGCTAATCTTCAAAAAAGTTCAGGTAAGTTATTCCAAGTGTAGGTAAGCTGAGCAATGTAGTATTGGGAGAATCTGATGGCTCCTGTTTCACTTGCAGGAAACCATGGGTGGAAGAGTGCGTATAATGGTGACAGGTGCAGCCCCTATATCTCCTTCTGTACTGACATTTCTTAGAGCAGCATTAGGCTGTCAGGTAAGCTGAGTTTTTTTTCTTTAAGTAAGACCTGATTATGTCTAGATAAGTGACCAATGATAAGCTGTGGTCCAGCCCAGCTTGTTCCTGGGGAGATTGCTGTCAGTCTTCAGTATTTACAGGCTACTTGATCTGAGTTAACTGAAACAGGAACAAAATTCTGCAGGGCTGGCTTCAGACTACACTGCCAAAAACCTATCCTGTAGGCTCTGGGAAGAGGAACAGAGCAGCAGAAATAGGAACATACAGCACTCAAAGCCAGGCAGCTGCCTCTGAGCTTTGTGGCTTATCCTGGCAGTCAATGAGATCCCAATGAGAACAGAGTTCGGAGAAGGAGGTGACCAAAGCAAGGTATGGATAGGTGAACTTGAAGAACATCTGGTTACACCAATAAGACCAAGAAGTCTTAAAGGCCAAGATTGTCTTGCCTTCCTTCCTAAGAAAACCTGAGCATAGGCATAGTTGAAACTGAGCTCTTTCACACCAAGGACTTGATGTTCAAAGAATATTCATCCTTTCTCACACAGATCTTTGAAGCTTATGGCCAGACTGAATGCTCAGCTGGATGCACTTTCTCAATGCCTGGAGACTGGACAACAGGTATGGTAGCCCAGACTTGGACACCCCCCCCCCCCCCCTGCCCCCAGCTGTCAACTTGAGCTGCCACTCAAGCTTAGGTGCTCTACTGCTTTTATTTCAGTAAAAATTAAATCCTGGGTACTTAACTTCAAAGTGATTCTTGGTAGCAACAGTCACCTGCATGCTTAATAGGTACCAAAATTCTTGACTAAAGTAGGCAAGGATCTATTATGTAAAGTGAGGTAGGTCAGCTTAGACCCTGTTCCAGTCTACAGGAAAGGAGTGTCTGTACAGACCTGACCAAACTGGACAAGGACTTCCTAAAAGGCTTTAAGAAACTAGCTTTAGCTCCCAAATAACTTGTTTTACTCAAAGAATTATGACTAAAATATCAGAGATGATACTTGACTATTTTCCTGAAGAACTACCTGACCTTGAAGATTTAGCTTTCATCATAGCAAGGATGTTTTTAATATTAGGTATTCTAAGTTCAAGCTCAGGTCACTATCTGTGAGAACACAGTAATGGCAGAGCATAATGAGGATGAAATGCAAATGAATACCAGGGTCTGTGGGGCAATTCTGCAGAGGCAAGTGTGGTATATGGTGGGTGTGGTTGTTTACACCAATAAATGGCTCTAAGCATTGAGACTTAGCTACTACTTATCCTGCATTAACTGTCTAAAAATGGCATTATAATAACTTTCTTGAACATTTGGTGTCAGACTCCTTTAAATAGCACTGGTTCTTGCTAAAGCAGTGAACAAAAAGCCATTAAGTATCTACTATCACTCAAGTCTTTCATATGTAGGGGACACCTGAGTTCTTCCATTTCACTTCAAGACCTAGTCTTTCTAGCTTTAGATCAAATAGGGCCAACTGCTAGCAGAATCCCCAAAACATAACTGTCCTTGTTTTTTTTTCTCTTAGGCCATGTTGGAGCCCCTCTGGCTTGTAATATCATAAAACTAGATGATGTGGAAGAAATGAACTACTTCTCTTCTAACAATGAAGGCGAGGTAGGTACCATCTGCTGTGTGTGTCAAGAAATACTGAAACATAAGACTTCGTGACTAACAATGTTCTGTGCTTGCTATAGGTCTGCATTAAAGGACCAAATGTGTTCAAGGGTTATCTGAAAGACCCTGAGAAGACAGCAGAAGCAATTGATAAAGATGGCTGGCTCCACACTGGAGACATAGGGAAATGGTTGCCAGTGAGTAATTGCTTAACACAAACCATCCCTTGGATGTGAATTCCTGGCTAGTTTACAGTAATCTGGAGAAGTGAATTCTAGGATAAAAGCCTTACATGGTACTTTGTTATCATTGACCAAGTAACTCCAGGCAAAGCTCCAAAGACCAATTGGGTTACAAGATCTCAAATAACACCTGCTAGGCCAGTAGTTAAGACTATGTCACTTCCACAGTGAAGAACAACAAGGTGTCTTGGTTTCTGTCAGAGGAGAATAAAGGAGCTGTCTAATTGTGTCCTGAGCTAACTGGAGAAATTGGAGGAAGTGCCCCTTCTCTCTGTAGAGAGCAAAGACGAGTTCCAGAGTAGCATGTGCCTTTCATACAACAAACCCAAACCTATTACCTTCTACTTCTTATAGAAGCAAGACAGAGACTTGAAACTAACAGCCTCCACCTTTAACTTCTAGAATGGAACACTGAAGATCATTGATAGGAAGAAGAATATATTTAAACTTGCACAAGGAGAATATATTGCTCCAGAGAAGATAGAAAATGTCTATATCAGAAGTGCTCCTGTAGCCCAGGTCTTTGTGCATGGGGAAAGCCTGAGGGTAAGTGATGTTAGGAGTGAGCATCCTGGAAGATTTCTCCCACAATGAGTTCTGGAAGATCAGGGGACAAATGTATGCATATATAAGAGTCCTTGAACAAGATCTGTTCCTGAGAGTGCCGTGTTTATAGGAATATCCTTTTGGACCTATTGACACCAAAGAAAAGGAGATCTTGGCATCAAGTTACATGTTGGGTAGAGACTAATAACTTACTTGTATGGGATTAGTATGTCAGCTCAGCTCTGTAGCTCTGTATAGTTTAGAATCACAGAGTAGTTTGGGTTGGAAGGGACCTGTAAAGGTCATCTGCTCCAACCTCCCTGCAATGAGCAGGGACATTTTCAACTAGATCAGGTTGCTCAGAGCCCTGTCCAGCCTGACCTTGAATGTTTCCAGGGATGGGGCATCTACCAACTCTCTGGGCAAACTGTTCCACTGTTTCACCACCCTCATTGTAAAAAATTTCTCCTTCATATCTAGCCTAAATCTACCCTCTTTTAGTTTAAAACCATTACACCTTGTCCTATTGCAACAGGCCCTACCAATGTTTGTCCCCATCTTTCTTATAAGCCCCCTTTAAGTACCGCAAGTTCTCTTCTCCAGGCTGAACAACCCCAACTCTCTCAGCCTTTCGTCATAGGAGGGGTGTTTCTCCACTCCTTTGCCACAGAGATGTCACCAATGCTAGCAGAGGCCAGTCTTCAATCTGTAAACCAGCCAAAAGTAATTGCTGGAGCATTCAGCACACATAACAAACTGCATCAGTACTGCAATTACTGCTGTCAGAACTCAGATAAGTGACTTGAAAGTCCTTGTAGCTAGCTTCCAAACTCTGGAAATGGATGGGAATGTAGATGTAGCTTGTTATAGAGCTACTGTCCACAATCAAGTTCACATAGACAATCAAAGTAAATTCAGATGCCTTATCTTGGTCTCACCATGACTACTTCCACTTGTTTTCAGTCTTTTCTAATAGGTATAGTGGTTCCTGATCCTGAGACACTTCCAGAATTTGCAGCAAAACTGGGAGTGAAAGGTTCCTATGAAGACATCTGCAAAAATCCAGTGAGTGGCTTTATGTTTTTAGTGCGTTATAGATAGAATTTGATTCTGAAGTCCAATCTTGCATTGCTTTGACTTCATTCTGCCCACCTTTTTTCTAAATTAAATTGGCTTAATGCTGGGTGAGTCATGCAAGCAGCCTTACAGTAAAAACTGTATAAGTGTCTCTTGATGTTTCAAGGGCTATCACTGTTTCTTTTTCAATGAGAAGACAGATGTGACCTTGTAGCGGCCTTAATATGAGAAATCTTGAATGTTGAAATATGTATGTGTATTCTTGCCAACCTCAGTTTTCACTGACTGGGCAATGGGTATGGTCTTGAGTTGCAATTACAAAATGGCAGCTTCACTCACTCTGCTCTTGCTCTTGTTTCTTCTAGGCAGTGAAGAAAGCTATTTTAGAAGATATGGTTAGACTGGGGAAAGAGGCTGGCCTTAAATCCTTTGAACAAGTGAGTACTTCCAAAGCTTGCTTGTCACGAGCACCTGTATTGCTAATGCAATGGCTGGGAGGTCTTCATTCCTGTTATTGACTGTGCCAGGATGGGACCTAAGGCAGCTGTCCTGGACAACTGATTGCAGTAGGCCCTGAAACATTGACTGGCTGCCTCTCTGGACCAAGACAGGTGGCTGCACAGGGCAACAGTAGAAATTGCCATGAGACGGAGTGGAGGTTCACTACAGGCTGCAGGAGCTGTACTGTAGTTCCAGCCTATCCTCTTGCTGTGTCAGTCAAAAGGAGTTTGACCTGCATCAAAAACCAGTTTAGTTACTAGAGCTCAGTTCTTGCACTGAGCTCAAGGAAGCTGGGAAGAACTGTCCTCTAAGTAATTATGTGTCATGTGCTAAACTATTTTATTTTAATAGGTTAAAGACCTGTACATTCACACAGAGATGTTCTCTGTAGAAAATGGACTCTTGACACCAACGCTGAAGGCAAAGCGAGCAGAGCTTGTTAAACTCTTCCAGAAGCAGATTGAGGCCCTCTATTCAAGTGTGCAGGAATAAGCGACCAGTTTTGTTTAAACTGCAGGGCGTATCCAAACAAATCTGTGACACTACATGACCTATGGAGAACACAGGCATGAGTGGAGGGGAGCAAGGAGAACTTAAATATATTGTTTCTGGTATCCTGGGAAAAATGACTTTCAGACGAAGATGGCTGTACTATAACTGACAACTGGCAGCGTTCACATCTTGCAGGACTAAGCATCAGCTGTCTAGGCAAAGCCAGAACTTTCATATTCCTTGGACTCTGACTGAAGTGCAAAAACACTCAAGAGCTTTAGCCTTTACAAGGCAGCTGTATGCACTTCTCACTGTCAAAAGTAAATCTTGTTTTCCTGCTCCAACTATGAACTCTATTGTGACCTTTTGGGGATTGATCTACAATCAGACTGAACTCTTTCACGCACTTACATGGTCTTTTTGGGGTAGTTAAAAAAACAAGATAGTTAAAAGATAGTTAAAAAACCAAGTGCAGGAAAAAAACACTTCAGTTTCCACTCAGGACGCTATAACCTGTCTCGCCTCAAGCTGTCATAATATGAATTGGAGCTTAACATCTATTCAGCAAATAGAGAAGTGAATTTCCTGTTCCTAGCCCTAGACCACACAGTATAGCTTGTTTTTAATGAAAATGAGTAGTCTGGCATCAACTGGTTCATAAGGTATGTGTGTCTAAATTATGTATGCTTTATACTCTAGTAGGGGAGGCACTGGATCAGTTTTTGCACATGTTCTCAAATGCAATGGCAGTTATAAAGCCTCTACACTTACAACTTTGAGCCAGATAAGTGGAAAACTTTAGCTGTCATTCCTAAGGATATAGGATGCAATAAATTGTAACTGCACAATCAAACTGAGGCCTGTGTGAGTGACTTGTTTCTCTGCTGCAACCAGACTGTCAGCTGCAAGGTTTACTGCTGCCTGGTTATATATAGCTGCAGCTAGAACACAACTGCTGCAGAAAGCTAACTTGTTTCCTGTGCTGTCACTGCTCAGCCACAGCTCAAGCCATGAGGCAATAAGATAGTGCCAGACCACATGTTGCTCCTCTATTCAACTTTCCTTTTTGTGTAGTAAGCCAGTATGTGCCAAAGTCTTCAGCATAAATTCATTCTTCCAGCTCAGCCTATTGCATGAAATAAAGCACCAGATATCATTTTCTAGGGCTAAAGCTGCTTCTTTAGAAAACTATTTAGGCAAGATGTGTACTGTCTCCATCTTCAGAAACATGTCTTCACTCAGTGTACGCTGTCTCTGCTGACAGTTCCTCCCCATCCCTGTAGTAGTGGGCTGTATCAATCCAAAAGGCAAGGCCGTGCTAACAAGGATGTAATGGGGGGAGGAGTACATGCAGCTTTCCCATGCCAATTCTTGTCTGTGGGCTTCTTACAGATAGTGGCTGTTCCTCTCTGTATTTAATGCTCTTAGATATCCCAAAATATAACCAACCAGTAGATCTGTTGGTCAGTCAAGACCCACCTCTTGCTGTAAGGCATCTTTAGGTTTGACTAGTAAAAACAACTGGCCTAATTCTGTTTCTAGTCTAGACCCAAAGAACTTCACATTTTCAGGGAACTGTTGTGTCACTTATTGTGCTTGTCATAATGTGAGGCTATAAAGGCTTCTAAGACTCTGAAAGTGCACGTAACTATGCTGCTCATCTTTCCCATGCTTCCTTAAAACAATGTGGCTTAAAAGTTACTGATGGCTTGACCTTTCCCCTGAGGTGAGACTGGGGAGAAAAAAGGGAACCAGAGGGAAGAAGAAATGTATACTAAAACTGGGTTCTGATGAGCAACTCAGTTGGAGACAGTAAATCTAGTGCAACTAAGTTCTGTATAAACTTGAGGCTGAATCCTGTGATGCTACCTGCTGCAGTGCCCCAAAGGTACGTTGTTTATTGTATCAACAAGTGAAACTTCCCTACAGAGATCTGCTTGGATGTTGAAGCCCAGCACTCTGTAGAGGGCTTTTCAACTAGCAGAGTTCAGATACCAATCACAGTGCTTCATTCAGCTTAAAGAGATCTCCTACTTGTGAACTGAGTAGAGAATGCCTACTTTTCTGTGTCAGAAAGTAGTAATTTTGTAAATGTCACTCTCTAATACAGTAGAGATGCTTTCTCTTTTGGAAGAGGAAAACCACCTCCATCTCTGAACTTGGTTTGGTCTTAATGGCAATTAAGCCTCTTCTCACAGTGGCAAACTACAGTGCTTTAGATTTTTCATGTCTGTGGCACCTGCTAATAGCTGTTACAAGGACAGAATTGAATGGGTAATGGCACTGTCTGAACAATAAAACATACACAGCAATTCAAGTATAAATTGGTCTGAAACTGGTCTCTTGGGTGCTGCTTCTGCCATATGAACTGCTTTCATGATATAGATCTGAAGTGAAAACAGGAGTACTTTAGGCATGCTTGCATGGAAATGGTGCAAAAATTATTTCAGGCTATTGTTTGAGCACTGGAGAAAGCTACAGCAGGCTTGAAGTACTGTTATATTCAGTGAACAAAGATTTCAGGTAAGGATTGGCTATAGTTACAATGAAGTTCAATTGTCCACGACTTTTTTTCCCATGATACAGACTGGCACAAAAATAATGTCCACTCTTTTCTACTTCCTTTAAAAAGCTTTCATCTAGTAGCTGTCCCTTATGAATTGATCCATTTGGTCTGCATTATAGATATCTATACATGCTGAATAATGAGGTATCATAGAATGGTTTGGGTTGTAAGGGACCTTAAAGATCACCTAGTTCCAACCCCCCTGCCATGGACAGGGACACCTTCCACTAGACCAGGTTGCTCAAAGCCCCATCCAACCTGGCCTTGAACACTTCCAGGGATGGGGCATCCACAACTGCTCTGGGCAACCTGTTCCAGTGCCTCACCACGCTCAGAGTAAAGAATTTCTTCCTTACATCTAATCTAAATCCGCCCTTTTTCAGTTTAAAACCGTTACCCCTCATCCTATCACTACACTTCCCAATAGAGAGTCCCTCCCCATCTTTCCTGTAGCCCCCCTTTAGGTACTGGAAGACTGCTGTAAGGTCTCCACAGAGCCTTCTCTTCTCCAGGCTGAACAACCTCAACTCTCGCAGCCTGTCCTCATAAGGAAGGTGCTCTAGCCCCTCCTCATCTTTGTGGCCCTCCTCTGGACCTGCTCGAGCAGGTCTATGTCTTTTTTACGCTGGGGGCCCCACACCTGAATCCAGTACTCCAGGTGGGATCTCATGAGAGCGGAGTAGAGGGGGAGAATCACCTCCCTTGACCTCCTAGCCACACTTCTTTTGATGCAGCCCAGAACGTGATTGGCTTTCTGGGTTGCAAGCGCACACTGCTGGCTCACATTCAGTTTTTCATTCACCAGTACCTGCAAGTCCTTCTCCTCAGGGCTGCTCTCAACACATTCTCCACCCAGCCTGTATTTGTGCTTGGGACTGCCCTGACCCATGTGCAGGACCTTGCACTTGGCCTTGTTGAACTTCATGATGTTTGCATGGGCCCGTGTCTCAAGGCTGTCAAGGTCCCTCTGGATGGCATCCCTTCCCTCCAGTGTGTCAACCATGCCACACAGCTTGGTGTCATTGGCAAACTTGCCGAGGGTGCACTCAATCCCACTGTCCATGTTGCTGACAAAGACGTTAAACAGTGCTGGTCCCAATACCGACCCCTGAGAAACACCACTCATCACGGGTCTCCACTCAGACATCGAGCCATTGACAAACAACTCTTCGAGTGTGACCATCCAGCCAATTCCTTATCCACTGAGTGGTCCCTCTGTCTAATCCATGTCTCTCCCATTTAGAGACAAGGACCATGACTAGTAAAGATATGATTCACGTAAGGTAGATATTCAATATGAATGTTGATGATATAGCTTCCTTTTAATTAACAAATTGGAAACAATCATATGTGCTGCATCAGGGATTAGATTGCCTGATTTCAGCTCTCCAAATCATCTAAGAATTGTATACCAACATACAATTTGTTAAGTGTATTTTCTTTCCATCTCTATGAAACAACCCCTGTGACCGCAACAATAATTACTGGTTAGTCTCTTCTGTTCCTGATCCAGAAAGGAAGCGTTCAGACGGAAATACTGACTCTTAATTCATCATTTGGCTTTAATGAGGTTCTTTTCAATCAATGCTCTCAAGACAGCTCTAGAATCTTTCTCTAATGTCGTAGCTAGGCAACTCAGCTGTACAAACTAAATAACGAGTGAATTACTGGCTTCCTAGCATGGGAAGTTCTCTTTTCTCCTCCTGATCACTACTTTGCATTTGAAAAACTAACAATATGGGAGATGCTTAAACTCTAGGACAAGCTTGTATTTACTCAACTCTTAAGGGATCTGGATTAAAATCAGAAGCCTCCTGGTTAATACTACTGTGAGAGAACTCTTTCATCCATTTCATCTACTGTTGGTAATCACCTCAAAGTTACCAGGCATAAGAATACCAAGAACAGTCATTTGCAGCCTGTTGTGGTAACCTAGCCCCTTCCTCATTAAGAACTGAGACACCTGGCACAGTCAGTAGCTTCATTCTGCAAAGGAGAGTCTCTTTGGATTGGAGTCCAAAGCAAGGGCAGATGAGCAGAAAGCAAAACTTGCATTGCTTTGGTGGTTGAACAGGCTGCCTGAGACGTCCGTTTACTGTGGCCAGTATTGTTTGGTTTTATGACAGATTCTGTTTCTGGTTTGGTGCAAAAACTGCCTGAACTAACGTAGGTGGCTATTTCTTATTAGCCTATTTCATTGTTTTCCTTTAAATAGCAGGGCAGGGTTCCTCTTCAGTATGCAGTTACCCTTACTTTCCATCATACTAGAGCCTGTGCTAGGTGTCATGGACTGATTCTGGGAACTCTTGTCAGTATGTTTCAAACGAATTGTCTCGCAAAGGAGTTGACTGCAGACAGAGATGGGTTCTGCGGAGGCGGGACAGTGCCTCTTCCTGCATTAGTCTCCCTATAACCACAAAAGGTTTGCGCCTGTGCCAGTATGAGACTACACTCGGACCCTAAACAAGACAACAACCCAAGTACCGCAGACCCATTCCTTGAACTCTTTGAGAACTTTCTAGATGAACAACTGTGCATGCTCAATGATACTCCTCCTTTGGGAGGGACACTGATAACCAGAGACTATATAAGATGAAAAGGGACCCTGGGCAGCGCACGTGCCCACTATGGACTACATCTGAAACCGGACCTGTGAGATGTCACTGGATCCTAGGGTGGTGATCTCTCTCTCTCTCTCTTCTTCTCCTTTCTATCTATCTTGCTCTTCCTTCTCTTTGCAGCACTTTATCTTGCTTTTCCTTTTCTTTGCCACATCTACCTCACATCATATACATAGTTCGATGTTGTAGTCATTTGAATAGTTCATCCATAGAGTTAAAGTTTGATGTTGAATCATTTTATCAAGTCAGATAAACTTCTCCCCTCCCCTTTCCCTTTGGTTCCCTGACTCACCTGGCAGACAGCAATATCTAGAGTTTTCACACATATGTATATGCTTTCCTACTGTTTTCGCTCAATAAACAATTTGATTGATCATGTGGTGTCGCTTCACCTTAATTCACTCTGAGGGGATTTTGAGCTTTACACGACCTCCCACACTACCCAGGGTAGCTTGCTGATTGGGTCATGACACTAGGCTAGTGTGGCATCACAAGTCTAGACTTGCTGTTAGACGATAGAAAGGATGCAAAGCTCAAAATTTTAAATAAAAAGAGCAATTCTTCCCTCACGAAAAAGCAAGAGATAGTTTAATAGAGCTAATTGCTGTGTGAAAAAGACACTTGCTTTTTGGTTCCCCCAGATTTGGCTTTTCTAGGGATTTGAACCTAAATGAAAATCAACAAATTCCCTGATGAGTTGCTGCAGAACAGTTATGTCAAATCTATACCTGCTCCTTTCCTTAATAAACAAAGGTCTTCCTCAAGCAAAAAGCAGGGAGTGGGGAATGAGGAAGGAAAAAAAAAAAGGTAGAATGGGATGGTAGAAAGAAAGGAAAAGAAAATCTACTAGTATTAAGAATCAGAGTTCCTTACAGGTGGTTTGTCTTTAAACTTCATGCTGATACAGTTGTTTTCAGCAATGGAAAGACAGCTTGCATTTTCTTTGCTGCAGAATCTCTAAACACCTTTAGGAGGTATGCATGTTGTTTTGGCTGGTTGTTCGTAGGCAAGCACTACTGAGTGAAGGTGTTGTTAACAGTAAATAGAAACACCAGTTACCCGTGCTACAAAAGGGAAGAGGTGGGACCGAAGTTACAGCTACAAGGAAAAAAGATGAAAGCATTAAAAAAACCCCCACCGAACACAGAGTCCACTTCAGATTGTAAGCGTGCTTCTGAAGCAGAGCTCCTGGGCATGCTGTAGTTCAGCATGCATTGATATTGGTGTGCGAAATTCTGCTTGGATTGAAAGGTTGAAATAGAGTTGAAGATGCTCTTCAACACTAGAAGATATCCAGTCCCCTATAAACAGACCACAGCTTAAATAAATTCCCCTCCTAATAGCTAACAATCAACTGCGGTCGTTAGTGCTGTTAATCTGTTCCTATTACACTGCTAATTGCTGCCTACTAACATAGAGAGCAGCTACTTAATCATTTCAAAGTCAAGAACAACAGGTCCTTAGCTGCCAGCTTCCTCAGCTGGAAGACAAGCTTATTTTTGTAATCTTTGTTTGGTTCTAGACTCCAGACACTGAACAGAAACTACTGCAGTTGAGACAGTATTCCATGCAATTTGGAGGTTTTCATATTAATTTCTGCTTGTATTCCAAAACAGCTACATCCTGCTCAGTTATGGCTTTTCAGCTCTTACTAGCAGGGAAACTAGGAATATGATGCCCTCCCATACCTCTAATGAAGCCTGCTTCTAGAAAATAAGTGCTTTGATTTCAAGAGGGGCAAAGCACCTGTTTGCCAGCTACTGAAACTGAACACTAACTCACCATTGACACAGCTCAGAACAGCCTAGGATTTAGGATTATGGCTCACCATCAGCACTAACACACAGCAGGCTGGAGGTGACAAAAACCTGGAGATAGAGATGGAGTCTGAGCAGGAGCATACAGGAATAATGCTAGTTTGTCTGTATGTGGTAATTTCTATATACACTTAATATTGTTTAAGAAATGCTCATCTACCTGAGACAACTCATGCAGGAGAAGGTAAACCAGGTGTTAGTTTAAAGCAGTGATTTGCAAAAACTCTCAACATTTGACATGCAACTAGATTAACTATGAGAGAACAAAACCACCTGCTATATTTAAGATGCATTTAGGAAGCCTTCGCCTGGTACAAGTTACTCCAGTTTAAGGTCTTCCTTCCAATAATCCATACCAGATGCTAAATAAAAATGCTTTAGGAAAGGTGTTAATCACAGTAGCAACTAGGTTCACAAAGATTTCCATTCTTGGCACTACTGCTTCCTTTCATTCTAAGATAGATCAAGAACTCCAGTTTTTTGGGTACATGCTCAGATTTCAGAGGGAGCAGATAGAGCTGGCTATGCTTTTTTGCCACTAAAAGCACAGAATATTCTTGTAGCAAGAGCTGAAGTCTTTCTAACCTTGAAAAACAACTTATAACAGTGAAATCTTTATTCTCCCATCAGTTCGCATTCCCATGCCTACAAACTAGCTCTTGTACGTCTAAGAACAATTAAATCCACAAGTGAATATGAATGTATCATTTATTTGAGGTGGACAATTCACATCATTAAAAGTCACAGGTAACAAGTTTTAACTTGAATTTGAATCAGATGTTTATTTTAGTTTTCAGGGGCAGCTTCAGAGAAAGTAAAATACAAAAGATAAGCATCACGCATCACAATCAGATGCAGTTGAGGAAAAAACCTAAAATATGAACCCTCAGAATGCAATTTAAACAGCAAAAAGAAAAACACCTGATTTGGGATGAGAAAGATGGATCTTGAAGGCAATCCATTGAATGGCTTCTTCAATTATTTATTGTTTAAAAAGTATGCAAACCATGGCACAGGCATATCCAACCCTTTCAGCCGCAAGGAAAAAAAAAAACCCTTGTCCTAACATATTCATTGCATAAGTCTAAAGTAATACACAGAAAATTTCAAGTAAAAGATTGTGGTCTGAAGTAAAAATTCTGTTTCTTATTAAAAAAATGAGAAGGCTATCTGTTTTTCTTCTCTCCATCCACTGGTTGATCCGTTTCAGAGTCATATTGGCATTTTTCCACACATTTCCTAGGGAACCAGCCTCGTTCTCTTATTCCACCTTAAGACATGAAAAGTTGCATTAACTTGGAACAAAACATGAACCACTATAGAAGAAAAACACAGGACTGGAAGAGACATCAAGAGGTTACCTAGGTTATTTTCTTCTCCAAGGCAGGAGATCCAAGTCATTCCTAACATCATTGCCTGGGGATGCATGGATTCTCTCCCACTGCCTAAAATCTTTTCAGAGATCTCCAAAGTTTTCCAGTGCTCTACCTTCCTTACTCTGAGAAATCTTTCCTAATACCTATCTGAATCTTTCCGTCTAGAATTCAAGTTCACAACTCCTCTTTCCACATACCAGGGACACAGGAAGCAGCTGACAACCTTCTCTACAACTGACTTGCACACAGCTGATGACTATTTACACATATCCAGGCTTTCTCCCATCTCCTATTCCTCTCCAGGCATGCCATCCCAATTCTTCCAGCTTTCCCTTGTAAGTCACATTTTCTAGTACTCTGATTATTTTCATTTTTTTCCTCTCAACCCTTTACACCTGATCTTCCTCTTTCTTGAGATGCAGTAACTCCTGTTACTTGTGGCAGTATTTCAGCTGAGTCTCTGCCAATCCATGGAAGGATTACTTCATGCATCTGGGAAGCTATATGCTTTTATCTTTTTTGCAAGTGTTGACTCATCTTAAGATTATGACTGACTCTGTTTTCCTCAGAAGAACTGCTACTTAACCATTAATTTTTCCATCTTGTTATAGTGCAGCTTGTTATTCCTGCCTATTTATAGCATTTTGCTATACATTCCCAACAAATCTCATCATATTTTTGAAGCCTAGTTCTCCAAAATGCCAATAATAGCTTGAATTTTAATCCAGCCTCTCAGTATACACCAAGTTCCCCACACAGACCACATTTCACCCGATTTAAAAAAACCACATTCAATATAGCACAGATCTCTCCTGCTAATCTTCATAAGAAGCAATGCAATACAAAGTATTACCATGCTCATTTCAATGACTCATTTGGGTTTGATGTTTGAAGAAGTTCATTGGAGTAAGCTGCCAAAGTACTTTTAAGCCCATGAAGCTTTCAGACCTCCCATGAAAAGCATGGACACCTTCAATGTAGTGACTGTCGGCTGCCTCTTTTGCCAACACGGAATGTACATGCAATGAATTAACAATTGTTTGGAAGAGACAACAGAATCTAACGTACCCTCTGGCAGGTTAAATTTTAGCTCAGTCCTAAGCAGGAGGGCTAAACTAAAAAATAGGTAAAAATTTCAATGCAGGTGGCTGTGATGTTGTTAAAGACTCCTGCTGGTCTGCAGAGAGACATCTTTGATAGCCATAGTTGTTAGTTTTGTAAATGCATGTCAAAGTCCTTGGATTTGATCCCAAGCCAAAAACATAAAGTCTCCTTGTTTTTAAGATGTACAAAGAGTAATCCCAGATCTTACATGTACATAGGGTGCTTAGATAGGAAATCTGAACGTGTTTAAGAAAGACTGCTATTTAAATATCAAAAAAAAAATCATCATTAACCTTTGTAGAGTCTAAAAGTCTACCTTTTCCTTAGAATATGAAGAAGTGTCCCCCTTCCCACTCAAGCTTTGATAAACTACTAGATGAGTGATCTTTCAGTCTGACAGATTCTTTTAAAGTTTATCAAAACTGGCAAGTCTACCAGAGGTAAAGAGTAAAAACTGTGGATGTGGTTTCAGAGGGGAGAGAAGCTAATACCAATAAGGTCAGTCATTGTACATTTTGAGAACTGAACATGTAATACTGTCCACATTTCTAGACAACTATAAAATTGATTTTTAATTTTCAACAGAAAAAGTGAAAATAACTGCTTCATACCATCAGCAGCTGAGTCGAGAATCTTCTCACCGTACATCCAGTGTCTGGGGAAGAAAGTATAATAGGTAATTAGATGCCAAAACTCATCTCAATATTTCTTTTAACGAAACATAAAGGTGTGGAGCCACTAACTTTAAGCCTCTTGTGGCTAAAATCAGATCCCCTTTACTCAGTGCAATTCTAGGTTCTTCAGTGCATGGCGTTGTGAAGAATGTTTTAACACCTTTAGTCACAGGGCAGCAGACACCACTGTAATCTTCTACTGCTCGATACCGCACCTACAAATTTGAACATGACATGGCAATATATTATTGTAAGGAATTATGGCCTTGCTGACAGTTTCATACCAAAAAAAAAAAAATCAATTCAAGCATACTGTTAGATTTGAGCATAATGACAACAGCCATCAGAGGGACTCTAAATTCTAAATTAACTGCTTAACAATGAAGCACAGTCATCTTTATTATCATGTTTCTTACCATCTGGAAACTAAGGATCAAATGCAAAGAAAGCTAAATACTAAGTTTAATTAAGCAGATGTTGCAGCACACTGTGTGGAAACACGAAGTCTTTATTTAATTGCTAAGTTTAAAAATCAAGAAAAGAAATAGTCTCAGCAATTACTTACATTTATTTATACTGATATTTCAAAGTAATTTCAGACCAAACTTCACAAATACTTACGCTTCTTACTCGCTTGTCTGCTTTCTGTTTCAGTTGCTCTATCTATAAATGATTACAAATAGAAATTTAGCCAGTGTTCAGTTTAAAAGGACTTGTGTATTCAACACAAAATGAAGTCAGGTGTTGAAATCATTCAACAAACACAGGAAATATCATTAGCATTTAAAAGCACTCACAAAAGCGTAACCTTTTAGTCTATCAAAAGTGGGAGAACATTCGACAGAACTCCTGTTTCTTAAGTGTATGTATTACTAGTCAGTCTATTTTAGTTATTTAAAAAGCTGGTATATTACTGCAAAGGAAAGCAGGCAGCAGACAATTGGCTAGTGGGTAGGATTAACTTGAGATATCATTGCAGATCAATTACCGTCAAAGTGTATTGATGACAGCCATCTCTTACTGGCCAATCCAGGCCATCTCCCTCAGGAATCCCAGACCATGTAAACACTTGCTTGAAGTTCTTCCATTTACTTCCCATATCATATGGAAAAATAAAGGTCTCGCCCGTTTGGTAGTACTGGATTCTGTCTTTGGCCTGGAAATTAATTAAGAAAGTCAATAATTAAGAGAGTCAACTGGCTGTACTGATTAATCTACCCCATGCTCTGATTTTATTTTATGGCTTTTTTTTAAGGGCTGATGCCTGACTATTTCTCAGTTACATACAACAACTTCCACAACTCAGGATTCTTTGATTAATGATCATGAGCATGATTCAACATTGGTAGTGTCTATTCCAGCTCTACAAATTGCATATACAAGCATGCTCTGAATCTCCCACATTGTGCAGTCATGAACTTCTCATTCTTTCAGTAATAATGACATCTAGTGGAGCAGCCACAGAAGAGTGTGTTCTCTTTGTTGCAATACTGTTGCTTTTATTAAACACCTACATATTACAGTCTGTGTTCAGAAGGGACATATTAGCAGCCTGTATTTTATGTAAAAATTTTAACAGATTATTCCAAATTCTACTCTACAGCTTTAAGAGGGTTTTCTTTCATTTATGTTCCATTATCCTATTATTCAAAGCTCTAATAGGACTAGGATCCAGCTAAGCTAAATTCTGTGCAGGGAGAAGGCATTACAATACTTAGGTACTAATACATAGTCAGATCCTCGTGCTAATTTTGACACAGAATAAAAGAAAGACATAATAATGAAATGTTTGTGGACTTAGACAAAATAACCTGGTAGCACTGAACTAGTTTCTAAACACTGAGGCAGTTCTGCTTCCTCTAAACTTAGCTTCTGCTGCTTGGCTCTATTTCTTCTGAAAAATCTTGTGAAAACCTCTATAAAGATACGGAAACCAAAGAGAACTTTAAAAGAAGACTAGGTATCTCACTATTTTCTAGTACTCCTTCAAAATCAAGGAAAATCCTCCCAAGTTTAATCAGAGAAATAGGAAATTAGGAAAATCATGAGCCAAAACATGCCACCTAGAATGGGTAGGGGAGGTGGACAATTGCAGATGCAGCCAGCCATAATGAGAAGCAACGGCAACTCAAGTTTCAGATGAAAACACCCACGTATTCCAAGCAGATAAGCAAAGTCTCTTATAAAGCAAGTATTTTTCTATGTGTACACCAATTTTCCCAAACAAAAAAGAAAAGAAAAATCTATGCAGTTAAATGATTTCTCATCTATTCCAGTGAATTTCAGAGATAGTTAGGGAAAAGCTGGTTGTAGGTGTTAAGTCAGCAGTGAATTGAAATGACACCTTTGGTTTAAATCCAGAGAGGTGAAACAAGAAATTGATAAATAAACTTTGTAACAATACAGTAAAAAAATATTGTAATAAAAGCTTACCTTTTCTTCAATCCAGGACTCGATTGAAGTTTTATTTGTCAAAATGACTTTCATCTAAAATAAAAGTGTTAGGTGAAATTAGCATTGATTTGCTGCAGAATTACATCAGCTAGACAAAAAACCCCTTCATTTAACAAACTAAATTTGCTTTAAAGAACAAAGCAACTTTTATAGGCTTAATTGAAATTTATAAAACATTCAAAATTACGATTCAGCATAAATACACGCTAATACTATCCTCTAGAATTACACACTTAGGCAGTATCACACTATTTCATTTTATGCTTGAAATGAGTATTTTTGTTTCCTTCCAAAGATCTCAAACTTTTGAAGTAATATATCAGGCATATTTATATCCGTTTTCAGAGATAGGGGCATATACTCCTGAAATACCAATTGTTTTGCCTTTTCCAGAGAGTTTATAAAGCCCATCTCGCATTTTCTTAGTTCATTAGATTTTCATCTCCAAGTTCTCCCATGAAAAATAATTACAAAAGAATTGTGGTAACAACAGAGGAGCTGGGAGAAAGCAACACAGAACCCTGGAAAAGTTACACAGCAACATTAGCTCTAAAAAACTGCTCCTGTCTCAATCCTGAATTCTGGTTCTGCTCCACAACCAGGCAAAACGTGCAGCTTTTAACAATTTTAAGAGAAGCCATAAACTTACCTGGATAATAAACAGCATACCAACAGCAATAGTTGTTCCTAATGCCAGTCCTAAGGCAAATAAAGATGCAGCAAATGCAGACAATCCAAAGGGAATAATGGGTCGAGGGTCTCTTTTGGCTGCACTCATGTCAATCTTTACAGAACTCCACCCAAAAGATATCTGCAAAAGGAAAATATCCTTCAGCTCTAGAACATTCCAACTGCTGAAACAAAACAAGTTACCAATAAGAAATCTGGCTCTGAAGGTAAGCGTCCAACTTCTGACAGGTTTATAATGCAAGTGGAGTAATTAAAAAAAAAAAACCCAAAGCATTCAAAAGACTTTTCAGAAATACATACTTTGCCAGATGTAGGCTTTATCTAGACAGAAAGCTAAACCAAAATCTCCATCTTACAAGCTCCAGAAGTTAGGCCCAAAATTAGCAAAAAAAAGTCTGGACTCTGGCACATTAACAAAAACGACAGAAAATGTTTGCATAGCACAGTACCCATTTTCAATGGAAATGCTACAGGTTTTCCTCTGAAAGATTTAGCATATAGCAGTTCTCAACATTATTGCTCTGCAAATACACGCAGCCTTCATCTGTTACACTCAGTTGATGTTTTCTAGCTCTTTACTACAACCACAAAGGCTGAAATCAAAGCTTGTAATTTTAACCATGGATCTGAGATAATGTGTGTGTTTCAGAACAAGCTTTGCTCATTGTTGCTGCAGTTAAATTTTTCCATTTAAAAACAAATCTAATATAATTTATTTTTAGTTCCAAATTAACATACTTTTTTTTTCCTTGAAGAATTGGATACAATTCTAACAAAGTGGCAAGCAAAAGAAAATAAATCGCATCTAACTTGTGTGTTGGAAATAAATAGCAGCTAGTTTCTGTGCCAGCCAAAACACAGCCTGTCTCTCTCTATATAAAGTGCTCCTCAGAAACTGTCTTCAGTCATTGCAAAGCTGTAGGAAACTCCCAGTGATTATGACAAGCAACAGGAAAAAAAACCAGAAAGAAAATAGAAACAACTTTCTCTGAATTCTCCTCCGATTAATGAACATACTTCTCACAGGCAGAGAGCAGAACTGAGAGTACATGTTGAAAGAATAACAAGGAATTCCACATGCTTCTTCTCAGGAAACCAAATTGTCTCATTCTTCTAGAGATAAATTACCCATCTGACTTAAATAATATTTTAAGCATTTAATTATGATTTCTTACTCTGTTGTAAAGCTGAGTGTACATAGTCATAACAAATATGAAAGAAGCGTGAATGCATCCCAGTGGAGCTAAGAGGAGAAATAGAGTGAAAGATGCATGATTCTGGTATCCACAACAGTTGTTGATCCAAGGACAATGGTGATCCATCTTCATGACACATCTGTGAATAATAAATATTGATTAATATAAAGGACATATATGATTTTTTCAAAAAGCTCCAAGAAAAGGACAGCTAACTTTCTAGTACTCATACTCAACCTCCATTCATTCATGTTAACCCACCCATTTCTGACAGATCAACACAGTAGTTTCTTTTTTTTGTTGCTATTCAGAATGATATTTCATGTTGTAGAGTGAAAGAAAAAACAACAATAAGTGGTCCCAGGTCCTATCCTCCCTAATTATCCCTCCCCTTCTTTAATCAAACTTGCTAGTTGCTAATAAACACCATATTCCAGAACCAGGAGACAGACGCCTAGAATAGGACTTGCAAGAACTAGCAACACAATAATTAAGCACCAATATTGTTGCCAGTTGTTTTTTTTTAAATAAGCACACCAGGAAAATAAAGGAAATACCAAATCCCCTGTGAACTACTTGCAGAAAGAACATAAAGATACACAGACAGAAATGTGTCAATGCCTTTCTTTTCAGTAGTAGACCCTCTGAAAGTTTCAACGGCTATGTACTGACCTCACACCACTGTAAGTCCTTTTCAGAACCTATTTAACAAGTGTAAACACCCTAGAGACACACTTGTATACAATATAAAGCTGGTTATTTTGGTGTAGCTTACAGGTGCAAAAAAACACCTGATAAAAGATTTGTCCACATCCCAAATCGCATTGATTTAACTCAACAGGTGTAAAAGTCCCTAATTATAATGTTGCAGTTCATCTGCACCAAACATAAGTGATAAATAAAGGACTGAACTGCACAAATATCCAGCTCCTCTGAAAAGAAAAGTTAATTGTTTTGGAACTACTGACCTCATTAACTTTTAAGCTAGTCCATTCCCAATAGGAAGTTCAGTTTCTCCCTTTTAAAGAATTAATTATTCTTCATTAGCATATGCTCAACTACCACTATACAAGTTCCTGAACATGTAATCATAATTATAAGCACAAGTGTTTCTGAAGAAGTTCCTAGATCTTAGCTAGAAAACTCACTCCACTGAGGTGGGCCACAAGAAGTGACTCCATTCACACACTGAAACTTGCCCCAGCATAGAAGACTTTCAGCAATGCTTTAAGTTACCTACTTTGTTGCAACAGGCTAGAAATATGTGTGGAATTAGTTACGTTGGCCAGAGTAGAGGGGACAGAAAATTCTTAGTCTATCAGCAAAATGATTTGGAGAATGTGCTACAGTTTCTTCAGTTTCATTTGACAAAAGATACATTATTTAAAGAACTTTCTTTTGCAAAGACAATCATCAGGACCTACTGCCATTTTCTACTAAGTCCTCAGTGTAAAGATTGTCACTCAAGGAAAACAGTCTAATTTTAAATCTCAGGATGATGCAGCCAAATTACAGCACTGCTCTACAGTTTCAGTCTCCAATTCCTCAAAGCACACTGACTGCGCATGGTGTGTTTATAGAAATAACAAACCAATGTGTTTGCAATATCCTTTTACCACATTCTCTAACAGTCCTTCAGAGGAGGACCTGCCCAGTAAACCGAAGATGAACGCAACTACAGCCTGGACTGCAGACAGCAGACAAATGGAAGTGGCTTGCTTTTTTCAAGCTGCACTAAATTCCAGTGCAGCTATTTATAATAAGAGCATCCTTTACCTCAGAACAAGTCCGTTGGAAGACTAACAAATAACAAGGCACAAACTTTTTAAGTTGACCCCAAAGGCTTATTAGTTCACTTAACATGCAGACTCCCTTCCAGAAAAAGCCTTTAGTAAAGAATAAAGAACAGTCCCAAATTTCCACTCAAATCAACATTTAACTCCCATTTGAAAGATGACAAAATAGGCTTTTCTACTCCCTGAGCAGGTGAACATTTGGACTCCGAACTTACAAAGGACTGAAAGATTTTTAGGTATTTACACAGGCTCACTTCCCTGAAACAGTACTGCAACGTTTTGTCAAAACTGTCAAGAAGTTCTTAAGAGGAACTGATTTCAAGCTAAAAAGAAAATGTTAAAGACAGATTTATTTATTAAACTAAAACACAGTAAACCCATATAGAAATCACATAACTAAAAAGCGCAAATATTTGAAAGAGGTATAGTGTTCATATGGAAGTCTTTTAAAAATGCACACTACAAGATGTGGAAGAACAAATTATATTAATAGCTTATCACTAGATTTGAAGCTGCTTTAATATGGACATAAAACAATTTTAAAGACAGACATTACCTGTTACACTTCCGACAGTGGTGTGAACGTGGTGCCTTATAAGATTGACACACTTTACAGTATTGGAGATACATGCAATCCTGAGATTTTTCCTTTAGACAGAAGAATAGGTGTGTTAGACGTATACACAATTTACTGGCAATACATATCTTGGCATTTTCCTAACCTAAGCATCTTTGCTTTCTTCTGACAGGGTGTGTTTCGTAACCCAACCCTACTTAATAGTAGGTGGCGAGGAGAGAAAAAACCAAAATGAAATAATCTCTTGGCTATCAACACAGTCATCTCCCACTGCTGAAAGTGCTGGTTGCTACAAGAAGTAAACACTTCTTCCATCAGCAAGAGTGACTGTACGAGCAGGGTTTCATAGCAAAGTTCTGGGAGTAAAAAACAGCATGAGGCCTTCATAATTTTTAAAAAATGCTCATGCACCTCGTCTCTCCATTTTACACCATGAGCCAACCTAGGCTTACTACCAAGATACAGTACTGGTAAGCATGAATGTTCAGCTAGCTTGTGTTCGCCACCCTCTCTCTCTTAGACACACACATTTGCCAACTACAGCAAGATGAGAGACTTGTAGAGAACAAGTAGCAATATTGGCCAAAATCCTCTGTTCACAAAGTGGAATACCCAGTTGTCCTGCCTGGAGTACCTCAGGATCCTCTTCTCACTAGACTCTGTCCTGAGAAATATTCCACAAGTAGAAATGTAATTATTACTAATCTTTATGTCATGCCACGGGAACACAAACTCTTGCCAGCTGTCTTGAGATAGGGAACCTGCATCATTCGGGTCCTCGAGTGCTACTCTTGCAAAAGATTACTGAAGCAAAGGAAATACAAATTTCTACCGTGACTTATAACACTGTGCTGAACATAAGGTCAGCACGTAATTTTCTGGCTGACGTTAAAAAAAAATAATTAAAGTTGCTAAACGAAGCTCTTCTGATGCTTATTACTAGCAGCAAAGCCTTCGATACAACGGGGCCTGCATGAGCGCGCAGGTAACCTTGAAGTTCTGGCTCCCGGCTAACAGGACTTGTGTGTTCCCTGTTGTTTTGCTTCGAGAAGCACCTGTAAAACGTAACGGCTGCTGCCAGCAAAGCGGCGCGGCCGTTCAGCCCCAGGTCACCGCAACGGACAGAACAGGGAAGGGACGGCGTAAACTGGAGCACACTGGAAACGCTGGAAGCAGCAGCAAAGCGGGAGAGAGGCAGAAAGCGACGATAGGGAGGAAGGAGGGGCCTGAGGGGCCGGCTGCCTCCTTCGGGGAGAAAGGGGTAACGGTGGCAGCGGAAGATAAGCGATGCCTGCGGTCTTTCCGACCCCTGCACCCCCTCCTTCCCGAGGGGCCGGCCCCAGCACAAGGGCAGGCAGGCCCGCCAGCCCCCCCCCCCCCGCCCCGCCGAGCCCAGCCCGGGGACGAGGCCATCGCCATCCAGCGCTTACCGGCGTCCACCCCAGAGGGACGTACCCCGGGCCGACAAACATGGCGCTGAAGTAGTTGTAGAGGATCATGACGGTCCAGTTGAGGAGCATGATGAAGTTGACGCTTCCCCCGGCGGTGTCCAGGGGCCAGTACCACAGCGCGGCGTCCGCCATGGCGGTGGCGGAGCACACGGCCACCACGGCCAGGGCCACCAGAGGCCCCCAGTGGCACAGGCGCCGCGCCCGCCGCAGCCCCCCCGGCCCGCCCATGGCCGCTACCGCCGCCCGCCCGCTGCCGCTGCCGCCCCTCCTCCGCCGCCGCCGCCGCTGCCGCCGCTGCGCATGGCTCCCGCCGCCCTCAGCCCCGCGCCGTCCCGCCGGCTGCCGAGGCAGGGGCAGCGCCGTGAGGAAGGGGAAGAGGAAGGGGAAGGAAGGGGAGGCGCCGGGGCCCGCCGGCCCGGGGAGGCGGGGGGAGAGCGGAGCCCGCCCTCGCCACCGCCGCCTCCGGCTCAGCCAGCCGCCGCCGCCCCCCCTCTTCCCCCGGCGGTCCGTTGGCAATAGGGTCCCGCCGGGAAACAGCGTCCCGCCGCTTGGCGCCGCAGCCGCGTTCCTCCCACCCCACCACCCCCCCCCCGCTCTCCCCACGAAGGAGCGAGGTTGCCAGGCGGGGAGCTGCGGGGTCCCGGGTTGCGGGGCGTGAGCGGGCCGCCTCCTCCTCCTCCCTTCTCCGGGCCCGGGGCTGCAGTTCGAGCCCCCAAGTGAAGGGCGGCAGCGGGGCCGTGCTTCTAGCACCCGAGCGCGGGCGGAGAGTTTCGCCGGAACCTGCGGCGAGGAGCCCGGAGGCGGGGGGGGGACGCCTTTGCAGGTAGCGGAACGCGGAAGCGCCTGGGTGCGGAACGGCTGCAGCGCGCCGGGCTGAGCGCGGCGGTCTCCGCGGAGCGCAGCGGGGCCGCGGCCTCCCCCGGCACCGCCGCCATGTCCTCCGACTTCGAGAGCTACGAGCAGGACTTCGCCGTGCTGACGGCCGACATCACGGGCAGGATCGGGAAGGTGCCTAAGCTGGTAGGAGGTGAGCGGCGGGCTCTTGCGGCGGGGGTTGGGGGTTGGGGGGCCCGCCGGCCTGGCGCGGCGGAGAGGCCGTAGTCGCCCGGTGTGCCGGGCTCCCAGCCGCGCTGCTCTCCGCCTTCGCGGCTCTCCCTCCGCACCCCGGCCGCGTCCTGCTGGTCTGTAAGAGCCTCTCCGGCTCCCCAGCAGCAAGCGTGTTTTCTTGCTCCTTACCCAGCAGAGTCAGGATTCGTCTGCCTGCCCCGGGTGCGCATCAGTTCGAGCGGCGAGTTGTCTCATGAGGCACGTTAAGGATAAACCTGGCAGGGTGTTTATTGTTCGGCGGCCAGCTGGAAGGACCAGCCCTTCGCTGCTGACTTGCTGTGGGGCCGCGCAAAGTTAGGCCAGAGCAGCCGAAGGGCTGAGCAGAGCCGCGGTCAGAGCTGGGTGGATGTTGCCTGCACCAGCATTGCTAGCGAGTGCTTTTTATTGTGATCGTGCCACAACATCAGTAATGGAAATCCAGCCTTTTTCATGTGGCACAGAGCGAATCTGTGCGTGATTTAGTCCCAGTCTGTATGCCTACTGTTAAAACATTTGATTTGGATAATCGACAGCGGTGACTCACTTGTAGGAGCAGATTCAAAGAAATCGGTGTTCGTTTACTTTAATGTGTTTGTCGGTAGCCTGCAGCATTCATGGTCTGATTCATGATGTATCCCTGCAGTAGAGACAATCATGGCCATGAGAGTGTTAGGGTAGAAAGCTGAAAGTGCTGATCTCTTTAATCAGTCCGGCTGAATCTTCCAGCATATATGAATTAGTGCCCTAATATACATCTCCTAGTACAAGACAGAGGGAAGCTGAAACTAGTGGATTTCTCATCTGTCCCTCCTGTAGCGCAGCTTAACGCTTCCTATGTTTCCAGGTCATTAAATATTTCTGCTTCTGCTTCCTATGCACATTTCCCAAAGCTTTAGGATACTTAAACTATAGGAGTGTGTATCACATGAGAAGGGAATAAACGCACACTAATGGTATACTTTTCCACATGACTAAAGGAAAAAAATATCATGCATCCAGGACCAATGAGTAACATCCTACTTTTAGAGTGGGAAATGCATCATGATGTGATGAAGTAGTGACTAAACAGGATTCAAGGTAGGTGGTCAACTAAAACGTGATCTCAGTGCAACATTAATTCAGAGGCCCAAAACACATCTGAAATTAATAAACAGGGGGATTTTTGAGTAAAAATCTGTCTGATTCTGGAAGGTTATGTCCAATTCTACTTTTAGCAAGTTAGAAAGTCTTCTGATAAATTGGGGTTCAGTGACCACACTGAATCACAGGCACGATTAGAGGACAGGAAACTATGCCTTTTCATTGGCTTAACAAAGCTATTTTGCTCTTGAGTTAACAAAAAGGACCCGGGGCGGGGAGGGGGGAGGGTAATTCAGTCACAGTCTGCAGGTACTTATGAGGTAGAAAGCTCTTTCTGTTTTGTAATGGAGACTTACAAAATGAAGAAGGGAGAGATCCAAAGAGTTCCTGTGATTGAAATTTAGAAGTGGTGTAATTTAGTCTGCTCAGAAATTATATCTAACCTGTATATGGCTACTGGAACAATTTTCTGAGAGGATGCAGTGAGTTCTTCACTCATGTAAAGCACCTAATCAGGGCAGTATTTCCCGCTGCCTCGCAAAGGGCTGTTCACATTTAAACAGAGTAAATTTAGGGATCTCTTGTAGGAACAGGGAGACATCATAAATACACTACTGGCTCCTCTTCCGAAATCAGTAATGCTACAATGATTTACGGAAAAAGAATAGAAATTTAATTTCCTAATTGTATAGATTTTGGAAGTCATCAGTGTCTGTTCAATAGTAGGAAGAACATTCTGTTTAGTAGTAGTGGATTTCCATAATCCTCTCCTTGAATCAGTCTCCCTGATTCACTTAGGGAGACTTTGGAGCTTAAATACGAGATGTTTAAAGAGTATTGTCTTAAACAGTGGCATAGCCTCGAAGCAGCAGGCTTTGAAATCATGATTCTTTTATGTGACCATTAGAAGGCTTTTGTAGAATTTGCCATCCTCTCAGGAGGAGAAAGAATGCGTGTTCCCTGAGGGACCGGTAGTATGGTACTGGGCTAAAATGTTGGGTTTTGAGGCTGGTCATGCACACTTTAGACTGGCTTGCATTATAGCTACTTCTTGCACTGTACATTTATGAGTGAGTGCACTGCTTCAGTTTTCAGGGCTGTTCTGTCTTTCATCAGCAAAAAAAAAAAATCACGTATGACTTCAAAACAAATTGCAGTCTTAGCTAATAGAGGCATTTGACCACCTGGAGAAAAAAAAAATCTGACTATGCTGAACACTTTAATCAGAAATATTTTAAATATACATTTTTCCCTTGTTTCTTAATAGGAGTATTTGCAAGATCTTTGCTTCTTCATCACCAGAAGTTCCAGTTAGTTCTTATGGAGATGGCTGGGAGAGCCTCAAAAAGAGGATTGTGAGGTGGGAGGGGGACATGAGGAAAGATGCACGTGAGGTGGCAGTTTTCAGCAGCAGTGATTTGAGAGAGATTGCTGATGACCTTCTTCCTCCACGCTGGAAGAAGCAGGATGAAAGGTGTAAGGACTTGTGCTACTTCTGCTTAATACAGAGAGATCTCCTGAAGTCTAGTGACTGGTTTATTTCCTTCCGCTGCCCAAGATGGACCTGCTGTAAGCTTCGCATTCAGTTGAATTGGAGAAATACTTGTTTTTGCAACATTCCTGCATTTGGTGTTGTCAGGACTTGATGCTGTCTTGTCTTCTAGGAGGATGATGGCTCAACAAACAATCCTATTGTCACAAATGCGTGAATAGTTCAGCAAGAAATGTAACAAAGGCACTCTGATACTACAGAAACAATAAGCAGCAGGGACGATAGAACATCTTGGGAAGAAATGTCTTCTGTTGAGGCAAACATCATCTGGAGAATTAAAGAAAGTCTTATGGCTTTTAAATAGATTTTCTGTGATGCTGCTGCAGGTCTTTGAAGAATGAAGATCATTGGCTGATGTCTTTTATTAATGTTCCTCGCTGTTTCAGAGAAACATCTGTCTTGTGATTTGACCAAAAATTTATATAAATTTTGATTGCTTGATCTGAAAGAGAGTTTTATAAGTGCAAATGGTGATACTTAGTCTTTTCCCAGCACAGTAACCTCTGGGTTGTGATGATTTTAGATTTGAGTGCTGTCATTCTTCTAATACTCGATACCTGCATTTTCTATTGGGCAATCAAAGCACTGTACTTCAGTCTCTAACAGATTTAGCTGAAGAAAGTCCCACCTTTACTTTTCTGTTGTATCCCTGTATTGGAATTTACTGTCTCCATTTCAGATCTGGCTCGTTATGTTGTGCCTCTTGAACCCAGTTTTGTAACCCAAAGAGAGAAATGCATGTATTGTTCCATTTGTCTCTGCTGTTGGACAGTAAGTTCTGGCAGTGGTGAACATATAAACCACCTCAGCCAGTGTAGCGAAATCTGCAAGTGGTCTATGAACCGAAGCCCTTTGTTACTTGGTCTCTTCCTCGGCATGTACTAATAAAAAGAAGCAATTCCACAAGCAATGGGACTGTTCAGTCTTGGTCCAGACATTTTTAATCTCTTCATTTGTTGTGAGATCAAACCAGTGCTGTGTTATCTTTCTACACTTGTAGGCAGATTTTTGCCTTTCTGTGACTGCTGTATGTTGGGAGACAAAAGAGCGACTAATGCAAATGCAAAGCCGAAAGAACTGCGGAGAATGTAGTAAAAGCTTGTTTCTTTTAAGAAAGTGATACAACCTTGTGTACAAACACAGAATGGGTTTCTTTGTTTGCAATCTTTGCCCAGAGGAAAGAAACAGTTTTGTTTCCAGTCTTTATATTTATCCCTATTTTGTCAGTTTGACCAGTTAAATTATACAAGCTACGTGCAATATTTTCTTTAGGACATTCTGTCTGGCAATGTGGAGATAAAAATTCTATTCCGAATTTAGACATATTTGATGGAGCTTTGTTTTTTATTTTCTTTAAAGGATATTATCAATTATGAATTAAGAAAAAAGTTATAAAAACCCCTTTTCATTATTTCATATGATGGAAGTGTATTTAAGGAAATGATCAAGTAGGCAGATTGAAAACTACTAAGATGCAGTGGAGTAATACAGTTAGTAATATGAGGATCTTTAATTGGATTGTAACTTGTTTGTCCTGATCTACTAGATTAGTAGCAAGCTTCTCTTACTCTGAGTAACTCCCTCTGACCTCATCTGTTGTTTCCGAGCAAGCCATCCTGTGGACATTGTGCCCTCCTTTCTATGGGGGTTCTGACTGTGAAGTAAGTTGTTTCCTTAGCTTAACCGTGGCAGTAAAACTGAAAGTAAATGGTTTGAAAACCATGCCAGCAAGTGCTTTCTGATTGACAGTGTTGCAGCAGTCCATGCTTTGTTGCTGATATCAACAACAGGCCTAGAGGTATTGGCACTCCTGCAGGCAAGTGGCTCCAGGCAGCATGCTCCCACCAGGATTTTACGTGGATGTGGCTAGAGGAAGAGAGGAGAGCAAAACCAAGTGGGTGATACTTTGTTAGGCTTGCTTTTCCTTACCAAAGTGACCCTGCTGGATCCTGCCACCCCTTCTTGCTCTGGGGACTACATGGTATTGTGTGCCCTAGAGGATCAGCAGTTGCAACAAGTTCAGCTGCTTTCCTGGAAGTCCGTGAAATATTGCTCCAAAGCTGCAGTGCTGGGGTGTTGCCATGGGCTTGCTCACACATCTGTGTTTGAAGGAACAACAAAGGCTGCTTGTCAGTAGGTCTCGCTCCCAGAGAGGGAGCTGGGTGATGATGTATTGATAAATCTGAGACGATGTTAAAATGCAACTCTGGAGTTGGGTTAAAGTTTAATTAACTAAACCATTGAAGATCATTTGAATAGCTCCTCAATTTTATAGGAGCAGTTTCAGCCAGACCTCCTTGTGTACTAATGGGTTTTCCCGGCCAAAGGTCTATAGCTTAATATCTTTGTGGGTAGGTAAGATCTTACTTGTAGGTGGAGTGCTAGGTAATTTTTGTCATCGCAATTACACACAGAATTTGTACAGCATGAATTATCTTCCCCCAGACCCCAACTTTATATCCCTAAATTTCAGCTTACTTAACGTGTATGGAAATTGTAATCCAGTAAAACTTAGGGAAATACTGAAATTGCTATAGTACATTTATTTTATGCTGCTATATTTTTAAATTTTATTTCACCTTCAATAAAATGGCAATGTATGTTTCATATCTTACATTGTTTTTCCTTTTGTTCATTGTCATCTTGCCCGCCTCCAAATGAAGGAAAGAACAGATGTGTTTTGGGATGCTGGGTAGGAAAATTGAAATGTGCAGGCAAACAAGTGGCAGATTCTCTTTTCTTTTGGGTTTAGTTATGTTAGGAAGATAAATCACTAACCATTATGTTTTCTGGCCATAATGAGAACCTGGTGGGGAATTAAAGACAGACATTACTAGCAGAGAAGTAAAAGTGCAGCACAGAAATAAGCATTTCCTACATCTTCTGCTGTAGTAGAACCCACCAGATGTGGCAGTGTGAATTCCAGATTTGCAAGAAAGGTGCTGTTTTTTCCATGGGTTTAGCTTTGTAGAGAGGATTACTTGATGAAATTCTGGGCCTCTTTCAAGGTTAAGAAGGGAAACTGGAAGGACTTAGAGGTGAGATCTAACTTTTAATTTGTGGGAGGATTTAAGTGCCTCCTTATCACTTGTGTCACTGGCAGAATTGCCTTTACTCAGAGGACTTCAGTGTTCTTCGAGATGGTATTCTACCTATGTTTTGCCAGATGTAGTGCTGTTCCGTTCTTACTGCTGCCACCCAGAAACACCTTGATTTGTTCATATAGTGTTCATATAGGATATAGTGGAGTCAGAGCCTGAGACAGTCTCAACTTTAGGTGAACCTCATCAGCACTGGACCACTTGCTTATCCAGCTCAATCTCTGAAGGAGTCTTTGCTGCCTCTCCAGTTGGCTGTAACACATTCTTGTGAACTTGGGCTTCTCCGAGAGGAATTTTCCACTCGGGTTTTGGACTGTAAATGAATTGCCCACATGTTCTACAATACTATAGCAGCTTCTTCGGTGATAACTCGGTGCATGTAATTTGTTCTTGTGAATCTGCCATATGTGGGACGGTGTATCCTCAGAAGTCAGCTGGTTATTTGCAAAAATCTCTGCATTATCTTAAATATGACTTGCTTAAGCTGGGGATGTTTCACCAAAACCTCTGTAGCAATACAGTCCTTTCAGAGGTAGTTCTGTTGCTTTTAAAGAAGATTGTTTTAAGGGCACATTTTACCTTTATGTGGCAGAAATTCTGGTTTTGGTTGCTACCTCAGCATCCCTGATTCCTGCCTGTGGCACTAAGCCTGCTTAAAAATAAAGCATTTCAGCCTGTGAGAAGCTAAATTATATACATTTAATAAAGGGTTCCCTCTTGAAATTCAGTAGCTTGTGGCATGCAGAGGATCAAAGATCATCACATTGTCCCTTTTGGTCTTTAATTTGTCAATTTTATGATACAAAGAGATCATGTGGAAGAGAAGCAAAGGAATTCAGGCTAAAAAAGAAAACCATGAAGTCTGAAGATACACAATAAAGTCTCTTTTGCAAACGTAGATGTATCCATCATGATCTCTGAGGAGCAATGACGGGACATACTTTTGTGCAATTCACTTTTTATCAGGCAAACCACCCGCACAGAGGTCTCATGATGCTCTTGGTTTCAAACGAACAGTGGTATAAAGGGTTGTATGTGCAGAGTTTTGTTATTAACTTCATTGAGACAATGGGTGGATTTACAGTCTGAAGGATGGAAGATTTGGCCATGAGAGGGTCACAAGGTGATGCAAAAGGCAATGGAAATTGAAGTACTATTGAAGCCCCAATTGAAGTACTATTGAAGCCCCTGAATGCCCACAGTAATTAAGCAACGTGGGGACTTTTTATTAACCAGTGACTGAATATTCCTCAGCAAGTTCCCTTTCATGCTGAAACAAACCAAGTGGTCAAGCAGTTGGAATATTTGGCAGATGTGACACTGAATCTCAGTTAATATTGGATTCTCTGCCTGAGAATGGATGGTTAGAGGCAGGTCGAAAGTCAGACATGCTCTCTATAGCTGGGATATAGACTTGTTGGTGAACCTGGCAGATGATGATTGCTGCATATAGCTTATAACTGATTTTAATTTTTTTTAAATTTTCATCTTTTATTACTAGTTCAAATTTTTACTGCTGCTAGAAGACAGTGGTTTTCTTGTAGTTCCCACAGCATTTCATTTTGGTTCTGTTGAAGCAAAATAAACGGTTCTAGACCCAGCCTAGGAGCAGGGGAATAGAAAACTCATTTTTCTTCAGTACCTGGATTCATTGTAAGCGGGATGCTTGGTTTTGTGCATCTTGTATTTTGCAAATAAATAGGATAAGCCTTTGTTCTTAAACCATATATTTTTTTCCATTTGGAGTAAGTATGTGCCTTTTCTTGCATTTGTGTACACCCAGCAAGTGCCTGCTGAGGCATAACTCCTGTACCTGGAGCAGCTGTAACTGCTTTCCTAACTAGCAAATGCTGCATAACAAAAGCAGAAGACTTCAAGGATTCTCCAGTCTCCTTTGTTTGTTTTTTTTTTAATTACAAATGTGGGTATCACAGTGCATGATGATGTCACACAGAATAAATCCCTTGAGTCAGTTTTAACTGATACATATAAGCTTTTGAAATGGTATGTTTTTCTTCCATGGCAAGAGCACAATTATATTGGTATTTTCACAATTCTATTTCAGATGAGAAGAAGCAGATGGTTGCAAATGTTGAGAAACAGCTCGAAGAAGCAAGGGAACTGGTACGTTCTGGCTTTTCATCTGTTAACTGCAAATTCCTAGCGAAAATAATAGGATCATTAGCGGTAACGTTTAACACACACGAGGCCCTAAAACCACTTAACAATAATATGTTAGAAAATGAAATAATATTTTTGAAATAGTTCTTATTTGAGTATATGAAATACCAAAGGGAAGTGTATCCTTTTTTAATCTTGTGATAAGCGATTTAAGGTTTGCATTATTGCTGTAAGCTATTACAGGCTGCTACAGGCTTTGAGTTGTGGATTAGGTCTTTTACTTTAGGAATCAAATTAAATATTTACACACTCGGACTGTTTGTTTTTTTTCTTGTAAGACCCATGCATCTACTGGTTTTAATCTGATTGTGTTGTAGAGCAGTAAATACTATTTTTCTCTCTTATAGAATCATAGAATCATTTAGGTTGGAAAAGATCTTCAAGATCATCGAGTCCAACCATCATCCATGCCCACTAAACCATGTTATGGAGTACCCCGTCTATGTGCTTTTTGAATGCCTCCGGGGATGGTGACTCAACCACTTCCCTGGGCAGTCTGTTCCAATGTCTGACAACCCTTTCAGTAAAGAAATTTTTCCCAATATCCAACTTAAACCTCCCTTGCCGCACCTTGAGGCCATTTCCTCTCGTCCTATCTCCAGCCACCTGACAGAAGAGACCAGCACACACCTCACTACAACACCCCTTCAGGTAGTTGTAGAGAGCGATCAGGTCTCCCCTCAGCTTCTTTTTCTCCAAACTAAACAGCCCCAGTTCCCTCAGCCGCTCCTCATAAGACTTGTGATCCAGGCCCCTCACCAGCTTGGTTGCCCTTCTCTGGACACGCTCCAGCAACCCAATGTCTTTCCTGTAGTGAGGGGCCCAAAACTGAATAAAAAAAACGTAGCAAGTAAGGCATAAAGATATTTAGTTGTTTGAGGTCAAGGGGGAAATGATAGTGTGGGTTAGTGATCCAAGAAGAGTATATATGTTAACTAAGCATAAGTGGTTTGCACTGACAGAAGAAAGCAATATGCGTTAAGCAACTGTGACTTTTTTTTTTTTTAAATTTTGTTCCCATTACAGCCTGTCATGTCCTCCATCTGGATGGCGTATAAAAGTAAAAGTTTTGTAGATGTGGAGTGTCCTGGTTTCAGCTGGGATAGAGTTAATTGTCTTCCTAGTAGCTGGTACAGTGCTATGTTTTGAGTTCAGTATGTGAAGAATGTTGATAACACACTGATGTTTTCAGTTGTTGCTAAGTAGTGTTTAGACTAAAGTCAAGGATTTTTCAGCGTCTCATCCCCAGCCAGCGAGAAAGCTGGAGGGGCACAAGAAGTTGGCACAGGACACAGCCAGGGCAGCTGACCCAAACTGGCCAACGGTGTATTCCATACCATGGGACGTCACATCCAGTATAGGAACTGGGGGGACTGGGGGCAGGGGATCTCAGCTCGGGGACTAACTGGGTGTCGATCAGCAGGTGATGAGCAATTGCCCTGCGCATCATTTGTACATTCCAATCCTTTTATTATTGCTGTTGTCATTTTATTAGTGTTATCATTACCATTTTCTTCTTTTCTGTTCTATTAAACCATTCTTATCTCAACCCACGGGTTTTGCTGCTTTTCCCGATTTTCTCCCCCATCCCACTGGGTATGGGGGGAGTGAGTGAGCAGCTGTGTGGTGCTTAGCTGATGGCTGGGGTTAAACCACGACATGGAGTAACCGAGCAAAGGTGTTGGTGACAGTTGAAACTGACTTCTGCCCACAAGGCCAATACTTCCTTGCCTGAAGTTGCTTTTGTTTATTGCTTGCAAGTGAGTTTGTCTATCTAGTGTCAGAAATGTAATCTGACTGTTAGAATAGGGAAAGGAGATTAGTTGTCCTAGCCTGAAAGTTCATGTAATTGAGCAACTTGAATCAATGATTTGGTTACTAATTAAACAGTAGTACTGAAATTCACTTTTTTAAAGTGGCATGGAAGAAAAAGGCCTCTAGAGTGTTTGTTGACATACCTGGTGAATTAAATGAGTCTTGTGGACCAGAGCATTGGAATAGCATCCAAGAAAGCTGGATCTTGGGATGAGTCCCTGCAGGTTTACCCGGTGAGGATGGCAAGGCACCTAACCTCTCTGATTTGGTATTCTCAGTGAGAATCATGTAAAATTACTGTCCCATCTCATGAGGATGTTCTGAAGATATATTAAGGCCTTTTGGGCACTTTCATATTTAAACAGCTGAAAGAAAGTAAAATCTAGAAATGTTTTTAATCTCCTTTTCACTAACTTGACATGGCAAAAAAGCATAGCAGTACAGGGAAATTGTAGTATGGGTGGTCTGATGAAAAATCATTCAAATTTGGTTTTCTACTCAAAGTTACATTGGAAGGAGCAGAAATTGAGTTAATGGCTCATTACTTCTTATGTCAGAAAAAGATCATCTAAATTAGTATTTATTATAAGATTAAAAAGTAAATCCTGTATCTGTACTTTTATCCTAATGATAATCTTCATTTAATGTACTGGCTTTTCTGTCACGCTTTTGTTTTAGATCTTGTTGGTAATGCTGCTAGACAGGTGCTTAATTCAATTATTGGCTTTAAGCAATTACCTAACATGTTTGTTATTAATGTCAAGGCTTGGGTTTAAAAATCAATTTGAACAAACCTGCTAATAACAGAACTGATTAAAAAGATCCTCTTTTAAACTGAAGGCTACAGTAGAAAATCAAAACAAACCTAATTCCTTGCTACTGATAGTTTCCATACATGGGTTTGCTTCACTGTCTTGTATAGTCAGAGCTGGGTTTAGCTGATTTTGTTTTATTTCTCTACTTCGCTAGGAAGTAACACTCTCATGTATGATAAATATTATTGTAGAGATAATTTATTTACATTGACTAACCATTGATTGTTTTAAAACACTGTCTACTTTGTTTGGGTAAAATCACTGGTGTAATTGATTCGATCTATGTGCAGAACTGACACCAAAACTTTCAGACTCTCAGGCTGCCTTTTCAAGCCAGCGCTGTTGAGTAAGAGATCTCTGGAGAGAAATCCTGTCGTTCTACATCCTGTGTGGAGTATCTGAATGTTATTTTTACCAGGTTTTTAAGAAAGGTGAATGTTGTGATAACCTTAGGGAAATTCTTTGAGTATAAAATCCAGCATGTGCTAGAAGAGCTGGAATTAGCATTTTTGAGTGAAATTCTACTTTTAAGAAGGAAAAACTGTCTGTGTGTTATTTGCCTTTATGTTTTGTTTTATGAAAGACACATCGCAAAATTGTTGTGTTGCAAATGCTAGGTTATTCATATCTAGACACTTGCCTTTTTAATAATGCAAATAAATTTAGTGTTGCAAATGCTAGGTTATTCTTATTTAGACACCTTTTTTTTTTCAGTATAGGTCTCTTTTTTAGTTCCGGGACTTTAGAATCAGAATAAAACAGCAAAGCTTACAAGTTTCATAAAATGCTACCAACTGTCCAGAGCAATTTCATATGGAAAAGTTCCTGCAGGAAGGGGAGACTTATTTTGGGGTCTCAATGGACAACATCAGCAGCACTACCTTACTTTGTTGTATTTTTGAGTGGAAATACCAGTGGCTGCTCTGCTTTATGCTGTATTTGGTATTGGGAGTGTACTGGGTATTGTTAGGAGCAAACCTACTAGGTTAAACCCCTGAGGAGCTTTAATGATGGGGCCTGGTTTGTGAATTTGGGCAAGAGTTAGGTGCCAAAATACTCAGCTTCACCACTGTGGTGGCAAGTTTGAACATCAGCAATAACAGAGCTTGTAGGTTTTCTGAGGAAAACTTGAGCTTCTACAGATGTTTTGAGATTTAAGTGCCAGGTTATTTTTAGCTTTAAGTAGAATTTAGCTCTGTTCTTGCTTGTGTACGAAAAATATGGGTTTGTGACCAATAATATGAGGCCTGAAAGGGAAGATGCAGGGAATTAGGTTGCATTTAGGTCCACACCTGCCTGGACCACTATCTTCTGCATGACTTTGCATGGAAATTTATCGGCCCAGCCACAAAGTGTACCCATTTAATCTCATGACGAAAAAAAAAAGGTGTTAAACATTGGTCAGTCTAAATATGCATGCTTCATCATTGTTCCCTGGACCTTACACTCTCTGATACTGACTCTTTAGAAAGAATATTTTGGATTTGATGGACTGTGGTCTGATCCTTGCTGCAAATTCTGTATTCACTGGGAGATGGTTTCATTTTTATATAATAGATAAGAATTGAGTCTTCCTTAAAATATCCTGACCTTACATATATAATTATATATATATGAGAGGAATGTTTTCTATGTTTATAGAACATCTGAGATCAAATATATTCAGGTGAAATTGATAAGAAATAATCCATTAATTCCAGCTATCAGTTTACTTTAGAATACTACTTTGGAAAGTTAAGCCTGAGCCAAAGAACTGCGTAGAATTAGAAATTGCTTTGTACGTTTCAATTCATTACTGACTATTTAATTAAAGTCTGTTTTACAGTTTATTATTGAATATAATTTTGTATAATCAGAACAGATCAGGCGGAATGACTTTCGAGTATCTGGTAATTCCATTGATTAAATTCAGATGCTTTTCTTATGACATGAAGATGAAATTTCAAAGTGTAAGCAAGCGATTACATAGGAATAAAGTGTAGCTGTCCCTTGTGAAGACCTGTAACCAGTAGCTTGGGACCCTAATTGAAAGGCATCTCTGTTCCCATGCCATATTGCTGAACTGAGATCAGCAGGAGGTGAGTAAATATTGTTTCAGGTGCCTACAGCAACCAAGGAGAGATATTCTTTTATCTTTTTAAAGTAAGTTGCAAAGATTTTAAAGGGAGGTAAGGGATTCTTCAGCTGTGCAAAATAGAATTCCCGAACAGACAGCACCATGTAGAGGAGGCTCTATGACCCAGTGGGCAGGTAATTAGCAGGCAGCTCAGCCCTGGTTTATTACTCCTTTTGATTTTCTGTACCTCTGTGCCATATTCTTGTGTTTGAGGCCACTTAGTATTCTACATGGCAAGAATAAATAGAAAAAGCTTTTGAAAGATGTATTCTATCTCCAACATTTTAATGCATCCGACTGTATACAAGTTCTTGAATAGTATTGTCATTAAACTCTGAAATTCAGCTATTTGATATACCTACATACAGATTTGGGATGTAGATTTAGGCAGTCAGTTCAGGCTTTGTAATTCTGCTGAGTAAGCAGTATTTAAAAGAACAAGAATTATTTTATTAAACATAGAGGCTGGTGGTAAATAAAACTTTAAACATGTATATATATGCACACACACATGTATATACACATATACATGTATATATATGTAAACACATCTGTTTGTGTGGGTGTGTATAAAAAATAAATAAAACACCTTTTTCAGCCAAGGGTTTCCAAAACCACACATCTAGGTGGAGGTAGGCTTTCTTCTGAACTGTGCTCATTTACAGGAAGTTATTTAACCTCAGTTTTACTATTTTCTTTTAATAAAATGTATTCATCACATTTGGAACTGAAATCCAGAAATGTTTGACTAGAATAATTCCTTCTAGGTGTTAACGTCATTAATTTTGTCACTTCTTTGTTGACTTAAGGCTGTGTAAAGATTTTGATGAATTGTTTATATATTGCAGAATAAGAAACATTTTTATTGATAAAGAAGGAGTACTTCGTAGTATTTGTGAACAATTTAGGTAAATACATCCTTGCTTTAACTACCCTTTTGATTTACATATCTTTATTTTTACTTGCTAGCTTGAGCAGATGGAACTTGAAGTTCGAGAGATCCCACCTCAAAGCCGAGGAATGTACAGCAGTCGAATGAGAAGCTACAAACAAGAAATGGGAAAACTGGAAGCTGATTTTGTGAGTTTTTAACATATTACGTAAAGAAGGCAATAATGCAGTTATTAAGGCAACTGAGAGGTTGTTTTTGACTAGTGTGAGAGATGAGTTCTGTGTGTATCTTAATAAATTTATAGACAGATGACAACCAAACTGGGGAGGAGAAGCTTTTCTTTTTGTAGCAGTCTCATACCAATATTCAAGTTCTAGCCTTGTGTCCCTTTGCCCTGGATCTGAATTGTTTCTGGGCCATTAAACATTGTGAGTGTTCATGCTGTAGGAAAAGAGTCAGCTTTTAATCCGAATTCTCAAGGAATGACTGGTAGAACATCAGAATTAATACTTAAGTTGTAACGTAAATATACCCTGAGTGGAAAATAATGGTTTGTTTAAGAGAGCTTGTAGTGATGTGGGCAGTAACATGAAAAGCAATATGATCTCCAATCCATGGAATTTTTGAATGTAGTTTCTCTCATGTGCACTTCATTTCTTAGTCTCTCTGATTTCTTTTCCATTGCACTTAGATTCTTCTTGGCTTTTGTACAAATTGGTTATAAATACTACATTTTTCAAGTAATGGTTGCAAACTAACAAGATTCCCTTGTCTAGGGCCTTCTGCTACAGTTATCGGTCCTTTTTTGTGACTAGGATTTGCACTGAATAGATTTACACAGAGACAAAACTGTTTCCTCTTTAATACTGAAAAAGTTCAAAGGGATTGCAAAGTGTAGGAAAATGCTGTGTTAATTGGCAGCAGCTCAGTTCCTCCAGGGTAGGGAGAAAAAAATAACTAGTGGCAGTATTTTTCATTCACTGGAGAACCGTGAATTTTCTCAGGTTGCTGGCAGCAGTTTATTCCTTCAGGGGCGGGAAGTCAATGTTTATACCTGCAGCCAGGAAATCCAGCTGACTGTCACTCCTCTGTGCTTCTGCCAAGTTGAGGAGTTGCACAAAAATGTGTTAGAAGATGGTTGCAATTTTGTAAAGTTTGAAGAATGTTAGGATAAAAAGACTAGCATCAAAATTTTGAGACAATCTCATGCTGTTCCCCTATAGGAAGTGTGTATGGCCCTACTGGCTAAACAGTGGCTTCCAAGAGAGAGCAATTTCTGGACCAATGGTGAATGCTGTTTATCTTCTCAGATGGGGGAGAATTCGCTATCAGCATATATTTGTTGCTGGCATGTTTCTCTATGTGGGCAGATGGGGGAATTGGTACTTCCATATTCCCAGGCAATAGGTTATGGGAGTGTTCAGAACTGGACACTCTTTATGGAACAGGACAAATGAACATGTGTGGAAGAAATGCATTAGAGCACTAGGAGTTACGTGATTGAAAGAACGTAAGTTTGTGCTGAGAGTGAAGGAGCAAAAACAACATGAGAAAGAGGAAGGAACAGATTGTAATAATGGGAAAAAACCCAACAGCCCAAAACCCAAGGACGGCATTTAGCAGAAGATCAAGCAAAGAAAGTTGAGTGGAGGATGGAGCAAAGTACTGAAAGAAAACAACAGCTATGCTTGGAAAAATCTCAGTTATCTAGAAAATAGTGTTACAACTAAATTCCCTACATAATTCCAGTTTCTAAGTACTAACATTTTTCTAAGTTTGTATGTGAGGGTTTGAGACTCTTTTTGGATTATTCTCCAGTCAAATAGCAACTTGTTGGAAACTATCTAACAAAATGATTTGGTTGTGAGTTCAAAGACGGAAGATGAGGAAGGAAAGGAAATGTTATTTTGACTCTATAAGCTGCAGGGCTGCTGAAGGTAGGAAGTTGAAAATATTTGCTGAAATGAAAGTGCTTTTGAGTGTTCTGCCTGAATATTGTCCTGAATGAGTTGTGACCTGTTTGACTGTAAGCAAAGCATTTAGAGTTTATGTAAGAGCTTTAGTAGACCTTTAGGGAAAGCAGATCTAAGTACTTTTAAAATGAATTCAGTTTTCTAGATGAAGGGAAACACTTAACTGGAAATGATACTGGCAATTTTGGGTTGTGATCAGCTTACAGGTTTGCTGGTTAAAGTTCTCAGCTCTTCCAAAAGGCACGCAGATGTGAGCTTGCAAAGTTAAGTGTTGTTCTTTATAAATGGAGTTGGAATCTCAGCTGGATCCCGCTGTATTTGGCTTGGCCTTTCTTTCTGTGTGAGGTACTGTGTGCACTGATCAGAGGACGTTTCTCAATCATCTTGAAGTGTGTGTTTCATTTGAAAGAAATCATGTCTGTGAAATGAATTGCAAAAATTATATACCACAGTATACAGTCTTTTTCATTAAGTTCTATATTTCAAACATGAAGTGAATGCAGAAATGGATCTGGTAGTTTTGTTTTATATTCATCATAATGAAAATGACTTTTGATCTTGTGGTTATTTGTATGCCTTATAGAATCTTGAAAATTTGCCCTCTCCCAAGCAGTTGTGGAAAACAGCAGCACAGCAACATATTTAAAAGTTAGGAGAAGGAAACGTGAGGTATGTGGACTGTCCACTCTTTACTTGCAGGATGGACAACATTAAGGTTTATTCGTGACATGTAATATCTAATTGGTGAGTTTATTTGATCTTGGACAGTATGTGTAATAATGACAAAACACTGGCTATCACTTTAATATTATTTACTACATGCTGTGGCATCTTAATGAATATATAGTGGTTTTTTCTTATGCAATTTACTATGCCAGAAGTATTTTTCAGAATATATAGCTTTAAGCTTGGTTAAGCTGTACTTTGAAAAGTTACTCCAAACATGGCTTGTTAACTTTGTAATCAAATAGGAACAAATTGCAAATAGGAGATTTACTTCCCCTCATTGCTAATCCTTGTTATCTTGACTCATCCCTGCAGCCAGTTATCAGTGCTCTGCAGTCCAGAGGCGTGTGTGGACGCAATGACATCTACCCCATGCACTGTATTGCACGTGGGTAGTTGGTAACCCACTAATTGCATTAAAACATATCTGAGGAGAAAAAGTCACCTCGCTCCATCTTGGCCCTCCCTCTTGGAGAGGAACAGTGGTAATGAAAAAAAGAATAGCTCAAGTTTGTCATTAAAAGTACTCGGCATAGCACAGTGAACGCTGCTGGGGAAAATTAACAAAGCAAGCATTGCACCTCAAGTTACGGCAGCGGCGGTTTCTGATGCTTGCCTCAGTGCTGTGCAGTCTTTCATGGGGAGCAGATGCCTGGGGAGAAATGTAAGAATAGAGCAAGCATAAAGGGATACTTGTTTGCAAAAAGGCTATATACACCTCAAAAGGCTAAGTTTCAGGCTTGCTTACTGTGTGTGATAAACGTATCAAACCAGAATAAAAACCTTACGCTGTCTTTTTTAACTTGCAGATGTAAATCTTGGATTTATTATTTTATTTTCAGTAGTATATACCAGTACAGCATTTTTATAGCGGGGTTTCGTTCCTGTTGTCCCGAAAGCTGTAGTCCCAGCCGTGCGGTGGCTCCGGGGCTCCTGCAGGGACCAGGCTTGCTGGGTTGCAGAGACTGTGGTAATGGCTCTATCTTGTGGCCCGAAGTGGAGTTGCAGACCACGTACTTGGTGCTTTCTGGGTTGAGGAAGGTCTTGGGATCACCTGCTAAAGAGTTCCTGCGTTTTAAAGCAATCTTCCTACGAGCAGGTCTTTTCCCTGCACCCACCGATGCACCATTATGTGTTTTAAGCTTGTATTATTTTTTTTTTACAATTTCAGATGTAGAATGTCCATGGTGACTGCCTGCATGAAGTAAGTTCTGAATGCAAAAAAAGATTTATATTTTATTGTAGTCTTTTAAGTACATGGACTATAGGTGGTGTTTCTTTTTTTCAAATACAGTATTTTTTGTTAATTGTTACCTGAAAATAGCCAGTGATCCTTAAACAGTGGGGATATGCAGTGGTAAGAGGCTTTCCAGATTTTATAAACATGCTTTGACCTGAATCTATCCCAGTTCATGTGAAACTGAAACTACATAAACTTAGCAAATGTGTGGTTATCTGCTAGCATTTGTATTCACCCCACGGGTGCCATGAACTGGCTCAACGTCAGGGCACCATAAAAAAAGGAGAAAAAAAATGGTGGGCATTTTCCTGAAAAGCTTACAGCTGAAGCATGAGGCATTCAAATAAATGAGGAAATATAAAAATCCAGTAAGACCGTATTACACAGTAATATTCCTATTACAAAAATGAGTACTACACAATCAGTGCTGAAAGTGGGATAGGTGTATTCAACAAGAAAAATAGCCATCAAATAAAGGAAGCGACATAGGAACTGTTCCTATTCTGTCATGGCAGCACAGAGGCAAATTTTACAGGTAGCAATTGTTATCAGTCCAAGAGACAGTACTCTTTCCTTTTAAAGACTCAGGATTAGTACTGATTTTGGTTAGTCTCACCTTCAACTTAAAATCAGAAATAATGGGGGAAGAAGTCATAGATATATAGACAGATACATTGTACAAAACTTCACTAAACGTTTAAACATTTTTGGCATTTTACAATAGCTTCAGTTCAGTCAATAGTGAAGGTACATATTCACATTTCATACCTTCTACAGGTTCTGTTTAAGATCATTGTTAAAATGGCAACTGCTGTTAAGCTTTAAAAACATTTAAGGAGATAAGCAATAGAATTTCATTTGATAAAGTTAGCTCTTTTGTGTGACTCTGAAGTACCACCTCAGTCCAGAAGCTCACCTGAACAACTGCTACAGCTGTGCCAGTTATATTCTGGCTGCTTTTTGCAAATACTGCTACCCTTTTTTCAGGTTCAGTCACCTACCCAGACAGATACTCATATGGCTATAAGCATAATGAAGGACATTTGTCAAATGACAAGTTAGTGGCTTGTATCTTTATGGCCAGAGTCTTCCCTAGCTTTCCAGTTTGAGCTAAAAGTTTAGAGACTCAGCTGTTGGTGCTGGATTATTTTGACTTATAAAGAAAAGCATTATTGCTTTATAGTTACAAATTCATAAACTGTATGTGGGACAGATGTGTACATCTTTGTAGTTGTATCCCAACGACGTTATTAAAACCAGGGAACCCACCATGTGCATACATCATGTATGAACGTGCACCCTGCACAGGCAAGCACGCATGCCTGTAGTGAAAACCTGCTCTTGTTGACAAATTTGAAACTTTTGAAATCAGATTAGTTTTCATTATGTGAGTAGTACAGCTCTTTTGAACAGGGCTGTGAAGGATTTGTTTTAATGCACAAGAGATTGAACTGATTAAGTTTCAGAGGAAAGAATTTGAAATATCTGACCATGTATTTTGGCAGTCTAATTTTGAGAAAGCATTTTGTGAACAAAAGTTCCTTCACTCTGCCATTTTTTTAGATACTGTTGCCTTCTTGAGATAAGTAATCAGTCTTCTACACTGTACTCAAACTGCTCTGTACACAGGTGCTTTTTTTTTTTTTTCCTCTGTTCCTTTTCTAATAACTTTTGATCCAATATTTGTCTGATTGGCTGCTGCTGAACTTTAGGCCAACTTCTTTTCTATAGAGGCAAATTCCACATTGTCTTCAGTTTGTTTTTACTTGTGTCCCCACCTTGGCGGGTTTGTGGTCGAAGAAGGTGGAGGCATTTGACATTTTGCAATGACTTTCTTTATAATACTGCTATTTTAAATGGGGAAAAAGTGATACAGGAAAGAATGTTGGTTTTTGTTTGTTTTTTTTTGTAACATGCAAGGCCTAAACTGAGTTTCTGATGAAAGATTAAGAGGTGGTATAACTTAGATCCCCTGTAGAAAACTTGCCCTAATTTATTTACATCTTAAGATTTTTTTTATAGTTTTGTGTGGAAGTATGGAGAAGGAAGGAAATTGAAGTCACTGTGGAATTTAATAGTGATAATATGCTTTTCCTTAGAGGAAAGTGTGAAAGACGGCAGTTAACATGCTTAAATTGTAATTAACCTAAGGGGTTATGATTGTCTTAACTGAGATTCCTGAGAGGCCAGACCAGTGAAGCACACCTTACCTCCTGGGTTTTATAAATCTGTAAGTATTGCTTACAAAGAATCCTCCCATATTTGACCAGTAAGATGCATCTCGTAACACAATGTCTGAAGAGAATATGCTGGGTAAGGGGAACCAAGCAGCAAATTTTTAATGTCAATAAAATTAATTCCTCTAAGCTGACTTCACCTTGATACTCGTAGGAAAATTCTGTGTGTCTTTCTCCAGAGATGTTGCTCATCTGTTAAGACATAGGGATAAGACTGGTGAGTTTTGTGGCATGCTGTTTGTGGGGTCCTTCAGCAAGTCAGTGACTGTTACGGTCGGGGTGATGCACATGATTTTAAGAAAAAAACAGTTTGTGGAGCACTAGACTTGGCTGGGTGAATACAAATAAAAGTGCACTCAGGAAGTGATTTGGTGAGTCTGATAATTCTTGTGTCTGGCTGGGGGCTATGAATGAAAGGCATACTGACTCATAGAGTGCACTGTAAGCATTCATGCCTCTTTCGTTCCTTTCTCCCTTCACACACAAAATGTTTCTGTATTAAATGAAGCTGAAAAGTGGTCTATGACAGAATGAAATCCTTCTGTAAAATATGTTTTAAGGCATGTAATAGAAATCTAGCACGACATCAGCTCTGCCTTTTTCACTGAACATGCTTTCTCACCTGGCAGTCGTTAGACGTGTCTGGATGCCAGCCCTCAGCCTTTCCCAGGTAGAGAACTACCATTTCTCTATTTACCATGTAATTTGTTCTTATGTTAAAACTTCTCAAAGTAGTAGAATTAAATCTGTTTGCTGTTCTTCCTAGCAGATAGTGGAAGAAGCAATGTCTGCCCCAAATTACCTCTAGCCAGCTGGTAAGTAAAGTGTCTTCATATACAGAAGGTGAATGCTGGTTTTAGGGGGGCAGAAGGAGGAAGGCTTTAATGTTTCCCACTTTCTTGGTGGTTTCTTATTTCAGTCAAGTGATACTCCCCTACCTGTTATGTAAAAAGAAGCAAGCTGTCACTGTCCCGCTTTTGATAGGAGCAGTAGTAAAGGTTCTACAGTTGGAACATAGGTGTGGGATGCAATGACGTTTAAAACAGAACAGAGCCTATCTCACTCTCCCTTCACTATTGCTCATCTGCACTCATATAAGTAGAAGTTTGATTTGGTTTCTATCATGTGTTAGAAACATAAAGTTTTCAAGAAAGAACAGCAGACAAGCTGAGCAAAAAATCCCATCATTTTAACATGCTTGCTTTTCAGACTAGAACTGCACTCTCAAGTTCCTTTATGTGTTGTTTTTCTTTTTTTTTTCCCCAGCTAGAGCGAGGCTAACTTGTGTTTGACTGCAAAATAGGGAGAGACAGGTGCTACTGATAAAGCAAAAAAATAGGGAGAAAGTACTGTTTTGTCAGTGGAAGCATTAATTATAGCCCTTTTCGGATGTCTTGATTTGTTTGTTCAGGAATGACACTAGATGGCACTGTTTGTTTGCAAAGCAAGTCCTTTCTTTTTCTCCCCCCCCCCGCCCCTTCTTCCCCCCCGTTTCTTTTTTTTCTTTTTTTGCTTTGGTAGTAACTGAAATTACTGTTTCATGAATAAAATATTTCTGGTGGGATTTGCATTTCTATATTGGCTGAAGATACTGTGTTGAATGTTTTATTAACCAGCCCAGTGCAACTGTCAGCCTATTAAAGAGATCCAATGGACCCTGTTTAGCTAAATAAACTAAATAAATCCAATTCGTCAAATTGTGTTCCTGGCTGTTTATTTTCCATTCTTTTGATGTACAGTTTATTTTAAGTTAAAGCCACATAGTTTTAAAAATTAATGTGAAAATAAAATTTAGTGTTTGAAACATGAGGAGACTAATTGCCATGGTCAAAAATAGCTTTCCTTCATGGTGAAGCTGCTGTCTGGTAAATGGTGAACTTTTTATTGGTGACTGATTAACTGTCCCATGTCAAAAATTAGTTTGGCAAATGTATGGTTAATGGCTTTTTTTGCCTGCTTGTTGGGTTCCATTGCTTTCATGAAATGAAACTTGAAATATAAGCACTGCTGTTAAAAGTAGCTATTTCTACCCAACTTCAAGAGATTTGTGCTTCATCTTGATATTTTCTCAATCAGAATTCAAGGAGAAATTTTTATATGATCATTACATATTAAACGCTTGTTGAAATTCCGATTGCATCATAGGCAAATATTAGAACATAAAAAAAATATCTTTGCATAACTGAATATATTGTATGTCTGGTTCTCAAACAGCTGTCAAACATTACAAATAACAGCATTCATTATATTCTGCTAGTACAAATAATATTTTAGTTACCTTGTGTTTTTGCTGAAAACCTTTGCCATAGAATAGCAGGAGACAGGCTATAAATTTATGGTAATGTTATTGGCTTAGTAAAAATTCTTCTGTGCCAGTTAAAAATTCCTGTAAATGCAAATATATTCTAGATTTGTTAATAAGCGAAATGAAGAACAGTGATGGATGTATTCTCTCTTTCTTTCTGATGCTTTCTGTAGTGCTGATTTAGTGATGTTATGTGTTAACTTCTGTGTGTTTCACAAGAAATTGAAGTTGCCAAGTATCATGTTTTGCATAGTTTTATTTTTATGATCTCAGGTTTCCAGACGTGGAATACTGAAATTTAGTGCAATAGAAGCACAGTTTGGTTAAATTCTGTTTCTGGCTTGTCTCTCAAGAGAACTACTATAATGGATTAAAAAGTCTTTGTGAAGAACTAACATGTTAGTATGAATTTGATAATGTCAGGGATTCTTAAGGAAAATTATTAAATCAGTTCATTCTATCTTTTTTCCTTACAAATTACAGTTGAATTTAACCAAAATAGTAAATTTTTGTTGCTGCCCCTCCCCCAAACTGTCTAACCTGAGAACAAAGTAGATATTGAGGCAGATGTCTTCAGTGTTGGATAGAGTGCTATTTCATTGTGTAGGCAGACTTCATTTGTCCTGAAAAATATTAAATTTATTCAATATTGACAAGTTGAAAATATTTTAAAATGCTATTAACTAAACCACACAATGTTTTTCTCACTGATAAAAGCTTCCCATTTTGTGCTCTAAGCTGGCTATTTTTAACATACTAGTAGCAAACACAGAGGGAACTTTATGGTTCTTTATAACTGGCTAGCACAGGTAAAAGGAGACGTACTTTTACAGCAGTGGAGATGTCTTGTATCTGGCTTAAGACTTGGTGAGGAAGGAATACAAAGCAAAAAAATGCAGCTGGAAGTGTATTAGAATGATCCCCTCCCCCCCGCCTTGTAATGTTCTTTACTGTGGGAAGCATATGGAAAAAGTGTGAATATCTCTGTTCTTTTGTTTGGTAACTTTTTATTTGTATTCTGCAATCATTTAGTAGTCACTCCCAAGTACAGTCAGCTTCCCTTAAAGCTGCTGTACAAACCACAACAAAAAGTGGTTCTTGGCCACAAAGTCTGTTTAAGCTTGCTGTTCTTACTCAGCTAGGGAGGAAATCCCTGCAAAGGCTAGAGGATCTGTAAGTTGTACATTTGACAATTTAATGCTTGTATACATTTATAATAAGTGGATCAAATACGGCACCTCCCTTACTTTTCATTTGCTTTTTATAAACTGCCTTTAGGGTGCCAGTGCTAGAAAAACAAGCCTTTTCCAATATTTAATAAATACTGCAGAGGTTTCACTCCTAAAAGAGCTGATCGATGAAGATTAGAGTAGAAATATAAGGAACAGATAGTAAAAAGGAATATAGCAGGTGGCTTCTGGGATTAGTAGTAGATCAGAGTAATTTTTCCTACTATAGCAACATTTGACCATTTCTGATGGGCTTAATGAAAAATGGTTTTTGCTAGTTAAATATTTGGTGCCTGGTGTATAAAGAGAAAGAAACTGGGGAGTGTGTGTGTAGGCTTTGCATATTTCCCATTGAGTGGCATTTGTGCTTACTTTCTGAATCCCCACAAGTTTCCATCATGTCCTTAGTTTGTTTTTTTTTTTTGTTGTTTTTTTTCAGAGAATTTAAGACTAGAATGAATGAGGGTAGTGTTTGCCAATGTACTCTCCTGTTTAGCATAGAAACACGTTAGGTAGGCTTTTGGAAAACACTGAATTGCAATTGCAGACTTTGCACCTGTTCACTAAAGACTCAAATGTGAATTCTGGCAAGTCAACGGCTTGTATTGTGTTTGGTGGGTCTTGGCTTGGGCTGTAGATAGAAAATGCTCCTGCATTATGAAGACAGCACCTTCCTTTCCACTGATTCATGAGTAGAAGACTGAGCCATTATTAAATCGAACTGTAACCTTTACAAGGGTGTATCACCAACCAGGAAAAAAGTGGTATTTAATATTTGATTTAAGAGAGAATAATGGCATTAATATCAAAGCAAATTCTCTTATTTCAAAATTTGACAAGTAACTTTCCATAATGATGGTTGATATTTTGGGACGTGTAACTGCAAATATTTTGACATGGGGATCCCTATTTGTAGAGCGTCTAGCACAAAAGGTTTCTCAAACATGAGTGCAGGTCTTTGGCACTGCGATAGCAAGTATTAACTAAATAGAAATATGCAAAGAACTGAGTTGTTATGTTGATGTGTTTCTTGTGATTATTTTTGTTTTGGTTGTTTAAGAAATATAGGTTAGTTTCAATATTATGGATTGTTCCACTAGCAGCTGTCTTTGAAACTACAGATTTTCATCTGTTATAATTTTTAGCATCCTTAAAAAAGGACTGAGAAGTATTTATCTAGGATTAATGTGGTTGGGAGTAAAACTAATAATGCTAAGATGGGGTCTTAACTATAGTTCTAGGATTATTTTTTTTATTAAAAAAATGTTTGATTTGTAATGACTGACTAAGTGACCATGTGATTTCCTCTTCTTTCTGCCCAGTCTTCAGGAGAAATCAGACTCTGCGGTTCAGTTCTGTAAGCTTCCCACAAAGTTAGTTCAGTCAACTAAATCAAGGTAAAAAGTTACAGCAAGGTCAGGATTATGTTAGGGGTTGCTAACCTGAATCGCTTTCCCAGCCTTTTTAAACCCTTAGTGCTCCTTTTGTCTTTTTCCTCACCTTTTGTCATGTTGCCCTCCTGTTAGATCTCTATTTCAGCTGAAGGCACCTAGGCTGCATCTTTCTTCTGACCCATACTTGGAGTCAGTTTCAAATGTGTTGTTAAGGTCCCCTATTTCCATTCATGAGCTATATGTCCAGCATTCAGGAATGCAGATTGGTGGCTCAGCACTTGTGCCCTGTAGAGATCTTGATTTAAAATGCATGAATTTTAGAATGAGCATGAGGAAAATTTGTTCCTCTCCCTCCCCATTTTCACTTTTCTTTTTCTGCTTCTCTTTCTGGGACAAATTTTGAAAGTTTTCACTTTTATTTTCTACCTAAAAAGTACTGTGTTGCTAAAGTCATCTGCTGAGTTCCCTTCTCTCATCTAGGACAAGTTTGCAAACCATTTGTATGTTTTAAGAAATGTCTTAGCTGAGGACTTTTCTCCCACCTGCATGTACAGTGGTGGGGTTTGGTTTGGCAGTACTGTGATTTTGAAGTGAATCCCCCAGCTTTCCTCACTGCACGTGAGTCTGAATAGGATTGCTTTTTTGAAGAAAATGAACTGGAAACTCCATTTCACGTGTGTACCAAACACAGAAATAAGTGTCTGAACTAACTACTGGTATTTCAGACAGCTTTGAGCCATGTTGAAGTGAGGATGTTTGGTCTAAGAAATGGGCTAAATCTATTCTGTGATAAAACATGAAATCACGTACACTGCAGAAACAATAGTGGAAAAACTCCAAGATGGTACCTGTTCTGATGTAGTTAAATGTACCCTTTTGGAGCAAGTCTATCTTTTGAGGTCCGTCCTTCCTTTGTGGAAGATTTGGGCCCTTTGGAAATTTTCATTCCCCTTCTCATACCGTATTTCAAACAAAAGAAACCAGGGTGTGTCCTTCTGTAGCCTGAAATCTGGTTATTAGTAAATTTGGACTTCTTCCATTTTTGAAAATTGTCTTTTCAATGGGTTTGAATAGTATGTAAAGATCACTTACGGTGGATCATGTGTCAATTCTTTCACCTAGTTGTCATTTGAGCAGAGTAACAAGGCCTCTGGTTTTCCATCATATCCAATGCACTTTCAAGGTCTTGAGCATTAAATTTCTGATACCAACAAAGGATTAGTGGCTGATACTTATGATATTCCATATCTGGCTCCCCAACTGTACTCACTGCATTTGTGATTTTGATGTAAAAGTGACATGAGTTAGTAAAATTCCTGTTATCTAAGCAACAGGAGATCCAAATCAGGTCTTCAAGGGGACGTTCAACATGTCTGGTGTATTCTAAGAAATCGCTATCCTTATCCCTGCCAGGTAAGTTTTACAGAATACTTAAGAGGCTGTGGATGCCATACTTCTTGATGTCCATAGTATCAAATCCTAGTATCAGCTTGGCTGTATAATAGTAAAATTCTTCTCCCTGTCCTATGCTGAGGTGTAGAGTGGGACTTGCTGAAGAAAAGAAAAGCCTCTTCCAGCAAGGAGAGATGCTGTCAACAAAGTCCTTTCTCTATTTCTGCCCCCCGCCGCCTCTAAACTCTTCTGTGCTACTGGCTGTAATTTGGCCAGGGTTTGGCTTGGGCAGGAGTGTTTGAACTAATGGAGTTTATCCTTGCATTCAGATAAATAAGGCTTTTGGGTTTTTTTTCCCTATAGAGCAAGCTGTTGCAATCTGTTTGGAATGAATTACTGATGAAGTGTTTGGCTGTGTAGTGGTGGGGGGAATGAAATTCTTGAAATGAGGCTGTACTGCCCTCTGTTACATTTTTTGGGGGAAATATCAAGAAAGAAGTGAGAATAGGTTGTCGTTCTGACATAATAAACAAAGAAGGTGGACCTTTGATAGCAGCAATCCTCTTGAGGGAGTTGAATCAAGCACCTTCTGTAGAAAGTGAAAACAAATGTATTGCTTTGCTCAATTTCAGAGTTGTATTTGAAGTTTGTTGTGCCTTATATTTTAACTTTTATGTAGGCTTAGTATATTTTAGATCAGAAGAAGAAATCTTTGGTGTGTGTTTAAATACAGGTGAACGAATTTGTGTGTTTGTGTGGTTTTTTTTAACGTTAAACAAAGCCCTTTCCCCTGCCCAAACCAGTCAAAATGGAATTCAGATTCTCCAAGAATTATACTCTGTCTGTAAACTTCACTGTTGGACACATCACTTCAAAAATAGCCATATGAAGAAAAATGTGTGATGCACTTATTGACAGAAAAAAGCCAATGAATGCAATTTGATTCAGGAAGCTGAGAAATATTTTAATAACTTTTTGACGTTTTCCTGTAGTCCTTATTTACCTTATCAATAGTTATGGTGACATATGATTGTCAACTTTTTATATTAAACCAAACTAATAAATTAAACATGTTGTGTTTATACCTGATGAAAGCTGACGTTTTGGAAAGGTGTTAAAATATACTGACAGGTCTTGTTCATAAACTCCTTTGGTATAAATATGTAGATGACATCTTTAGATATTGTTTGTACATAGGCTGATAGGCAGGAAATGTTGACAACGTAACAAATGCAAATGTCAACCCCACAATTTAACCTTTCTGTGTAGGAAAAGATGTTAGTTTTAAGTTACATGTATCTTTTAACTTTATTTTCAAAGTTTTTTTTGAGCCTGTTATCATTGCTGTTTCATGTGCCACTGAAAGTAACGCTGCAATAAGAAAGATTTGCACTTAAGAGCTTTTCTCTGTGGTGTTCCTACTTAAATGACTACAGCTGAGAGGGTGTTTTTTCTTCTAATTCTTTTTCTTTTTCATGTTCGCCTAGTACCTTCTGAATCTTTCTGCAATATCACCTGTTCATTCCTGACTTGCCAATGATTCAGGGCTTGTAAGTGTGACTCAAGGGCAGTAAACCAGTAAAACTATTTTAAAATGTTAGAGTGGTTTATTATAACAACAGATATATGGCCTTGGCTTTAACCCAGATCAGGGTTGCTTCATATGCAGAATATTTCTGACTTGACCCTGGTCTCTTCCGTGGTGACGTCAATCAACTGTGTGTTATCTGCTTGGCTTTTTTTCTGCCACAATCTCCGCAATCCTCTGCAAGCTGCAGTTAACATCAAATCTTGCAAAAGTTATGCCCAGTTTCGGGTGGTTAGGGCCCTGCGGGCACCAATAGCCCTTAAGAGCCCTGAGCAGCCTCCCCAACCCTCCCGTGGCCCAGGCCCTCATTTCAGAGCCATCACTCCCTGCTCCAGGGATGCCGTGGGATTCTGCTCTCCAGCTCCCCACGGCCCTGCCCAGCCGTTGTCCTTGCTGAGCTGGACCGTGATAAAATGCTGGCCTGAACTTACCGGTGTTGGGAGCTCTGTAGCTCTGCCAGATGTCCCAAGGGACGTGCAAGTTCCCTGTCTTTCTGACTTTTAAAACTACTTGATCCAAACTTCTCAAGTAATGCTTTTTTTATCGTGCACCTAGGCACACCTGCCTGCGGTCTAGTGTCTGGGCAAGCAATACAGGGTCTTTTGTGTACCAGCATGGAGGACTTCTGGTGGGATTTCAATAGTGCTGACTTAGAGCATGCTTTGAAGTATCGAGTATCTTGCACTGCTTTCAGAATGGGAATGCCCATTTTGGTCCTTATAGTTGCAAGCAGAGTTCCTACTGAAGCCTGTAGCCTGTCTGAATTATGTGTCTCAGTTTCCCATTTTAGTCTTGTTGAGGGGCTTTAAGTAGAAAAACTTGCTGCACTTTCATGTTGTCCTCTTTCTGTCACCCAGACTTTTCACTCTGTCTTTTGGTGACCAATTTCACAACTAAAATAAACTTTTCCATAATGTCCTTGCTCCTACTTCATGCGAGTCTTTCTTTATCACAACTGAAAGTGAACTGGTAGATTGGAAATGTGTTGGTAGATGTTTCATGATGTTTCACAACTCTTAGGCTGGAATCTCCAAGAACAAGGGAGTGGTTTGAATATTGACTCTAATAGCTAAAGATGTATCCGTGAATCTCATCAAGGAAAATCCACCCTTTCTTCACACCTCGTCAAACGTTCTGTACTCCCTGTGTCAGATAGAGGGGTTAAGCAGAAGTTTGGGAGGGGATGATTAGTTTTAATTGGTTTGTGATGCTGAGCTGTTGAAGTTAAAGCTGTTGATGTTGTGGCCGGAATTACAACTTGCTAAATTTTAGTAGTGGTAGAGCAACTTACTACTGTTTTTTTTGTTTTTATCTTGTTGTAAATGGGTTAAAGGATGACCACAGTCACAACTGGACCTCTGTTATAAATAAAAACAAAACCGTACCAGCGGTTTTGGTGTTTTCAGAGCGCCTACAGAGGTAGTTAATGAAAGTCAAAGTAATGGGAGCTTGGTGCAGGCATATAAAATTTAATAGTTTTGGAAGGCTTCAGGTTTATTAAAAATAACTCTTTTCCAGAATAATTAACTACTCTCACTTGGTATTGAATCAATCAGCCAATTAGCACAGTCCTGTTTTGTATCGTGGAAACTTTGGTAGTACATTAATGAACACCAACCTTTTGAGCGGAGATATTTCTGCAGTTAGACTGACTTATGTATTACTTAAAGGTAGCTCTCAAGAGCGTTTTTTAGCTGTATATTGTTTTCTTTTTGTTAGTGAGATGGACAGATTTGGGATGTACATCTGTGATACTGCATAATTGACAGAAAACCCTCTGGTATTTGACTGTCCAAAGAACATGAAAGGTATACTTTACTTTGCAACAATCATATTCTGTCAGCTGGTTGCATTGACTTTCTGAAACAGTTGGAGAAAATTGATAAGACTTAATGTAAATGAAACTGTTAACATTTGATATTTACCTCATGTTACCTCCCTGTGATACCAAGCAGTTCCCAGTCGTGCAGTAAGTGTGTTTTGCATGATTCTTATTCCAAATTTTTCCCTGGGGAAATCACTGGAAGTTGTGGGACAAAGCTCTTTCATGTGCTGTTTAACCACCATTGACTTAGTTTCCTGAGTTATCTAACTAGATGGCTTCATTAATCTACTTCCTTTATACAGACTATAAATTGCTGCCTTATATCAGTAGAATTGGCCTTTTTTTTTTCTGGAAAAAAAAAAAAAAAAAAAGAAAAACCAAACCAACTTTCCTTTCTAAACTGTTATTTGGGAATGTAGTTTTGAGATTCCCAATGACTCTGGCAGGGCCTGGGCAGCGTATCTGCAGTGTACTTTTGGAAGTTGCCTTTAATTAGCATTCTGGTTCTTTAGCTTTATATAGCGGCCTTTCTGCTCAGTGTAATACCCGCTCTTTTTCTTCCCCTAGCTTTTTTTTGTTGTGCATTTCCTGCTTAACAGAATGTTTGTTTAAGTAGATACAAGTGAAGTGAATTTCCTGAAAGTTACTCATTGGGGAAATTGAAATGAAATTTTAAAATATCATTAGGAATGCAAACAATAAATTCTTTCATTTGCTGTAGGCGTCTTTAGGTTGGAATGACTAGAAAAGGTTCTGGTTAATTAGAAGTAATTTGTTAGAAACCTGAATCCTTTTTTTTTTTATTTCCTAGATTAAAACTCAGTTCCCAGCTGGATGCTTATAAGTGCAGGAAATGTAATTGTGAGATGATTAACTGCAAAAAGATGGATAATTGGAGTTCATATGATATGTCAAATATGGCTAAACCAAAAGGTTTTCTGCATGTTGAAAGAGATTGGCTGAAGTCTAGATTGCAGAATATTGAGCAAGGAGTGTTTTTAGAGATTAATAATCACAGATTGCTGCAAAAGGACTGGGCAGAGCTTGGCTGTGAAGAGCTAACCCCTCCCAGCCCTTTCCTATTACTTTGGGTTTTAATTAGCATGGTTTTGGTTTTGTCCTCTTCCCTTTATTGCTGTTATGTGAATTGGAGATTAGGAAGCACAGTAAACATCATACATCTAACACCAACGCTTAGAGACAAAGATATCTCCTCCTTTCCACTAGGAAAGGCTCAGCCTACCGTAGGATAACAGCTGAACAGTCCTAGTGGACTTGAGTATTTGAGTCTCTTGTGTTATACCCTCCCCAGCGTCTTGCCTCACAATCAGCATGGGTTTTTTCTATAGATTTTTTTTAATGTTTGTAAAATTTGCTTTGAGTCCCTTTTTGTATTCTTTAAACTGTACTGTAATCATAATTTAAAAGGTGATACATACAGTATAAACTGCATCAGTGGCATTTTGCTTTCATTATCCCTCATAGATGTTTAGCAAAACAGTGCCTGGTGTTTTAAATTACTTCTGCTTTACTTTAAAATGGGAACTTATATTTGAATAGCCTATTGTTCTATTAGCTACTACAATGCACTTCAAACCGCAGTGTTACTATATTCCCTGTATTTTGGGATCGTATAAAATATTTGTTCCCCCCCATGCTCCCAACCTATAAACTTCATATCTCGATAAGGAGTTTCTAACCCTTGGAAATACTGCTTTACAAATTCAGCTAATGACCCAAATACAGCTTGTTTGTTGTGTATGAGTTGTATTAAAATAACGTACTGTATGTGTATTGTCATTAATGATATGCTCATTTTGATAATGGAGCTGCAGTCTCTTAGTATGTAGTCCTTGGGGAGATGCTGCATTTTTTTAACTAAGTATTGTTCTGGCTCCTTTCCTTGATTGGCCCAGAAATAGCAATCAGCTGGGGAGCAGGATGACATGCCTCTTAGCGATCCCTTTTATCTTTGAGATGAGTATCAACATTGTATGCTTCCTAATGGAAGTGTAATTTAATGAAATCTATTGGGTAAACATACTTCAGATGTTCAAAGGAGGTGACAAAATTTTTGCTGGCAGCCAGGACCTGGCTGGTTTCCAGCTTGCCTTTAGCTGCTATGCATATAGCATTGAGAGAGGCACTTAAAATAGGAACACAAAGTATTGTTTCTATTGTGTTTTGGGTTGTGGATTTTTTTTCCCCTCTGTTTTATTTTCCTTAATTTTATTTTTGTGGTATTTGTACTAGTGCCTTCTGACTTCTAGGCTTTCCTAGTAAAATGCTGCATGGGGTCAGCTCTCCCCCAAAACGCAGATAACGATGTTAAACTTGGGGAGTTCGTTGGCACAGAACATGCTGCGTACTGGGGAAGGGGTGTGTGGGGGGGTGAGTAATTGAGACTCCTGTTAGTCAGTAGCTCTGTGAAAGAGTAAGTTCCTCTGTCAGACTGATAAACATCCTGTTTTAAAGATTGTGGCAGAGCACTTTTGTTTTATCAATAATAATTGCTGATGCAGAACTGTCCTTTATGGGCTTTTACAACAGATGGCTGGGAGTGGAAGGAAAGCTGCTCAGACTTCCACCTCCTCAGCTAGAAACAAGATTGCTAAAAGGAGACAGTTGTCCCTCTTACCATTGCTCCCTCCTCATTATAGAGCACAGCAATACACACACACACACACCCCCGCACCCGCCCGTGGTAGCAAACTTGGCAGAAAGACTGGAAGTTTGTATCAGCAATATTGTCCTTTAAGTGGATGTTTAACTGGACAGCTGATGGATCTTATTGCTCAGATCCTAATGGTTTGGTGAACTGTAGGAAAGTGTTTGAGAGGAAATACATTAGCGTTTAGACACATTTGAATGTAATCAATGTGTCTTTGAAATATGGGGTTTTCTTCTTTACATGTGAGGTCTAGGGCAGGTAGTTTTTCTTTGAAGACTTCCACAGTGGGCAGAATTGTGGGATGAAGAACGTGCCCAGAAAAAGATAAGTGCGTCATTTGCCTTTTGCTGTTCTTTCAGGTATTGGTGGCTAAATCACAGCTTTTCATTGTGGCCCACTCTATTTCCTGCTTGATCCCATAAAGAAGTATTACTCCCAAGCTTACGTTGTCACTCTCCTATGAACGTGTGACATGATGTATTTCATCATTGTGATTTTACTGCGGTAACAAGTGAGTTCTTTGGACTGGAGGAAGTTATGGTCTGCCAACAGGGAGCTTGTTCCAAATGTTACAACCTTAAGTACAAAGGCAAGGGTTAAACAACTGACTCTTTTTGCGGTGTTGTTAAGCTTGTGTTCCATGTGGGGACAGTAACTAAGGATCAAAATGAAATAAGATGTAAAATGGAGTGAAACATATTTCTCATTTACAAGTAATGGAAGAGAATGTGAAAGACTGAGGAATAAAATTCAGGATATGTCAATAATGTACCTGCTATTTCTATAACTGTAGGCTATAATGATGATACAAAATAAATTGTAATGGTATTGAACTGCCTTCATTCAACATCTTTGATTCCTCGGCCAAATTGCATATTACTTTAATGCTAACTATCTTTTACAAAATTCCTAATAATGCCCAAAGTTTGTGCAAGACCCAGGTGTATACTTCTTTATGTTTGTGTGGATGCATGTACAATGTTGTGCTGTATATGGAATACATTGATGCCAGCTTAGCTTGTGACAGCTGTGGGATGGTTAAAACTATATATAATTTAAGACTATTTAATTTTGTCCTTTCATTACTTCTGGAGACTGGTGAGAAGAGGCAGGAAATGGACAAAATCACAGGTAGCAGCAAAGTTTATGACTTTATATGTTGTGGACCCAAAATAATTAAAAGGTTCACCAGGCTTTCAACTCAACAAAATTAATTCAGCAGTGGCTCAGACAAAAATATTTTCCAAGATATAAAGTTTGGCAAAATTGTGAAATGTCCTGGCTTTAGATCTGCTTCTTTGAAACTATCCTTCATGTGAATTCCTCCTTTAAAATGACAGGTTTCTCTAGACCTTTTGTGGACCAGTTAGCACTGTAAACTGGTATCTCTGTGGCTGCTTCAATGAAAACGCCTTGAAGTGATATCTTGGTATCTTAATATAATATATTTTTTCTATAATGCTTTCTTTAGGTACAAATAAATGTGGTGATACAGTATTTGGAGTGGTTGTTTTGTATAATCTTTGGGGATGTGCATGCAGCTTTTAAAGTCAGTTTTCAGGTAAACCATGCTGCAACTTGAGCATAGAAATACTAAATCTGCAATGATGTGATTGTAGTTATTGTATCTGTTCCATGGTGAAATTAGGCTTGAAAGAAGCCAAGGATTGTATCTTTTAGTTCCCCTTTACCTAATTATCAGTTGAGAGTCCCAGGGAAGGGAAATAACTGCTGTAGGCTGGCGAGATATAGTATTTATTAGCTTCATATCTCCTCTTTGCATTTAGAGGAAGGTGCTGCCTTAGAGCTTTTGTCATCTTGATATTTTTCCGAGTTTCTCTTCCACCAAGGACATAACTAGATGGTAGTCTGCTTTCTCTATCTCTTTTCCTTCATTTTATTCCTCCTGATCTGTTTCCTCCGTTATGGCAGTCCACGCTGCAGCTGCTTCCTGCCCTAGTGCAGAAGATTAAGCTGCTTCTGAGGCCACCATCAAAAGCTGCTTTCTCACTAGGTCTATAGGAAGATGCAGAAGCATTACCTCTGACTACTGCCGTTGCCATCTTTATCATCTTTTTTTCCCCATTGTCAAGCCATCATTTGTAGCTGCTGTAAGCTTTTACCTATGGAAGCTTAAAAGATACAGGTTGAGATTTTTTCAGAAAGGACCCTGAAGAAGTCAGTGGTCAATCCTCAATGGCTTTCAGAGCTGAGCAGCTTAGACCTCTTAAAAATTCTTGTCTTATGTCTTTTCAGGTCGGATTTTCAGATTCTCATGAGTAACCTGTAAAAGGAAGATATGTTGAAACCTGTACCTCATTTCATGGTTCAGGAGGGGGCTTGTTTTCTTCAGATTATATAAGTGCTTTGGAAATTTCATCCTTTGACAAGATCTTGTCTCAAGAAACGTGTTTCAGTCTTAGCGAGGTAACATTTGAACAGCTATGAATTCAGAAAGAATTGCTTGCCATTTTGAGAATTTCATTGACATGTTTTCTTTCATGTGAAATTCCAGTATAGTTGGGAAACCAGTATATCCAGAGGCCTTTCAGGTTGGTGGGCGTACCAGCTGAAGTAATAAAACCAGAAACTTATAGCAGAGCTAATCCTTAAGTCATTGGAGAAAGGGGCAGAAGTTACCTCAAAGATTTGTGAATGTTGGATGTTGCAAAGAATGAGAAATGCAAGGAAATCTGTAGTGTTACCTTGAGAAAGTCTTCCTTTGAGAAGGGATCATCTTTTTCTGGGGCATAATTCAAGATGACCCTGTAATCTGTGAAAATGTTTGTCCTCACACAGCTCCTTACTGGGGAAAAAAAATCACCACCAAACCCACCAAAACCCCACTTCTTATTCCATCTTTACTAAAAGGAATGAATTTTCCTCTTTAAAAATCATATGGGGTAGACAGATGACAAGATTGAAGTGGGACTGAAATTTTAGCTGAGGGAAAGATACCATTTTAGAACATAACATTGAGAATAATGTTATAGATGCAGCAGGTGATTCAGTCAGTGAAGTATAGTTCTTGTAAAATTTTCCTATAGGAATGTATTGATAAAGTTGAGAAAGCTTGAATATATTAGAAAAGTCAACATACATCATATTTGAAACCTCTGTCAAACACTTGACATAGTAGTTAGAAGACAGTGGTATATCCCCAACTACTGTAAGAATGGCTGTATCAGGTTGGACCAAAACCCCATATAGCTTCATGTTGTTTCTCTGTAAAGGAGTAAGAGGCCACTGGAGAAGAGCACAAGGGTAAGGCAGATGTATACCCATGCTATTCTTACATTCTTCCAGCCTTTCTCAATTATGACTGAGAGATTCCTGAGTCAGAAGTGATGTTTCCAACCTAGGGCTGTATCACTACAACAGGAATTAGTTATCAAAGTTGTGGCTCAGGAGTTAAAGTTCAGAGGAAGAAAAAAATCAGAGAACTTCTGCAGGGGGTGAGTCAGCTGTGTTCTTCCCTAGACTCAGAAAATGATGAGAACAATGAAGCAGGATGCAAATCTCTACATGGTTTATTTTTCCTCATTTTTCCATTAATGTTTTGCTTGGAGTTGGCTGAGTGTCTAATGGTCATTGCTCCAGGGGAGTGAAAATGTAAGATCTGAACTGAAGACCTGTGGTGCCAAAAAGTATCAGGGCTGGGTGTGAAGGTGGGAGAAGGGGATGGTTCTGCCATGAGCAGCCTCATGCTTTGGACCTGTTCCCAGCCTCCCTGTCAAGCTTGGGAAGGAGCAGGGGTGCAGAGTGCCTGGAAACTGATAGTGCAGCAAATATGACCATGTAATTTTGGTTCATATTAAGATTTCTTCACTTTTAAAAATTTGTTTCATCCTATGTAATCAGACGTTATTATTTTGTGTCTCTAGTATTGTTAATAGTAAAGCTTCCTGTCTAGTAAGTTATCAGGGCTCTGAAATTATATAGTGTTTTCTGCATTGCATGGGGTTTTATTTTTTGTTTCTTAAGGCTATTATCTACTTAGATTTGAGCAGATGTTTGGAATTATACAAATGAGAGTATCTATATCCAAAGACATAATTTTAGGAAATACTTCATTATGCTTGTAACTTGCATTTCTGTTTACTCTGATAGTGTGTGGGGTTTTTTATGCATATAAGTGTCATCTCTTCTCTATCTGGATAAACTTGTCATAAAGATTGTAAGAAGTGCAATTAATCATTTATCTGCTAGGTGTCAGCAAAGGTTCTCTTTAAGATAAATAAATTAAAAATTATATGCGTTCATACACTAGATCTTGAGGCTGTATGGCTCAAATCTGTTTGCAGGCTGAAAAGGAATTTCTGAGGATATATTCAGGGAAATAAATACTAGTCAGTGTCTAGAAGATACAGCTGCACTTCGTACCCTTCATTTAATTAATTTGCTCCATTGCATTTTTCTTGATGTATGTAACTTTGAACCTCCCTTTAATTAAGCAAAATGAACAAGTTTACTATATATGGGGAAGATTTCATAGATTGCCATTTAGCAAAGTTGTTTTGTTTTTTTAAATTAAGCTACTGTGGCATAAGAGAGAAGACACTTTCATAGATTAGGTCAAAAATAGGTAATAAAGAGTAAGAAGAAATGGCCAATTTTCACAGTGGAGGAAACTCATCAGTGGTGTCCCACAGCTTCCTACTTGTGTTGTTCAACATATTTGTAGATGGTCTTAATACAAAGAGGAAAGAGTTGTTGAAGTTACTGGTGATACTAAAATATGCAGACAGTAAAAGGGAAAGCTAAATTAGTTATTTCAGAAGTATCTTGGGGTACTGAGTGATGGAGCATTAAACTCACAAGTGAAGCTCATTGGTGATAATCATAAAGTGATGCACCTGGCAGAAAAACAATTCTGACTTTGCACTCCCAATGATGGGGAAGTGCTACTGTTTGGTAAAAATACAATACAAAGTCCAAACTCAATAGTGGCCAGAAAAGAAAATCAGACTTCAGGAATTACTAGGAAAGCAATAGAAATTGAGACAAGTCATCTCTCTACCCACATACATTTATGACTCTTCAGGACTTTGTGTGATTACGATTCCCTGTTCCCCAAAAGTGCAGTAGAACTAGAACATAGTTCAACTACTGATAATGAAAGCTCTAGAGCACCTCAGTGTGAGGAACTGGGTAATGGACAGAAATTCTTCAGCTAGGAAAAGAGGGAAGGGATATACAGAGAGATAATTATATACATGGAGTGGCATACAGGGAAGGTCAGTGTCAAGCAGTTATTCACCATTGCTTATAATATGCATCAGGTGGCATCAAATTAATTCACTAAATAAGAGATTAAAAAGCAAAAGAGAATTTTTCCACAGGAGGTGTTCTTAAACCATGGAAGTCATTGATACAGAACATTGTAGAAGCCAGAAGATTACTTAGTTTCAAGAAACATTTGCAAATTCAAGGAAGAAATACCTTTGGCATTCTTAAAACAGAAGAGAGAGCATCAAAGTTGGGAAGTGCCTGATCTGTAGTCCACCACAAGGTGGGTGAGCAAAGAGAGTATACCGGACAGAAGTCGTGCACTTTTACTCCTTCTCTGGGCATCTAATATTGGTTCATACTGGATACTGCATGTTAGACTTGATAGACCTCTGATCTGCATTAGTATGGCCAGTCAGCTCTATAAATTGTATTTTTTCCTGACCGTGTGTGACATAGAAGAGAATGCAGTCACTTTTACAGGATTGTACCAGGTTAGGTATAAAGAATGTGTCTGGACTTTCTGGCTTTGAGAACGATGAATTTTTTGCATGAATAAGTAGTAGTCATTATTCCAAACTAAAAACTTGGGACCATAGCAGGCATGTGTTGGTTTGTTTGGGTTGATAGATCAATATATTTAGCTTCAGCCTATGTGGAAAATAAGTAAGATTTCCTTTGTTCTGGTGTGATTGCTAGTTCTGGAGATAGTATAACTTCAGTGGGGAAAACGCCGCAAATACTTTTTGGGAATACAAACAAATTTCATCTGTTTCCACATCTCTGTCTCATTCACTTTATAGCAACATTCTTGAGAAGAGCTCTGTAAATGGAAATATTTTAAAGTTTGTATGCTTTGGATTTATATGCCTACTTAAAGATAATGCAAATATTAGGCTGTACTTTTATGCGGTATTGCTTATACATAACTCATCCAGCTGGGGATCAGACTGTTACCATATGACCTTTGTTTTTAAAACAGAGCACTTAAAATATATACAATGATATATATGGAAATAAAAAGATTGTGTTGAAAGAGTTCCTTTAGAAATTTTTTTTCAACCAGTTTGCGAAAGTTTGGACAGAACCCCCCAATTAAAGAAATAGATACACGCTTCTTAGGCCTTGTATAAAGTCTCATATATGTCATTAAATATTATATACAAATTGAGAATTTATACTACCCATTGTGATAGTAATCGTTACTGTTCTCTACTTAGATCTAAGTTTTTTGAAAGTGCTGTCTTAGAAGTGCAACTTCTTTTTTTTGTCTGAAGTAGTATTTAGTAGACTATTGAGTGTGACAATTCAGTTCACTCAGACTGGTAATTTTTTTAATATAGCTATGTAACTGCACAGTAAGCCTAGTATTTCCCCCTTAGCTCTTGTATTAATGAGAAACAGTATTGTCTAATATTAATGTGTTACTTGTAATTCAGTAGAGCTCAAATAACTCCCTCAGGCTTGGTGGCCATACTGCGGCAGATGCTTTAAAGTCAGAAAGATGTCCTTTCTGCACAAAGAACTTAAGTATCTCACCTTTGCGTTGGCTTTGCTAGTGAAGAATATACCCACTTTGGTGGTATCAGGTTTAGGCAACAACACAATTGTTTCACTTGTTTTAAAATAAGCTAGTATTTTATTTTCCTATTTAAAACTCCTAATAATTAAATTTAAAAACTTTACAACTGAAATAGTTCATCTTCAGACTTTCAGCTGTGTTGCTCTATTAATTGCTGTGTCAGTGTATTGATGCAGCCCCACAGCTAGTGTTCATATATTCCCTGCTCATTCAATAGGATAGCATGATAGGAATGCTGTCACTGTGCAGTGAGACAAGTTTGATATTTTCCCCAAATTAAGTCTTATTAGAAAGGACTTCAGCCACTGAGATTTGAAGGGGTTTGTTTTTTTAAGTTCTGTCATGCCAGGGAAGTTGCTTTCTTACATTTTCTGTTTAAAAAATAATCAGTTGATCAATCTCTTCCCATCTCCCTCATATACTTGTTTACCAAATCATTACCTCCCATGCCAATTTTCTAAAATTCAAGTTGAAAGATGAAGGTAGGTCTTGATTACCTATGCTTCAGCCTCTGAATTCCGCATAAAAAGGTCATAGTCCCACAAAGAAGGTATTAAAACTTCAGATATCGGCAGAACAGTATTTTTCCCAGTATATGAGAAAAAGACAATGACCACAAGAAGCAGGTTGCTGTGTGCTTCTGTACCTTGAATAACTTCTATCAATACAGTTTATGTATTCTTCCACAGCTTTTAATCTAAAGACATACTAGATTTTTTTGAAATTCATGTCTTGATTGCAAATCAGGCAGGTATTGATTGAATAGCAAATAATCACCATCACCAGAACAACTGTAAACCAATTTTGTAACAATGTGAAAAAATTTTGCACTGCCAAGTGTTTTCTTTACTATCTCAGGAAATAATGAAATTGTCATTCAAAATTACATTAGTTTTGCTTTTTTTCATCTTCTATTTACTAAGCAGGACTAGAATGACATAAATATCGATCTGTGCAGGTGTATTGCCTGTATTATGTATGTTATCTTTCATTTTGCTCTTTAAATACATAGTTCCCTTTCTAGACTTGTTCTCTGATGTGGTCATACAGAGAGTTGACTCTCTAATACAAGCAGGGACAAGGGCTGGCATCACGTCTGTCTGCTGGCCATCATGCTCATTTCTTAAAATGTATTTAGGATTTGGAGAGCAAAGGAAAAGAGTGGAACACTGGAGGAAACCATCTTACATTTAGACTTACTCCTGTAAGATATGGAATATGACCATCAAGATTTTGGATTAATCATGGTAGCATTCAACAAAAACTGTCTTGATTGTGTGGTATTAGGGCCAAGGCTCAGATGCTGTAACTGCTGAAAGCTTAATGAAACCTGTTTATCATCTCTCTATATTTTAAAAGTAAACTTCAAAGTGTCATGGCTGCCCTGTATTTCCTACAAAGCCAGGTTGTCACCATTTTTGCTACTATTAATTACTTGACTAATGTCTTATATTTATACCATTTATATGCAAATTATTTAATTAAGATAGAGGTTGAGCTATGGGCCCTTAGTGTTTCACTGTTTTTTCTTTTGTTCTCATTCTTCAAACTGAAACAATTCCAGGGAGTGAACTCATAGTCCAGGTCTTCTTTTGTGCCCTGTACCAGCCAGAAGAATGACATGTTATGCAGTATTAGCATTTATAAACCTGGAATCACAAGTTGGAGTGCCGGTGACCTTACAGCACAACTTCTCATTCTGTGTAACCCAAAATGGAAAAAGGAGAATCTTGGCTTATGTTGTAAGGATTGAAGATGCTGTCCTGGGGTTGAATAGCTCATAGAAAGAATTAATGGCATTATTTTATAAAAGAGTTCCTTTTCCATGCTTCCTTAAGGTCATCTGTATCTTAATGTGCTTTAAAAAGACCAGTGTTAGTATTTTGGTGTGGTGAAGATCTGTTTTGTTCTATGTGAGAAGTCTCTAGACTTAAAAATGTTTTGAATGAAATGTGGTAACGGGACAACTGAAATTTATTTGAAGGTCTTGATGAATTTGGAAGCTTTCATTAAAAATGCTTCAGATCATTGACAATAAAAAAACCAAACCTGACGAAGAGGCATAAAAAAAGGTAGATGTTGGTCTGCAGTCCAAATATAGTGGAAGTGGGGAAAAAACTCTTGGGATCTGAGACCTATAACCAACATGCACTGTGAGAAGGGAACGCTTTTATCTTTAAAAAAGGCACACTATATTGATTAAGACTTCTGTCTCTTGAGCTAATAGAAGACAATACACATGCTTCTGCAGAAGGACCAGCCTTACCAGAGCACTACCCCTTGGGAGTCAACCAGGCAATGTGGCATGTCATTGTTTTTAAGGGCTCAGGAATCTATGGAACTGAGAGATAACCACTGAAAGATGCTGAATGAAGATGAGTGAATTGCAAACATTGTCTGAGGAGCACTGATGGGAAGAGGCAGCAAATAACTTTTTTGAAGAAATTCTCAACTTCATTCAGCAAACTGAATCAAACTGATGCAGATTTGCAGTTCCTCACCTTGCTTTTGTGATGATTTGGATTAAATACAGGGTAAGAAGCACACGCAGCCAGTATACAAAGGAGGCTTGTATGTTAACATAAAATAATTTGTTTGGAAAAATTCTTCCTGTCGGCAAACGTGCAGAGGTCAGGTTATATATTCTTAACTTCTTGACCATGTGGAAATAAATAGCTTAGGGGCCTTGTGGTTTCTTTTTTTGTAAGAAAATAATGTTGCAAAAATTGCAACATAGAAATCAGACATTTCATTGCTTCCCTTGCTGCTAACAAAGCAATGGAGGTATCAGACAGAGTTCCAAGATTATTTTTTCAAACAACATTTTCTTGAACCATTTGTCTTTTTAATATCCAGTGTATTTACAAATTTGGAAATAACAGTGATAGAATAATTTTCTGTTTAAAGTTTCTCTGGAATGTCGTAAAATGAGTGTGTGTGTGTGTGGTTTGTAATAGGTTATGACCCTATAGCTTTAAAATCACTAGGTACATAACATAGATAATGGGATGACCCAATACAAATTAACTTAAAAATTTATGTCTGCTTGCAGCTTTACTTTTCTAGTATTACTTGTTTACTAAAAGTGTATTAGAAAGACTTTTTCTACAAATTTTGCCAGGAGATGGCTTTCAAGTAGATAAATGTTCCTTTACTTTTTCCTTGATTTTGACACTCTTTCCATCAGTATAGTTATTGGTAGTATTTTTTTTTCACCGAGGTAGTGGGGTTTTATATCATTTTATCTCTACTAGGGCTCAGTTTTACATTATTATTTCGTGTTGCTTTTTTGGCATCATAATTTCTAAGGTAAGAAATTATAGAGTCACGAAGACAAGATTGCAGCTTCTTTCATTTGTCAGGGAAGAAGATGGAATATAAGTGAACATGCTGAGATTTTCAAGTGAATGAAAAAAAAAAATCCCTGATATAAAAACAAAAGAATATTGAAAGCAACAGAAAAAAGGAACAGAAAAAATTATTTAGACAAATTTCATTCCAATTAGCTTGTAGATGAAAGTTTCTTTTTTAAGTGCTATAATCCATAAAAGAAAAATAACTCCTAGTTCAAATGCTAAGGTCTGTGTAGCGTACTACCAAGTTTCAGAGGGAAAGTGTTTTCAAGGTCTTTTCATGAATGGTGTGTTATGGAATGGGGTCACTCGAAAAGGAATAATTACAGAGTGATCAGAAGATTTCTTTGAAAAGATTGTGCTAGACCTTCTGTGTGGTTTGTGGAAGAACAGAAATCAGTTATGCTCCTAGGGTGGGCTAACAAAATGTATTGTGTTTTTGCAGCTACTTCTATCTTTGCCCCAAAAGATGCATGCATCACCCCGGCAGTGCACTCAGCCTCTGTAAGGTCATTGCCTAGAAACCAGATCTTGGCGCCGTTAGAAGTACAACATACTGCTGCACCATTTGACCAATTGCAAAAGTTTCGTTTTGAACTCTAATGAGTCTTTGCTCATCTCCCATCTCAGCACTACCAGTTGTTAAATAATTAATTCCTCTTTGATTGTTGCTCTTTATGTGCTTTTATAAACTTATTTGTATTATTTCGTGTTTTATTTTATTTGTACTCAGCCTCTTCTCTTTGTTTCAGAGCATGGAGTTACTAGAAAGAATTAATTTGAGGAATACTTTTGGACCCTTTGTATAGTGTATATACTGAGGATCTGTGATCTACAGTAATTCTTATTCATTTGGAATATAGTAATTTGTTCCTGTCAGCACAGGGGCTCGTTTGTTGTTTTAAATTGCTGACTTTGTTTTTCTTGGCATGCTCCCCAATAGAAACTGAACATCTGACAAAAATCTATTTGTACGACAGTTCAGTCGAGATAGGTGCTCTCAGTTGCCTAACAGTACGATTTGGGGTCCCCAAGATAAAAGTTGACTAAATGCCAAGATTTTAGTAGAGCTTGTTTGTGCAGATAACAGAGGTAATCCATATTCCTCAGGTCTGCAAATCAAACAGACAAAGGAGAAATATGCATGCACACCATTCTCTTTGAGATAGTGGACCAGTAGTTTCTTCTTAATAACAATGGGGATTGTCTAACCCCTGAGAACAACGGAAAGCTGACACCAGGGTTGTTCCTATATGAAATTAGAGCAATTAGAAGATTCTTAGAATGCTTCTCCCCCCTTTAGCAGATAGTGCCTAAATAAATTAATCAGTGGATCTGGTTTGTGGCGCTCTGGCAATTTCTGCTCTTATGGGGTTTTGCCTGTCTAGAATCGAGTTCAGATTATTATAGATCTGAAAGTTGATCCATAATACTATACAAGAGGAAGCCCAGCCATTAGGTCTTGACTGTGTTTTTTCCAGAGTGATACAGACAAATGTACCAGCCTTAGTGGCCATCTATGGAAATATTGCATTGGAAAGCACATACTGGTTTCTAATGATCCCCTGCAATGATTATTCCAGGATAAAATAAGTTACTGAAATATCCTCTTTTTGATGAGGTGGTTAGATCAATAATGTGAAATCCAAACTAGGAGCCCTAGTGGCCTAGTAAACGCTTTTTCATAGAATAGTTTTAAAGGTACAATAATTGCTTTTCATCCCCAAATAAAAATGTTACCCAAGTCAGCTGCATGCAAGTATGTGTCCCATTTTTGCTGCTTAGTTGTGGAATCTCTTATGTTTTGGAGTTAACGCTAAAGTATCACTCTTCTGGTTTACTGCAGGGCAAGTTTTTCCCAGGGTGACAGCCATCCAAGCCATGAATTTAGTTTTGAAGACTTCTTGCTAGTTAAAATGTGTTACTCCAAGGGCGTCTTTATGGGCAACTTGTATATACTTTGATACTTGGACATTCTCAGGATATCTTTCAGTATGAAATCACTGTTATTTTATATAAGGATTTTTTAAATGAAGAAATGTACTAGTTAATTCCTTATCCATTTACTTGTAAGTATCTCCTGAAAGACCATAATTCTTGCTTATTTCTCTCATATCTATAGATTTACTGATCTGTTAATTCAAATTCTGTGATCACGCATTTTTCATGCCTTGCAAAACTAGGTAAATAAATAAATAAATAAAAGCATAAATGGTTCATCGTACAGTGTGTTCAAGATCAGCTGGAACCATATTTTGCTTTTTTCCCTCATCTTTCAGACTGAAATACATCTTACCTGTTCAGTCCTTTCTTACCTTTATTGAACTTTCTCCACCTCTTTTCCAGAAAGGTTATGACAAAATACTTCCAACATGCAAACTGATGTTCAGTAAATTTTTAAAACGAGTATGTTGATAGATTTTTATCATCCTGCTGCCAATAAATGCCCATTTGTGGTCAGAGTCAACAGTTCTTGTGATGTTTTAGGTCATGTATTATCAGGTATAGACATCTCGGTTTAAGAGAATAAAAGTATAAGCTGTCACCCAACAACCACCTAAATTTTTCCCTGGGGCCACTACTTCAAAAGTCTCTGAAACTGCTGTGATCCTGTTGCAGTGGTTGCCATTCTCCTGTAGAACCATAAAGCTGCCTGTAGTAACAGTGGGCAATGACAGTGGACAAGCGACAGCACGGGCTCTTCAGGATGACCGCTCTTGTGCGGCGTATGGTCCTGTGTGGGACTTGAGAGAGGGAAGGTAGGAGAGGACCCAAATATCTGAACAGAGGGAGGGGACCAGTAGGGAATGGCAAAATGGGTGGTGGGAAAGAGAACACTTTGTGATAGAAAGAGGTAAGTATGGTCGCACTGGAGAAAGCACATGATAAATTTGCGTAAGAAGGTACAGACTGTGAAAGGCGTACGGTGTAAGACCGGTGAATGATAGTGAAAGGGAAAGAATGGTGGGTACCCCACCTGAGAATTTAGAAGAATGGTTGCTGTCACTCTCTGTATGTTTGTGCGAGTTCATTTTTAGGCTGAAATTTTAACCTGAGATTATTACATAAATTTGGGTCTGTCCCTGAAAGCTTAGGAATCAAAAAATCCAGATAAATGTTACACACTTGTGTTTGGGTTTTTTTTTTTCCTTCCATTCCTTATATTCTTTCTGTGTCGGTTTTGCATGTCAGGTTTGTGAATTGGAGTTGGAAATATTTATTAAGTTTGCCATATGCTATCAAACTTTGTTTTTATTTCTATCAGATCATCTGTATTTGATGCTAACAGCTTTGTTATACCAGAAGTTTCTAAACTGTGCCATGCAAGAACAGCTGGTGGGGTGGAGGGACAGATGTTTGGTCAAATAGTACTGGGCCTTTCTTGCACTTCAAAGGAGCTGAGCGGAGATATAATATGACTGTAGAGTATAGTTCTATTTTTCTCATCTGAGTAATTTGAATATTTGCCATAGTTTATTAAGAGATTGGGAGAGCAAATAACCTGTATGAGCAGAAATTGGAAAGTGATTCATTAGATAATCTTTCTCTTATTGTGGACTTTACCCTGTAAAGATGAGAACCTCTGAATTAAATTCATATTGCCAATATGTGCCCCATGGAAGAGATGTTACAACATTCTGTGATATAAATTAATTGCTTTTGATATTTTAATTGTTACCTTCTTTCTTTCGAGCTTCACTTCAGTTTTGTTCAAATGAAAAGTGGGATAACTTTTGAATTTAATCTTTGCCCTAATATTGAGATCTGAACGTCTTTCTTCTTGTGCATGAATGCTTGTTCAGTTGATATTTAAATAAAAGTAGTATTATGTAAGCAGTAACCATCAAGGTTTATTAAGTATGAAGATCTTAGATGTACCTTGAACTCCCTGAACTGCTGATCATGAGAAACTGGCAGCGTCCACTGAAATGAGAATCATTCCATCCCTGCTCTGTTCCTTAAGATTTCCCCTTGTTATCCATTAATGGCCACTATAGGAGGCAGTACAAGTTCTGGACTAATTGAAGCTTTGACTGGTATGGCAGTCTTTATGCAGTCTTACATAAAGTGAGGTTTTCCTTAAGATTCACACTACATTGTCTTGACAGTGAAAATCCAGGCAGCTATAAACAAGATCAATAGAAATGTGTAAGCATTGTTGGTGACAACATAGGAACAGGGACAAAACAGAAATACTCGGTGAATTTTTTGAGTTTGGACATCAATATTTACTGGGAAATGAGCTACTGCCAGTATCAGTGTTTCTCATTATTCTTTTTGTTGTATGTTGGTCCACTTAGAGGCAGAATTTCTGACTATGCTACAGGTAAGGGAAGAATAACAAGTTAGCTGAAGCCTGTCTGTCAGAAAGACACTTTAAATGCCAAATATTTTGTAAATACCAATATTTTGTATAAATATACTGCCTTTCTGTTACACTGTGTTACAAGACTTAAGACTTACATTCTGAAGAAATAAACCAAGTAGGGGAGGGGTTGGCGTCGCTATTTTTGATACAGATATGTGCATAATAATAATAAATTTTCATCCAATTTATGCACTTTAAGAAATCAATATTGTTTGTAAGTATTTTCACTGAATGCGAGGGACTGAGGAACTCAAAAGCAGAGGCATTATAAAAAGGAAGAGGACTTTAGTTAGATAAATTATAGGTAGTGGATTAGTTACTGACTTTTATCTCAGGTAGTGTAAAGCAAGAATGGCTAATCATCAGCTTGTGATAAAACTAGAAAATGCCATGTCTGAACATCGGGCTAGTATTTTATCATATTAGCTATTGATTTAACACAGCATGAAACAACTGGTTCTGTCCCAGTAGTGCCTGGTGGGGAGCAGCGAAGGTACAGATTTACTCCTCCTCCAATCTGCTACAAACTTCAAAGCGCAATTGTGACCACTTAACTACTAAAATTACTAAATTCAGATAATTTTTCTCTTTTTCAGACAAGGCAATGTGTCTGTGTGCAAGTACACATGATCTAGAAGGAAGGAAAAGAATCCCAGCTAATCATGTAAGGGCAAAGATAATAAATTCAGTAAGCACAGACAGTAAGATCCAAAAATCAGTTGGGCTGGGCTGTGTTATACACAAAGTATTTTTCATTTTCCTTTTTATTAATCAATAGTTTGAGCTAATGTGCTTATGGTCCAAAATAATTGCATTGAAATACACAGAATTAGCACCATGTGGGTATATTTGTGTGCAAACCACCTTAATTATGCCGTTTTTCCGTTTAATTATTCTTTGCATCAAACATTATTTTATTTTGTATTTAATGGTGAAGTCAGAAATTATCCTCTACTACTCTCATTGAGTAGGATTTTTCATAATTATTATGATTAATATTTTTAAGGCTTAACTGAAATATTCTGTATGTTATTTTCAGAAATTAAAAAACATGTATTGGTATATGGGTGGAAAGATGCCTCTGAGAGAGAGTGTATATGCTCAGTGAAAAAAGGACAGTGCCTAAAAATAGCTTTTCATGCACTAAAAAGTATTTTTGGAAAGCCTGCTTAAGTTTCTTTGGTATAAAATAGATCCTATCAGAGTGGCACAAACGTAGGTGGGACAATTCAGCTGCCTTGGAAACATCTCATTCATCTGCCTTGCCCTCATTCTAAGTGTCCAAAATGAGATCTGGCTTTATGGCTTCCTTTTGTTTTTTACTCTTGGAGTTCACAGTGGGCAAAATGTATAATTTATTAATAGACTGAGCTCTGTAGCAAAATTGTACTTTTAACTGAAAAGCCTAAAAGCCTAAAAGATACCATCTTTTCCTAGGCTTTACCTACTGTTAGAAATTCAAGGAGTGGGAGAACTGAAAAAGATGGTGATAGCATTCAAGAATGGCAACTGTTTCAGCCCAATTATAGATTTTCATTACAGTTGCTGATCTCTGTAGTGTCTGGCCAGAGAGTGCAGATACAGGCTGATAAAGACAATTAAGTAACAAATGGAGGAAGGAAGTAACACGTGGACTCTTCTTTCTGGGAAAGGAAGGAGCTGGTAGAAAGTACCAGCAGATGTCTTGTTACTGTTAGCAACGGGAACCTAGGCTCCAGATGGAAATACCAGCTGAAACAAAGATATTTTAAAGAACATTTCATGTTTTGGTTTATCTGAGATGTTTACCATCCTTTACCATGAGCTAATTAGTGTCAGCTAATTAATTAAAAAATCTTAAGCTTCCTTAAGATTTTTTTTCCTCCCTGCTTCACTGCCTTTGGGAGCACTCTCTTTAAATTTTGGCCCTAATAGTATAAATTTCTCCCCTTGGGGGAAAATGGATCCTTATTTTCGTGTTCTCAGTTCATCTGTCTGTTGGTCCAACACACTGGAGTTTATCTTCTGTCTCCAAGATTTAGCAAACATTTATGTTAATTATGAACCTACTACATAGCATAAAATCTTTGGATGACAAGACAGTCTAAAGTACATGATCCTGATGTGTAGTTGCTCTTTGTCGTCTTAATTGCTCTTTGTCCTCTAAATAACTTTTGTTGGATAAATAATGCAATGAAGTTGCGTGGTAATAAGCATTATTTAAAAAAAAAAAAGAAAAAGAAAAAAAAAGGAATTAAAAAAAGCTTTTAGTTAAAAAAAAGGAACCATTATAATATATGAGTTAGGTCGTTACAAGAAGATGAGTTGAGATGACCAATGAAGATTTCATAACAGAAACATAAGCTTTGAGTTTTACTGGAAAAAGGCAGTAGGAGTTCTCTATTCAACTATTTTCCTTAAAAATTTTCCCTAAAAGGTAATTTTGCAGAGACACTTGTAGCTCTTGCATGTATGCTTATTATGTGCATATGCCAGTTCAAAGTGCAAAGATCTGCTGTAATTAAACCATATTCAAAATAAGCTTATTTTTGTGGCCTAGTTTTGCTGATCTTTAAATTGAAGTCATTTGTAGCTAGCAGAGACTTCTGTAGAAAGCAGCCTATATGACATCAGTGACTGACTTCCAATGCCTGACATGGCTTTTTAAAATCTGTTTCAGGAGTGAGAGTCTTCTAGGATTTGATATAGAGACTGAATTGTCTTAAGTGATCATACTGACATCCTTAAATATTTTTGCAGATTAGCCTGAACATGAATTGAGGATCAATTTATCTGTCAAAAATACTGGCTTAATTTTGGCTTTCCTGTTCTTTGCATCCAAATTTTTGTTGATGCCATAGTCTACACATGTCCCTTTTGACTCTGAGTCCAAGTATGAACCTATGCTATAAACAACAGAATTTATCCCACCACAACCAAATAAATAGGCCAGTTGTGGATTACTTTGAACCTGTATCAGGTGTGGTCTTACAGCTGAGGTATCTTCATTTTCAAACTGTTGTCCGAGTTGGGGAGAGAGGGTGTTCCGCCCTCCAACCTTGCTCTTGCCTTTTCTTCCAGCATTGCTGATTGAAATGACTGGTAAGTAAGGGTCTGCAAGTTGCAAAAACTTTGTCAACAAATTAGGCAAATATATGCCAATGTTTGCTATACATATCAAGGCAAAGGGCATTAACAGCAGCCAACTTTTAATTTAGCAAGCTAAATTATCAAACTAGTCTTTGAACACACACGGTGATTACAAGGAAGCAGTAGCCTTTTCTGAAAGGTGAATCTGAGAAGGAATGAACTCAAGTGATCTTGCACAATTTAGAGGAATTTCCATTGACTGAATAGGCAAGTTGGTTAGCTTAGACAGCTGAGTAGATGTGTAAAGATAGGTTTTGTAATGAAATATGATAGTTTAATAATGGTCATTTGAAGGAATCAATAGAAGGGAGTTGTATAAAATACTGAAATTACAGTGCTGCAAAGCACATTACAGGAACAGACTACCAGATGTAGGTAACACTAGATAGCAGAAAAAGCTGCAAGTCGGCACTGCAAAAGGCAGACGTCACTACGTTGGCCTACAGAGAGGTTACAGTTAAATCTGCAGGAATACTCAGTCACCGTTCATGCATCAGCTGATGCCTGGCATATTTTTTTGAGATTATGGCACATGAGTAAAAAGGCAGACAAACTGTTGTGCAGAACAGCCCAGAGCTGACAGTACCTTGGAGAAAGTGGATTCTGATGAAAGAATAAAGTAGTGTATATGTAGGCACCAAGATTTGGTAATAGGGTGTGGTAATTCAAACAAGCAAAAAGATGAGCAGTTATAATTAAAAAAAAAAAAAAAAATTGATATAAACACCAGGCTAAGGGCAATTATTCATTGTTATGTTTGGAAAGTCCTACCCAAGCCCAGGCAATGCTTATCTGAAGTTTTCCATGCTTGGATTTATAACTCTTGTTCTTCATTATATTACTCTTCCATAGATGTGTTCTTGTTAAATTGGAAGCAATGGCAGTCAATTTTTGAGCATTCTCTAAAAAATAGAAGGGGGGAGAAGTCAGTTAGTTCCAGACCTTTGAATTTTGAAAAATCTTTCCTTTGGTAGGTTATTAAGTTTAAAAGGCAGAGTTCAGGTAAATATAAGCTGTTTTTCTAAATACAAGTGTCTTTTTCACAATAGAAATCATCCCTGTTGCTCTTTAAGTTCACAGAAATGATGACTTAACAATTCTCTCATAGGTCACCTGTTTTCTTCCCTACCTACAGCATGTGCAATGTAGCAGGTTGTTTAAGCATCAGCCATGCTGGTGACATGCATGGTCTGCTGGTCATGAGTTTGAGACAGAAGTAGTTTTGTGGGCAGAAGCTTCATTTTTCACGACCAACGTAATACAACGTGTTGTATCTTCATGGGGGTTTGCTTGACCTTCCTCCCTGCCCTTACCCCATAAAGAAACTAGAAGTATGTTTGATGATGATTGTTGAAAAGAAGATTTATAGACCTGTGACTTCTACTTAAAATGGGTGATAGTATCTCTGCATTAATTTCGCATTAGCACTTGAAGTTTGATTTCTCTCTGCTGTCGTAGGAAGCTGACGACATTTGGCAGAGTGGCAGAATACAGGTTTTAAGTTGTGTATTTCTCTTTCAGCATTTCCTGCAATCTTTTTTGTGGGCATGCAGGGAGGCCAGGCAAGACCAGGAGTGGCTTAGGCATTGACTTTTGCCAGCCAACACGTACTATTGAATTGGTTCTTTCATTCAGAAGTTTCATAAGATTTATAAAATAGTTTTTATTTCCTTTTGGATAGAAGAAATGTATTGGCTTTGGTTTTTTTTTATTTTTATAAGGAAATGCTTGAAAGTCCAGCACTGCATCATGTTGTATATTAACACTATGTAATTGTTTTCCTGCTTCTTACACATAATCGATAAAAACTAAGCTACTTAGGAACAGGAAAAGCCCTTTGGAATTGCAGTCTGAAGTGTCTAGTCTATTGTTCCTGCATCACCTTTACAGAGAAATTTTGAAAGTTTTGAAGAAGTTTTGAAAACTGAAGTTTGAACACAATTTCTTCAGCATTTTCAATTATTTCCTGAAGAAGTGTTCTTGTGTTTCTGTTTAAATATAAGCTTTAGGAATGTTAAGTAGGTTCACTTATTTTTCTTCTAAATTTGTTAAACTACCTTTTCCATTTCTGCTCAGCAAAAAAAAATACTTCAGTACTTATTCTGGAAGGCAGAGATGAAAGTGTACATTCTGCAATATTTAGCAGTCCATTTGAGGAGCAGGTCACTTTTTTCACCTTGCTTTTAGCAAGAGCATTGGCAAAACTGACTACTCTCAAAGAACACAAAATAAAATCTACCTTACTCCTGCAAATTATTTCTGGTTGTGCTAACCTTGAGTATTTATTTACATCTAGAGCAGGGCCAAACTCTGAAACGAATGCCTGAAGATTTTTTTAAGCCATTTATATATACTAGGAAATTCTGACGAATTTTGTATGAAACCGGATGTTTGTGGATAAATAAACCTTTTTGTTTGCACATATTTCAACAAAAAATCCGTTTAATCTGTTCTTAAAACATTGAGCCTCAAAAATGGAGAGGTTGGGACAAAAGGATTTGCTCGGCCTTTTGTCTGAAATGCACCTAGGTTTGCTTGTCTCTTTAGGGGGCTGCTTAGCATTTAGGAGGGGGGAATGCTATTCTTTAGTTCAGGTATGAAAATGTGCGATACTTCATATCAATTATTTGGCTGATTGCTGAAAGTGTGTTGGAGTGAGTGGGCATTGGCTAGTTCTGGCCTTCACTAATGGGAACATTTCAGAATGTGGATGGTAATTAAAGTATAGAATGCAGAAAATTAGGCCAAAATTGAATAGAAATGAATAAGTATGTGTTCTGTTGTACAGATGTTGGAAACAGATTATTTTGGATACCTCTTTCTATCTACATCTTATTTGGTTACCATGTAAAAATCGGTCATACACCATGTAGATTGTTTCTCTTCCCATTGCCTTTTCTGTTTTTATGTTGTGATGTATCTGTATAGGTAGTAATTTAGCAAAATATCCTGTCTGCCAGGTGTGGGAACTAGCTGATTGTATTGTAATACCAGATCATTACTTAATTCATATGCAACCTAGCCTAGCACATGGAAAGCATTATAAATCTATTTACAGTGTGGCTGGTCTGATGATAACATTGTATTAAATTCCCAGGTGAGGCAATTTAAGCAATTGCTTTGCCATGTGTAGGCCATGGAAATTAACTTCTCATATGCTTTAGTAATAGACGAACTTCATTGGTATGCTCAGATTAGTAGTATAGCAGAATTCTTACAGTCTGGTTACATGTACCCTACTTCACATGTAGAATCATACAGGGGGGTGGTACTGCAGATCACAGATCTTAATTAGTTTAAGCTGAGTTAATTCATTTCAATTCTAATTTAGCTGGGCTTGCCCATGAACACATTCAGTTCTATTGGGAAATGTTAAGGCTTGGGTCAAGTAGACAGATTGTTTAAAGCCAAATTGCCAGACAGAACTGAGCAAGTGTATCTGTTTGAACAGGGCTTTAAGGAAATCACCCAATCAGTATGCAAAAATCCTGTTCATAAACCAAGAGAGATCTGCCTGGAATCAGAAATTCTTCCTTGTCAGAAGGTCTGGGTACTGTAGTACATTTAAAACAGCCCCTGAAACTTTCTCTGTCTTGAAGTTCTTGTAGAAAGTAGCTTAACCCTTTTGTGTCTTTTTGTGTTCGTGTGGATACTACATTTGAATGCAAACATGTACACCGAGTTAAAAACACTTGTGTGCTTAGACTTTTTATCTATTTATATATGAGGAAATATAAAATACAAGGAAAACTTCTATATATGACAGACCTTTAGACACCAAAAACTGCACACAGAACCTCTTAAACCTATACTGAGCTGCCCAGAAATGCCTCGGATTACAAACTCTGTAAAGGTTCTGTCTTTTCTAGAAACATACATATAAAGTACCAGTAGACAGTGGTAACTGACAACTAAGACTAAAAATGTTGACAATTTCTTGATTTGCCTGGTTAGCTTATGTATAGAAGTCATTAACTATTTATAAAATGCATTATGAATTGGGTTCCTTCAAACTGTAGCAGAGTGTGTGACATTTCCAGCTCAAACTATCATTCTTACATTTGGCTAAAGTACGTATTTATAAACAGCTGATAGTTATGAACTAAAAAAAAAATAATCTAAAAATTATTTAATTATTGAGTTCAGATGAATCGAACTGATTTTCATAGCCACGTTTTAAAGTGTTAGCCAATATTACTTTAATAAAAATAAGAATAGTAATTCAAGATATTGATATTTTGGACAAATCCTGAAAGAACAAATGAACACTTTAGTTCAAAGGCCTTTCCTTTTATATTATTGATTCATTTGGTAGTGAAACTGTGATCAAAAGTAGTATCAAATTATTTATTGATTATGGCAAAGAGTTATACCTAATTGTAGTCAAAGGGTTATTTCTTTTAATATAATTGCTGATTTTTCAGATCATGACAGATTATTGAAATAAAAGAACAATGATACAAATATATTTATTAAGTTCAGTGGTGATGATATAAAGGATTATAAAGGGCCTCTAAAAATTGTATTGCTGTTAACATTTATTTCTTTCCCATGAAGAATATTCTTTGTCCTTTCTTCTGTGCAGGCTCTTATGAATGAGAATATCAGCCAGTTAAATCTTTCAAATAAATGATGTGTAACCAAGGACTGTCTCAGTCTCTACATATAATTAGGCAACTTGTTCACTGGAGAACAAGCTCATGAAGCATCATGCTCCTCACTTCAGTCTAATAATGATAAATACATTCAACACTAACAGATTCAATGGGGCTGAGTCATTTTGTGAAATTGGGAAAGACTGTACAGTTGAACTACTAGATCTCAAATGGGAAGATTGAATCTTAATCAGTAAAGCAGATTAGATATTTATTGGTATATATTTGTAATTTTCTTCCTTGTTTGATGTGTATCAAATAAAAATAGGAAAATAATATAATTGAGCAATCTATGCCAATTTGTTGGCTTTTTGGTGAAAAAAGAGAAAAACAAAACCTATCTCCATATGATATTCTTGCATACTGTGGAGTGTTTTAGTCCCCCATAGTGATGAAATGAATAATTTAAACAGGCAGCTCTGATACCACAGCCTGTTTAAAGGTTCTCATATCCTTTAATGCTGTAGACTACTTTAGCTTGGTTAGTATGAAACTGTGACAGCTGAGATCTCCAAAAGATTTGGCACAATTCAGCTCTTGTAGTAGGTCCATGGTATGCTTTGACCTTGCTACGTACATCTGTAGCTTTAGTATATAATCTAGGTCTGAACACTAGCAACTGAATCACAAATTGGTGAGCATTGTAACGATGATGATGGTAATAAAGGCTGAACTACAGAGGATATAAAAGCTAAAGTGTGTTGCTCTGAGATGACCAATACAAGGCTTACTCCACTGCTAGGTTCCTAGCGTAAGGGGTGACCCACTTCCAAACTTCTTTGTCACAAAGGTAATTAATTTCCCATGCTCAGTATAGTTTATAGTGGGTTGTGTCCTGTGCCCCAGCCCCAAGCACGTTTTTTGGAGGGATTTGGTTTTGCTGAGTTCCTACTGGTAGTGACTACCATGGCAGATTGTGAGGGAAGCTCCCATCAATAAAGGAAGGTCCTACAGCTCAGTTCTTGCTACTCTTCTGTTTCTTCCTCTGATGAAGTGTAAAACTGATCGTAACTGCACTCAGATATAAAAAGATTTTAGACAATATGTTAAAAATATTTTCTCTCTTTTCATGGTGAGTGTACGTATATTAACTAAGGGCCTGTTATTTGGCCAACAGAGAAATTGAAAGCTGGGCTGATGTTCTCTTTATGGACTTCCCTGTTGTTCCATTGAACGCTGTGCTACCTTGGTAATCTTCAGACATTTGCTTTCCGTTGCTCGGCACTTGATGTAGTTTAGAATCAATATGATGATCAGTTCATGAGCAAATCTGCTGCTCATAAGCAGTGAATAATGACTGTCTGTCATAACAATCTAATGAATGACTGTCTCAGTTTGTGGTGTTTCCATGAACTGCTGTAAACCAATGTATCCTTGTACTGTCGTTGTTTTCTCTCCTTTCTTTTGCCCCTTGATTTCTGGTCCTTTCCCAGTAGGCCTTCACAGCCTTACCAGCATAGAAAGCACTTGTTAATTTTCTACATCTTTAAGTTCAACCAGTTTTGTCAAATGTGTGTTGTTAGGTTTTGGGTTGTTTTTTTTTTTTTTATATATGGGAAAAGCTTGATCTTCCTTTCCTATTTAGTGGCATCACTGCAGTGTTATGCTGAGTTCTGCGTCCAGCTAGCGAGTGTTCTTCAGATAAATGCATTTGGTTCCGACACAGGCATTTCTTCAGTGCTTCTGGTATTAGTGTATATTGCCTCTCCCGGTTACCTGATTATCGGAACTGGGATCACACTTTATGTATCTTGAGCTTCACTGAAGGTGCTTTCATTGCCGAAGTGTTGAGGATGTGACTGTCTTAGAAATGCTAAGGTTTTGCCATGCAGATTTGTCAAAATACAGCAGCTGAAGAACTTTTTAATAACTTTTACTTGCAGATATTTTTTTTAATCAAATAGGTATCCATTAGGGGGCTCTCGAGGTTTAAGATGATCAGCCTTGATACCAATGGCTTCGGAGCTTTACTCCTAACCCTTTTTTCTTTTTGTTTTACAGAAAAGGTCACGAATCGCCTACAGTGATGAGGTGCGGAATGAGCTCCTGGGGGATGACGGGAATTCCTCAGAGAACCAGGTAGGATGCTAATCAAGAAGCCCTAGTGGGTGGCTGGAGGGTGAAGGAGGTCACTGGCACACTGGGCTTCTCAAGCTGCTCCTTAACAGCATTAGCAACAACTCATGTGGAAGTGATACTGTTTAATGCAAAGCTGGGGTCTTAATCAACTTCAAAATGTTTCTTGGAGATCTTACATTTAACCCTTTAACTTGTGATCACTGTCTGCTATCTTAAAAAAAATCTTTTCTTCTCTTTTCTTTATTATTTAGTACTTAAGAAATAACTTGAAACGCGCTGTTTGCCGACAAAGCCAAGGTCTTCACCTCAAACACATGTAAAAGGAATAAAAAAAGTACATAATGCAGCTTTGATAATAATGCAGTATAATTAAATCAACACTGGCGGGCAAAACAAATGAAAGTGCGCTCTCAGAATTAGGCAGTACCCCACTCAGTTTCCTTGTGTGATTCCTTCCCTAAACAGATTTTTCTCTCCTTGTACCAAAAACGCAAGTTGTACTAATAAGAGCATGCTTTCAGAATGCATGTTGTACTAGAATGCAGAGTGTTATCCATCTCTTTTAATGAAGGAAATCTTGATAATCCTGAGGCTTTTTTAATATCTTGTACCCTTATTGTTGTTCTGGACGCTACAGTGAGGATTCTGCTAGACTACTGAAAATTGTAAAGGCAACATTATATTCAGGAGGCTTTGACCCACCTGTTAATATTTCTTTTGGTGCTGAAACTTGTTTGACAAGCTCTATCGGAAATCAGAATGTTTCTTTTCTTTTTAAAATCATGTCAGCTGCAATCAAAGTTGTGCATTTTGAGTTAGAAGTTAGTTGAAAGTTTTCTTAAATATCAGATTTTCTCTTCTGACTATATAGCATTTAAATTATTTTGGTAGTGAGAGTGAAAATTGTTTAAATGTTTACTTAATAAATGCAATATTAAATAAGGAAACAGATCAGAACCATGTTCTGAAATTTTTAGTATTTTCTACCCTCAATATAAGCTCAGTTCCACTAAGGATAGAAAAAAAGAAAGACTTGGAGACTTATCCCAGTACAATGTGTTTTAAAACACAGACCCCTTAAGTCTTAACCTTGTATAGTATTTTAAATGTGGTGTGTAAGTTTTAAACTCTGTAATAGATTTTAACACATACGTTAATGCAGTTATACACAGGATACAATTTATCTGTAGACATAAGACTGTAGTGTATAGCAGCTCTAATATCTATGTGAAGAGTTACATTTAAAAGATGTTAATCTTCATATTTATATATTATAGCAAGGGGAGATTCCAAAATTTGAATAAAATAAAGAGACTTTATTATCCCTAAATAATGAATTTATGGAAAAGATGATTTTAGGGAAAAGAGTTTCACAGTCTGCATGTCATGATCATATACTCAGTCCCGTGAAAGTGTTAAGATTCTCATTTTATTTCTTTTAAGGTGCTGCTATTTTTACATTTCAAGAAAAAAATGTGTGAATTCAGACATAAAAGGGCAATTGTGATAAGAAGCTTTACTTATAACAGAATATCTTATGTGCAGGGATGAGATAAAATATTTTATTTTCACTTTTTAAGGAATGGTTAAATAACTGGTTCACATGTGCACTTTTTGCAAGTTACGATCTTTTTTCTAAACTTGATGGAAGAAACATGATCTCATCTCAAGGAACCAAATGATACCTTCAACCATTTGTCAACATAAGTTTTTTTCTTCCAAATGACCACTTCTTAAATGGAAGAAAATTTTGGCTGGTAAAGGAGTTTTATGTAGTCTTTTAGGTAATCAAAATCCTTTTCTATAACCCAACTTGAAATTATTACCCCATACCTTTGAAAGTTCTAAATTTCTTTCTTTTCTTCCTTGAAAAATGTTATGAAATATCACCATAAAGGAGTCACCTAACTTCTTTTAAATATATGAATGCCAGTATTTTTAAGAAATATTATTCATTCTGTTGTTCCAATAATCTCACAATCTCTTTTTCTTATGAAATATCATTATTTATATTTGTGCTTATACCCATGTAGTTAAAAAAACAACTTGCCTGTAGTGCAAAAACTTCAGTCTAATGTTGAACTTATTAGAATGTACCGCTATCCAAATCAAGTGTAAGGTGTGGGTGCTTATCTTATACTGAACATATTATATCGATATATTTAACTTGGTAACCCCAGGTCTAATACACTTTCACTCCTATACATTATTATATCAATAGAAAACTTGGACTAGATGATGAAAGGATGCTGAGGTATAACTTAGAGCCACACAAAATATTTGAAGATGTTTCAAATTCTTGCTTTCAGTTTGTCTGATGGAAATAAATATAGGTAGATGGAGGGACCCTCACCCTAACATTGTAGGACTTTTACTTCTTAATCAGTTTGGATTAGGTTAAATAAAGTTAAACTAAAAAATGGTGGGTTGTCTTCCCCAATTTAATCACCAAACTGTGAAAGGGGAGAGGAGAGTAGGGATTCCTCTTCTGACAGAGGTGGTGTTGAAAAAAGTTGCTGGCTCAGAATTGCTCCTACACCAATCCACGAATATGGGTGAAATCTACCAATAGAAATGCTGAATATCTGGTTAGGCTGAATATCCAAGGGAAACAAGATAGAGGAGCTGCATGGTTTAGGTATGGTCTTTGTCATCATGATAAACATTTGCATAATGTTTTTGGTAGAGTGAGAATACAAAAGGAACTTAATGTATACTGGCTAGTATGACCATATTAAGTATTCAGAAATAAATGGGCTGCTATTGGAGAAATAAACAATTTGGATCTTTATTCAACTTCTGGGTTTTTTTTGTTGCGTTTCAAAGGTACAATTACAGCAAACCACAGCCAAGTTATAAACTGTAATGAATAAGATCATAGTTTTGAGTTTCCAGTTACTCTCCCAAGAAGAAAGACTGAAGTACAAAGAATAGATTGAAGAATTAGCAAATGATGATTTATTTTTCGTCTTCCTCGTTTTTCCAAAATGTTTCCCATAAGTAGCAGTCATCGTGTGTAGATGGCAACAACTTAGAATGCAGTTGCCTTATAATGATTAAACCAAGATTTAACTAATTTTACCAGATAAAGCATATAGAAACTTCTTGTAGAAGTTGTAAGAATGATACAAGTCTGCTATTCAAGTTTCTTTTGAAATAAATGCATCTTTGTTTAATGATCTAGGTAGTGATACAATGCTCTTAATGCACTTAGAGTTTAATGAAGTCGTTGCTTAGTATACATTAATTTCTTCTGAATTTGAATCGTGTGAATGTAGTCAGATGAGGCACAAACAGAGGCTGAGAATCAGGAGACATCCTTTCTCGCATCAGAAAAACCCCACCTCACAACCCCAAACCCAATAACCTACTGTGTGCATTGGGTTGTTATTTATTTTCCAGGAGTGGTCTTAAACAGGCTCTGTTGCTTTCAAGTCTTATTTTTCATTCTGGCCACAAACATTTATCAAATCCCTTGAAAGTTTTGAGTTTTTCAGTGCAATGATACATTACTTCAAGTTGTGGCTTCACTTAGTAATCACAGAACTGTTTTATGTGGCAATTTATATATTTTTTAGAAAGTACATACTGGGTTAAATCAGAAATCCTTCTCGACCAAAATAGTGTCAGGTACAGTATTATGAACTTTCTGAAATATAAGTGTTCCTTTCTCTTTCACAACTATGTTCATTAATAAGTTTAAATAAATTCGCATTAGGTTAAACTGCGTGTCTGTATAGGGATACATTGTATATGTGATTTGTGGTGAACAAATATTTTGTGGCTACTTAATTTCTGACTACAAAGTTGTGATAATATTAGATTTGGGCTTGCTGTGCATAAAGTGTGTCAAACTTCAGCTACAGACCAGGGGGTGAAGTTGGTCAATTTAATTCCCCAAGATCTAAAGAAGGTCGGTATCATTTCATATAGCCCTGGCAGAGCAGATCATTACCAGACACAAATCTGTTCGTTACATGCCGAGGGTTTATAGCAAAATAAATAGACTGTCATCATAAGTTCAGAAAATTGTGTGTTCGACCCACGATAATGTGTAAAGGGCGTTTAATAGAGTTCAGCATTTATTCGTTATCTATATGCGGACAGAGACGGCGGTAGCGTTATCAGCTTTTTAAAAAAAATTCGGTAGTTTTCTATGTCACGTGACGTGCCTCACAGACACACACACGCGCGCGCGCGCATAGCCCCCCCCATCTTGCTCCCTCGCTCTCTGCGGCGCAGTTTTGATTTTAGTCACAGCAGAAGGCTTAGCCACAAGAGATTCCACTGGTTCAAACCAGCGTAAACCAGATTTTTTTTTTTTAGCCTACAAAGGAACAGATTACCTCTTGTATCGAATTCTGTATTGCAAAAAAAAAAAAATGAAAAAAAAAATCTTTGTTTCAAAAATACGCTGATTATCATAACCTAAAATGGTGGCTGCACACGGCTTAATGCTGTTTACAGTTGAGCGGTGAGCATAATAAAAATAATGTTTCAAAATAGAAAAGTAAGGGTAACACATTTTCATCAAGAGCATTGTTAAATGAGGGAAAAATACATCTTTTGTTAATTTGAATGAATATCTTTCAGCCAATGTTAAAAAAAAAAAAAAAAAAAAAAAAAAAAAAGCCCTCTCCCATTACTCAGCTTAGCTGCAAATCCCATGCAGAGCTTAAATTCAGCCATGCAGCACAAACAAGATAGAACATTTTTGTTTTGGACCTATTGAAAAAACAAATGTGCAGCATTTTAAAACTCTCATTGATTATAGCAGGGTGGCATGCCCAAACGGGCTCTATTGCGGGAGAGTAGGTTTAAACTTTGGCCCTTTAAGTATCATAGTCAACTGAAGAATGGTGGCCTCAGAAAGAAAAGGTAGCTATGTGATCAACTCCCAGATCGTCTCTTTCTAAAGAGCCTTAATGTTTGCCTTTTTGGGGAAAAAAGGGGGGGAAGATCTGGAGAAAGAGACCAATTTATGATAGGCCAAGCACTTGAATTTAAGCGTCGGTTTGGCGGACAATGCAGTTTTCTTTATACCAAATTCTAGTAAAGTTTCTTTAGCTACGTACTGAAGAGCCATTTCAGTTTAAGTCCGTGTGGTAGTAGCCCTCCTAATTACATCTCGTTAGAGCCTCGTTGTCCGTTTTGGTAACGGGGTGAGGTGTACGGTCAGTTTTAGACTAGCCATATGAAACAATAGAGAATAATGGAGGTTCTTTTATTTCCTTCATGCTGGCGAGACTTTATTAGTAGTAAACATTCTCAGCTTACATACGTGTTGAAAATTAGTGTTATGAAACTGTAGGTGAAGTATCAGCATAAACTGAGATAATGATGTAGCTGTTGTAATTTCGAATTCAACTGGAATCGGTGAGAGAACTGTAATTTTTTATAAAGAGCCACTCTTATGCAGACATTTGTTGTGAGTAATTATACGTTTTGTTCCAGTACAAATAATTTATCTGTCTCTCTAAGGGGAGAGCATATTACAACATAGTTTGGTAATCAGATTGGGGTTTTATTTAGTTTTATAGTAAACCTGCCAGAGCAATATTATTAATAGTGTTCAGTTGTGTTGATTTACAAGCATAAATTGATAAATATAAATGTATATATTATGTAAGTATACACATACACACTATGTGTGTGTATGTATACACACACTGTGTAGTGGTCTAGGTTTGAGAACCCGGAGTGGGTCTTTTCTGAGGGAAATATGTTTCATGTTGTTCCCTATTCCTTTGTCTATTTTTAAATATGGTATGCAATAAAGCATAATTCTGAGCCATTTAACTAAGCTGCTTCATTTATTTTTTTCTTAACTGGAAAAAACCCTCTATATGAGTTTCAATAATAAAATTAGATAATATAGTTACAGTAGAACTCAGATATATAAAAATGAAATACTGGTTACATGCTATAAAGATGCAGTCATCTATTAATAAGTTAGATCTGCTAGTAAAATAAGAAATCAGTTGTCACAACTAAAATATACAGAAAACATTCTGAAAACTTGTATATACAAAACCACTTCAGCTGTACAATCTTCGAAGAGAGGAATAGTAAACTTGTTTTTTTCTTTATAATATAGACTTCTATGAAGTCATTCCCCTTTATTTCATGATGGTGTCTTAGATGTGGTTTAAAAGAGAATTTCACACTATTCTCTTTGTTTAATGTGACAGTGTGAGAAAGTGATCTTTATTCGTTCAAAAAACTCTGCATGTAGTCTATGTTTAGGTTCTTTTAATGTGTTTGTCTGTGATTTTTAAATGCTAAACATGTAAACAGATAAATTGTCAATGTTAATTCTGTATCCTGTCACACAACTGATCTTTCTTTCCTGCCATTTCTTTCCTTTTTATCTTTTTTGTGCGTTCATGTTGCAGTTGATAAAATTACGTGAAGAGGTGAGTACTTTCTTGCTTTTTGTTGTCTAGCTTTCCCTTTAAAGCTGAGTTTCTAAATCTGAAGTAGATCTTTTTGTTCATTGTTGCAGGGAAATCTACACAAAGCAAAAATATTGATTACATTCCTTTAAAATATTCACTGTTGTGCCTCTTTTTCCCTAATAATTGTATACTTACATAGGAATCTCTAGATCAAACCTTAGGAATTAACATTCTTTGATAGTGGAAATTTTTTTAAAGGCACTAGAAAAAGAAGGGAAACCCCCCCCACCCTATTATTTGATCTCTGCTAGAATACCATGATCAAATCAGGTACAGTAATAATCATGTTTGCATCACAAAATCTTTGATAGGGTAAATACATTTATACAGTGGTATTGAAAGTGAAAGCATTGCTTTGGTAAAAACCTGTGCTGAAACACTGTAAAAATTACACAGTATTTCACAGTGTTTTGAGTTTGGTGTGAGGCATTCAAGTAGCTTATGTATTATATCGGATATTGTATACCCACTGAAAATACAGTATAGGTAGACCTACGCACACATATCAATATTTATTATTTATTTGTGAGTGCTGTAGATCTGTAGGTGTAACACTAGAGATCAGTATTCCAGAACACCTTTCTTCCAGTTATTAAAATGACTCATAAATATTTAGAGAGAGAAGCCTGTTTTAATGGTCAGTTCCTCAAATGTTTCAGTATATTTTCTGAAATTAATGTCTTCTGTTACTTACTGCTGTAGCAAAGCTGGTATCTGAACTGCCTTTTTTTTATTATTTCGCAATAGCTGCCAAAAAGAAGGTCTCAGTAAAGTCAAGATTACTTACAGGTCAGATTTCTGAAGGGTTTCGTACAGAGAGTTTGAACCAGTGAAGTATTTGAATAAATATATTTAGAAGCACGAGTATTTTAACATCACATATTTGTCTGGTATCTTCTTTTTTAAACATGTGTGCCCAGACATATCGGTAATGAATACTGAGCTCTGCAGGAAAGGATTTGTAAGTTTTAGAAATGGTGATGACAAAGAATTGTAAAGTAACCAGCTTAAGGACAATTACAGAGAATTCTTAAAAACAGTAAGATATTTGTGATAAAAAGATTCTTTCAGTAGTTCCCTGAATGCTTTATTTCTCTGTCTTCTTGCGGAACTGATATTAATATGTTAAAGCTACAGAATAAAACAGTTAACAAAAAAAAATTAAACAAAATAAACATGTAACCACATGAAAGCCCTCCCACCACTGCTGAGCTCCCCTCCCCAATAGTCCCAGTATTTAAACAGATGACAATATTATTGCGAGGGTTTGTATGGCCTGATTTCTGAGATTTTTCAGAAGAACAAGGTTCGTTTGCTCATCCCTTTAACAACACCTGCACGTCTGCTCCTGTGCTTTTGTAAAAGAATGTAGTAGGATCATTTTTGCTTGCAAACATAGATTATAGTTTTATAAACATGAAGATTCATAATTTGTAAATTTACTCTGAAGATTTAATCAGCTATAAAGAACAAAGCTGTTACTTAACTGCTCCTCTTTTTGAAATAGCTATGAAGGCAAATAAGAAAATTCAGGATGTTATTGCAAAGGGCTGCAACTTGGGAGCTCGGTCATACCTTTTGGAGCTTATAAATCCTCCTTGTTAGCCACCTAAAAAATGTTGACATTGCTTCTGGTAGTTTTATTTTTTGCTTTTCCTTGCTAGCCTCATAAGTTACTTTTTCCTCTCTGCATATTGTGAGAGCAGCAGCAAATAGAACTAAATAAAGGAATTTATTATTTTGTCTAGATCAAAATTGTACAGGTAGAGAGAGAAATAATTTAAAAAACAATTGTTAGCATTCTGTTCTCTGCACTTAGGTACCCACTATGTGTTGGATAGGTTGTGATTGCAATGATGTTTTTATACCCAATGCAAAATGCACATTAAAGTTTAAATGAGGGCTAGTACAGTG